>NC_042359.1:948631-1264841 GCF_002563875.1 Besnoitia besnoiti | reverse complement strand
TATATTTCGTGCAGGGACGTAGTTCTTTGTGCCTAGGAAGTTTCAGGGGCAGTCCCTGTGAGACTTCATCGGCGCTGTCGCCTTCGTGAACTGTGGTGTCGGCCTTCACGCACCAACCTCCGAGGCCATGTGCCTTGCTCACTCTTCTTCTTTCGCCGGCACGAATCTGCCGCATGTGCCGATTAGGACGCGCCTGTGGTTTGATTCTTGAGCAAAACTCTTCACAGACAGGGGCCTTCTGTGCGAAGGAACCCTTACACAGCGTCTCGCGGTTCGATGCCGCAAGAAGACAACCGAGAAAGATGCACTCCCGTCTCGCCGCGAACTCTGTAGACTCCGCTTGGGCTCAGACTCCTCGCGCGCCGGCAGCAAAAACAATTCCGACTGCTCCACAAGAAACAAAGAAACTTTCACAAATCAAACAAGTTCATGTAAATGAACAATTTGAAGCGAGACGTCGCGTTGCAACTGGAAACATCCCTCGAAAAACGCTCAGAACAGACACACTCAGTGTTCCCTCCCTCGTCTGCCCGCGCACGCAACCCTGGAATTCGTTTGCCGCGTCGCGCTGAAAAGCGGCGAAAGACTTTTTCAACCTCGGCTATGAGAACGAACCTCTCTCGTTCTCGGTTGTAGACGGCCTGCGATCCCCTGGGCATGCGGCACTGTCTGGTTTCGTACATGTGATCTGTATCTTCTCCCTACGCAGTGTACCCCTACGTGGACGCATGCACACGCGTATTTCCAGCGCGCCGCAGCGCGGAATCGCACGCCCTAACCTCCGACGTATTGTCATTTCTTCACAAACAGATCCTAGCTCCCCACGCAGCTCGACACACTGCTGCATTTCCGAGTCTCGGTGGATTGTTTGTCGGCGTCCTCAATCCTAGAGACACGACGGCGGCGGCCATACGCCTTCCGTAATCTCCCTGAGAGAAGGGTCGTTGACTGAGACCACAGCCTGCAACTTCCGCGCAAAGTTAAAGAGCGCCTGAGGAAAAAAGGATAAAAAGTCGCTCGGCTTCTTATCCTAAAACGGCGCGCAGAAGTACAACTGTGCAGGCATACCCAGACACGTTTGCACATGTGGCACGCACGTACATATGTATATATATATATATATGTGTCGATCTGTCCAAATATATATGTCGACCTGTACAGCTATATGCCTATATATGTATATGTGTGTAGGTGGACCGGAGGAATGTGCCGCATGCACACCCACATGCGAATCAATAGATATTTTGCTGTTGAGCTCAGAACCGCCACTGCCACAGTCATTCCCAAAAGTCTCGGCGCAGACGCCTCCCCAGGCAAGCACCCCCTCTCGCTCTTTTACCGCGCAAGGAGACACGCTCCCCAAACGGAGGCTCCACGCGCAAACCTACAGAGATAGAGAGAGTGAAGTCCCCTTCGACCGAGCAGCTGCATTGTGTGCGCTGCAGCAGAACAGACTCACGTTGAACGTCGGTTCCTGCCGCAGCGTGACGGAGTTGCCGATGACGATGAGGCCTCTGCGAGCGCGCGAGAAAGCGACGTTCAGCCTCCGCCAGTCAGCGAGAAAACCGACTACGCCCTGAAGACACGACGCCCCAAGCAACGAGCCACGAGGTCACTCGCCGACGCGTGGCGAGCTTCGCATCCCTCTAACGCATTTGAAACAGGCATCTTGCGCATGTCTGCAGAAGACGTGGTTTGGACGAGGGGGCGCTGAGTGCCCTCAGGTCCAGCTAGAGACGGGCGCACGCGAGTTCTAAAATTTCGAAAAGGGGGCAAAACACAGATTGTATCTGAGCCTGCGTGGGCGGCGCATCACGTCGTGCACGTATACACCCCGCGACGAAGAGGAGGAGACACAAAGCGAAAAAAAGATGCAGAGAGACAGGGCTTGCCGTCCAGCTAGTGCGACCGAGAGAAGGGCGCAGGACCCAACACAGCGAGGGCGAAGGGCGATAGAGAGACCGGTCGCGACGCAGGGGAAGCGACAGACAGATGGGGAGAAAGGTTACGGAATACACAGAGAGAAATGCCGAGGACGCCAGACGCCGTGAGACACGATGCGCCCGATCCACGCGTTGAGAGCTTCTTGATCCTGCTCGCGCCGCCCTCAGGTCGAGCTGTCTCTGGCGCGGCAGAGACGCAGTCGTACCTCGCGGTTGCAGCGCACGCAGGTGAAGATGATGTAGTCCTTCTCGCCGCCCTGGAAGGAATCGACTGTCGAGAGCAGAATCTTGTCCTCTGGCGCTGGTCCGCGCACCAGTCGATGACCCTCGAGCGATTTCTGTCGCACCACGAAAGAAAAAGTCGAAAGGACTGCATGCGTGGCCCCTGGGAACGCGTAGACTGGCGAGTTTAGGGTTTAGGGTTTAGAGCCACCGAGAAGACGGCTGAGTCTCCCTCTCCACGCCTGACAAGCGTGAGCAGACGCGTTTCTGCGCTGTCGCTATATCCAGTCGTGGCACACAGCTTCGGGGTTTAGGGTTAATGTACCCTAAACATATCCATTCACATGCATACAATACAGCAGAGTCGCGAGATCTGTACGATTTGGTAATACTCTGGGCTAGCTGGAGGCACGTTGTCGCGTGTCGAAGGCCCGTCGCGCTTGCAGAAGCTGCTTCAAAAAATAACTTTCTCCCTGTCCTTCTTCCGTGGCGTACCTCTTGCCGGCTGACGCGCCTATGAGCCTGCAAGCCAGCATCCACGCTTGGGCACTTACATGCAAAAACATGCATGTATATATATATACACGCGCATTCATGATTTCACAGAGAAACCACGAGAACCCGCATGCTTGGATGTGCGTACAACTGAGAGTGCGCGGCTGTGTTTTTCGAGTATTGCTCGTTATCCCTCCTCTCCGCAAACGATTCATCAACGACTATAGCCTCTTCCCTCGGCTCGCGCGGCTGCCATCGAATGCAGTTTCCTGAATTGTGTTCGACCACGTTCTCCCTGCACCCTGCGCGTGAATCCGCTGGGTTTCCGTCCTAGCGCGTCACGGTCTTATCTGAGTTGGGTCGTCCCTTTTTCTAATAGAGCCAAACGTTTCATTCGAGTCTTTCCCGCTTCTCGGCGCCAGTTTTGCACCGCTAGACTCTGTAGATGCACAGATGAGCTTTCGCTTCGATTCGTTCACAATTTTTTCGAAGCAGTATAGATCCCTTTAGTTACCTTCTTCCCGAGCATGCGCTCGAGCAAGGCAAGCTGCCCCAGGTACGGGCTGATGATGCCAATGGATCCTGGGCGCACGCCGTCGCGGAGAAGCAGCAACGCACAGCGGACGGTGAGCAAGGCTTCCCTGGGAAAAAAAATCGGAACAAAAAAAAACCTCGACAGTCACCGACCGCTGGAAACGAAGAGCGCGAGGCCGAGCGGAAAACAGATATGCCAATGGCTTTTCGGCGAACAATAAACACATAAATATACATATATGAATATATATATGTATATCTGTAGAGTCTGGTCTGTATGGGCGCAATATATACATATATATATGTATAGGCCTGAATTCGTGCATTCGGAGTTGTCGGTGTGTTTAATCACTGTTAAACGCAACGAAGGGAAATCAGTCCCTGCCGACCGCCGCAGCTTATGTGAGCGAGCACACACTTATGTGGAGGGGTAGTCCTCTCGGCGTCATCTACCCAGACCACACGTGCACATACATGGGGCATCGCCGCGCGGATGGCGCCGTTGCTGCGATTTGCCGCAGCCTCGGAGACGACAGCGACAGCAGAGACGCGTGCGAGTCGGGTTTGCACTGAAAGGGCGACCCGCACGTGCCGGAGTCCAGCCCCGCAGTGCGCGGAGCCTCACTGCAGCGCTTACGCGGCATTGTAGTAGGAAAGCCAGACGCTGCCTTCGTTGCGCAGCGAGGGGGGGGAGCAGGAAGCGGACTCTTCCTGGCGGGTCGCTGCGGGAGCGTTCGGCACGTTTCTCTGCTCCCGCCACGCGGAGCCTCTCTGGTCTGCTTTGAGCAGCTGCAGCACGTCGCACTCGTCGCGCGCGATAATGTCGCGGAGATCCCACTGGCGCTCGCAGCTCAGCTGCTCCAGGAGCGACGCGAAGGAGAAGCCGCCCGTGCCCGCGGCAAGCACTCGGTCAGGCGCAGTGTCAAGCACCAGCAGAGGTGCCTCGGCGTGCGACGCGGCCTCCCCCGCGTCCGCAGCCGAGCCGGCGGAGGGGGAGGAAGGGGCGGCGGCGACGCCTGACTGGGCGAGGCGCCTTGGCCATGGAATCGACGGCGCGAGCTCTGTGGCGCGCGCGAGGACCGACGAGTGACTCTTCAGCAGGCCGCCGTAGAAGAGCGAAGAAATCAACTCGCACATGCTGTCCGGCATCCGGAACTGGACGTCCAGCAGAAAAAAGTGCGGGAGGGTACCTGCAGGGAGACCGGAACGCCCCAGACGTCGCCGCGTCAGCCTATCGCTCTGCGGTTGTTTCTGTCGAGGCAGGGCCTCCCCGCTCTGGTGGTTGCGCTCGCCACAAGAAGCGAAACCGATGCGGCGGCAGACAAGACGGCGGCGGCCCCCGACGCAGCGGGAAAGGAAGCACGGAGTCCGGCGCAGACTCAGCGAGCGTGCGGCGCTCGACGAGCCGCGAAAGCACCTCGACGTGAAGCTGCACACGCTGGGCTGAAGGCGCGGCGCCCGCCAGAGCGAGCCCAGAGGGCGAAGCGAGGGGAACTGCTTGCCGCAACTGAGAAAGCCAAGCACTCACTCTGCGTGAGGAAACTCTCGAACGCCGACCGAACTGCGACGGGACCCGCGACGACGCTCTGACCGGATATCTGCGCAGGGTCGCCCACGAGCACGAGCTTGGTGCACTTTGTGTGCGCAAGCGCTATTAAACTGCGAAATTCTGTAAAACATGACCGTTACAACAGTAGGGGGACAGGAGTGAGGCGCGCCGAGGGCTGCGAGAGCGAAGCGAGAATAATCAGAAAACAAGCTAAAGGTCCGCGCTGCCCTCACTTAGAGACGAGCGACGAAGTCCTCGCGACTCCGCCGCCCTTCTCGACGCATACGAGGCGACAGACAGCACTCGAGACAGTCACGCGCGAATCGCGCGCACATATATACCGCGATAGAGGTGCGGCGTGTGCTTATCTCTCTTATATGCTGACAGAAACACTTCTCACGCCACCACGCCCAAAGTTCTGCGACAGGTGCACAAACAAATCAGACTCTGCATACACATAGGCCGCGTACGTAGATACATATATACATATATGTATATATAGAGAGATATTTGCATCACTGTGCGTAGAGAGCTATGGCGGAAGAACTGGCGATACACATGTTCGCGCTAGAGCCGAATAATGGAGGGTCTGAAGCGGAGAAAAGCTTGACGCACCGGTGATTTGGGAGGCTTCATCGATGAGAATGCGGCGCGGAGATATCGAACGGAGGTTCCTACCCTGCAGGTCAATCCACGCACACAAGGCAGGAACCCAGGCGTTTCACACGTGCCCGTCTTCGGCATAGGAGCACACGGTTTGCACTTACTTGACTCCTTAGTTCAAGTTAAATGTCCCGTTATACTATATAGATCACACGGCTTCTGGTACTTTAAGCTCATGCTAACGGCGAGAAGGGAAGCGTGTTTCAAAGCACGCAAATCGGCAGGCACTTAGTCACCCACTACCGCGGCAGAATCGTGCTACAGCACAGATAGATAGCTAGATAGACATAGGCAGACAGGTGTAGACAGATAGAGATACAGCTATAGATACGGATATAGATATAGATGCAGACATATAGATACAGATACGGATATATAGATACAGGTATAATTATATAATAGACATAGATATTTTTGTATATATACAAATATAGATATACAGATACAGACATATACATATATAGACTCGTGAAAGTTCACGAGTCGCCAGTGGCGCACATGCATATCCTTGCGCAAAGCTCTTCACGCGCCGCCGAAAAAATCCCGACCCGCGCACAGGGCGCGTCTCTCGCCCGGAAGCGGCCAGACGGCTACAAGAAAAATCGAGGCGTATGTGTTTTCTCTTTTCTCCGCCTTGCCGCGAAACGAACCTGGTAAACTGTGTCGGTGAAGACCGGCACGCGCTGGCGATACGCCGGCCGATCGCACTGCAGCACACCAAGCAGCGGAGGCAGAGAGAAGGCGTAAAGACAGCGAGAAGCTCGCCGCGAAATCGACGCAAAAAGATCAACAGGACGGGGCGAACAATGCCGCCAGCCACGCGCAGGCAAAGAAGCGAATGGACGCGCCAGCAATCGGAAAAAGAATTCCCACCCGTAAGCCGGAGTTGACGGATGAACTTTGGGATGATGGACGGAACAAAAACGTAAAACATACGTCGGAGGATGCGTACGCAGATGCACGCAACGTATATACATGTAAACATGTGCAGAGCCGGAGGCGCACAGGCGTAAAGATGGACATATAGATGGAAGAAAGTGCAGGGATAGAGGCATACATGCACACAAGGATCGCGCGTAGATAAAAACACATTTGGCGAGTGCGGCGAAAGCAGCCTCGGAGACAGCTCCTGTCATGCCGCGCGCGAAGCGACGCCGGCGAGGCAAAACAAACGCGCGGTTGTACTGCGACACGCGCCGTGGCGTACGTGGTTTTCTTGCCGAGGAGTCTCCGGCGGAAAGATTGGAAACATATCATGAGACGCCGGCGCGTAGGCTCCCTTCTTCTCCAGCGTCCCGACTGCGTTCGACCGTATGCCTGAGAGGCCAACCGGCAGTCACACAAACGCTGGAGTTATCCGCGCCCTCAAAAAGGAAAGAAGCCGACGCTAAAACGTGAGTTTCTTCTAGTCCTGTCCAAATGACGGCCTGGAACAAGCGTCCTTTAGAGCAAGAAAAGACACGAGAGATCGGTCACCGCTAAAGACCGATCAGCTGCCTCGGCAGCGCAGAGGCCTTTTGTGTCTCATCGGAGTGTTGAGAGCTGCAGCTGGCTCAATGGAGGCGGAAGGCGTCGCTAGGTCACGAAAATATCTATCCACTCGAATGCGTAGACGCTCCCGTAGATCAAGCATACGTATCTATACGCATTCTCACATAGATCGCGGAATATATATATATATATATATATATTGTCACAATTTCATGTGCATGTAGACATATATGTATGCGCGTCATTAAATTGTGAAGGTGTCATTTTCCGGACATCTGCTGAGGAAGATGCTTCAGTCGACATGGGGGGCATCGACTGTCGGCGATCTTATCTTGAAAGGCGCACCGAGTCTGCTCAACTTTGTTCGCAGCGCGTCGACTGCTGCGTGGGTTCCGGCGCCTGCAAAAATCGGCGAAGCTGCTTCGCCGTCGAGGCCTGTCGCCCACAGACTCAGGATGCATGCGGCGACCAGCGTCTTGCCCGTCCCTGGAGGCCCTGGAAAGACGGAAAATCTCGAAAATCGCGGAAAATGACAAAAACATACAAGAAAGAAGTCTCAGTCCCGAACCTACGTTCCGCGTGCAGCATATCGTGCTCACGGTACTTTTGCTTCTGCATGGAGCCGAGGGCGTTGAGAACAGCCTCGTCGGCGCGTACTTGCTTCAGCGCTGCTGCCCACACTTTTGAGAATACGGTAAATGGTTCGAGGCATCCTAAGTTACCAGACCGCTTACAGATCCGACACATGTTTTGGATAGAATCCAGCGGCATGTGCGCGAATACAGAAAGACATTGCAGGTCCTAGAGCACTGAAGAGGACTCCTGGTATGAGATACAGACCCCCAAGTTCTTTATGACTGCAATACCCCATACCGCCCTGAAACCTCAAAGCCACACAAATCCCGCAAGTAGAAAAAACGTATTTTCTCGAGTATGGGCGCCTGGACAGCATCTCCGGTAGGGTCGCCCTGCGCGGTCGAGGCCGCGGAACCCTCCAGCAGCCATCCACGTGCTGGAACCAGGATCTTCAGGCGCCTACACCTGTCGCATCCAAAAGTCAGTCCGCGGCAGCAGTGCGCACGCCTCCTCGTGAGAAAGCGGAGCCCGTAGAGAGAAGAGCTCGAGACGAACCCACCTCCCGCGTCCGCATAGCCGGAGCCCTGCAGGCCCCGCCCCGCGAGGAAAACCAAAAACGAGGCAAAGAGAAAACGAGGCAATTGAGACACCGTGGAGGTCGCACTTGCCTTGAACCAGAATGATCGGCGAGGAAGACTTCAGCACCGAGCGGACCACGCTTCGCTGACTCTCGGTGAGGAACGGGAAAATCGATGAAGGCAGGTCACCTTGCAGCGGAGGCGACGCGCGTCCGCGAGACGTGGAGGCGCTCCGCCCCCCCTCTGCAGACGCTCCTGAAACAGGCTCGCCTGCGTCTCCTCCTGGCTCTTCTGCGGCGCCTGTGTGAGCGCCCGGGGCCCCCTTCGCCGCCCCGCTGGCGGCCTCAGGGAGGGTCAGGACGGGAGAGGCGTGCGGCGGAGCGCCGCCCAGGGCTGCAGGCTCGAGGGAGGCCAAGGACGAGAGGAAGGGCTGACAGCCGAGACGCAGCGCGTAGTTGCCTGGCTGCGACGCGTCCAGCAAGCTCTGAACTCTGCGTCGCGCTGAGCTGCGCTCCGCGCCGCCTGTCTTGTCCCCCGCGTCTTTGCGGGCGTCTGCTCGCAGCCGCCTCTGCTCCTCTCTCGCCTCCTCGAGGGCCTGCGGGAGCCCCGTGAGGACGCGCATCGACTCCTCCGTGAGCGAGGGCACGACGCCAGCGAGCGGAACGACCCAGCAGCGCGGCGCCTCCAACAGCGGGAGGAAACTCGCTTCCTCCGCGTCCCCGCTCTCGCCGGTGCGCGCCTCGCCTCTCCTCTCGGCCTCGAGCAGCTCTAGGCTCGCGCTAGAAGCGTCGCAGCTTCGCTCGGCGTTGCAGTTCCGTTCTGCGTCGCGGGCTGCGGCTCGAGGGAAGGCCTGCCGTTTGAATAAGCCGACTTTCCCATGTGGTACACGTGGGTCTGAGAGCGAGATGAGGAGCTCGGCGGAGGCAAAGAGAGGCGAGAGCGAGACCGCGGTTGTCGTAGCCGATCCGCTCGCATGCGACCGGAGTCTGCGACCGAGCCAAATGCGATCTAGGAGAAGCGCCGGCGGCCCCGCGCTCCCTCCCTCGAATCCGTCAAGCGTGGCGCGGTGCACGTCCTGATAACACCAGGAAAAAGAAGAAAATCAGACAAGGGCATGGGCATTCCACTCGGATGACAGCCCTCAGTCCCTGGCATCAAGTCGCGGATGCTTTCCATGGCTTGTGACAGTCAGTGCGTGTCGAAAACGTGGCTCCTCGCTCGCGGCACTCCCGGCTGCGCCTCTCTGGTTTCTGTTCTTTGCGAGGAAGACGATTCCCCCCTCTCTGCCGCACATGTGCGCTCTTAACTACGCAAACTCGAGTTTTGGTCTGCCGCAGAAATCGCGCACTCCCGGGTGCCCATCCTCACCTTCCGCCACCCGACGAAGCTCTTCCACAGCCGCTCGCCGTCTTGTCGCTGCTTCCTTCCTCTCTCCCTTTTCGCTTCTCCTTCACTCAGTCCCCTCGTCTCTCCTGCCTCGCCTTCTCCCGCCGGCCTCTCCGACCCCACAGTCTCCACGGGCCCCGCAGTCTCCGTCCCCGAAGGTGTCTCCTCGACCTGGAGCCCTCGGCGGCGGTCGCGCGCGTCTCCGTGTGCCCCAGGGCGCCCCGTCTCCCGCCCGCCGAGCGAAGCCGCGCGCGAAGCGGTGGAAGTTGCGCCACACCGGGGGCAGCTCAGCGGCGAGTGCGGGTTGACTAAACGCGTCGCCTCGACGGCGAAGGCATGTGAGCATCCGCGGCATATCAGAGAGTGCAGCGCCTCGCCCTGCTCCGCGGCTTCCGTGCTCTGCGTCTCCTCAGCGCGCTGGGCGAGGGCGGGGAACGGCAGAGGACCCAACGATGGCGGTGCAGCGCCTCCGCCATGAGCCAGCGGAGAGGTAAAAGGAGACAGGCCCAACGCCCGCAGCTGCGAGTAGTCAAAGCGGTCGCCGTGGAGGTCTCGCGCGCGCTTTCTGAGGTCTTCCGTCGCCTGAAAACGCAACGGAAAGGCGCGGGGTGCGATTCTACGCTCTCACAAACGAGCTGCGACAAAGCCAAGTGTGATCGCCTGAAACACTCGATACCAGCAGGCAGAAAGGCAGAGCGAGCCGCCTCCGCCGCGGCGGAGCTTCACACCCCGCCTACGGGGGCATTCACATATGCGCGTCCGTGCGAGAGACGAAAGAAAAAGCACTAGAAAGCAAAAAGTCTCCACACAATTCTACGGCTCAGCGGCGCAGACGCGTCCTCAGAGATCGCTGTGCTGCTCGGCACGTGAAGAATCTCGCCTTCAAGCCCACGCCAGTCATCCATCCCTCTGGAGCGCGCGCTTCAGCAAAGTCCACCACCCCCAGATCCTGGGATGCAGCGCCGGAAGATCCTCAGCTCGAACGCGGACCAGCAGCAGTCAAGCCCCGAGGGACAGACGCGCGGTCCCCAGTCTGCTGCGTGATCACGCAGGCTAGGGGCGTGTGGCTCGTGGAGGACGACAGATGAGTGACTGCGAGTAGTTTTGTTTGAATGTGTGCGTGCTCGGCTTCGAGGTGAGAGGCTCCAAAGCAACCGCATGCGGCCTTTCTCAGAGGGCGGCCTCACCGTATCTACGAGGAAGAGCAGAAAGTAGCTCTCGCGCGAAGCTGTCCACGGGTTGTACGAGTAGTGCACCAGCTTGCCCTCGCGCTTCAAGAGGTCGAAATCCTCCAAGTCGCCCTCCGCACCGTCCAGCCATCGCGCGTGGAGAAGACTCTGAAGCCCGCACGCAAAACGTGCACGCAATAGTCGCGAAAACGCGACTTTTCGGGCACACTGGGCAAGCGAGAAGGCAACAGGCAGGGTAGACACTCATGCGGGGCCGTATGAAGCACCCGACGAAGCAAAAGGAACGCCGAAGCGAAAATCGGAGGCGACACGCGGCGAGTTTCGTAGAGACACACTGGCATACACCTGCAAGGGCGAGGAGAAAGGAAGAGATGCTTTCGTGAACAACTACAGAAGCGCTGCCACGCACGCAGAACGGCGTGTGCGCGCACTGATTGATGAATAGTTTATTCAAATGTAGTAGGCGAAACGGAAGGGCTTGTGCTAACGTGGCTACAAGGAGAAAGGTGCACGAGGCACGCATGAAATGCCACTGAGTCACTGGAAAGATGTGTCGATCTGCCATCGAAACGCGCCTTCGATTTTCCGGTTCTCGTTGGTGCCTCACCGAGCTCAGCCGGACGCTCAAGTCGTGAGCCTCTGCGAGGAGACCGCGTTTGACAAAGGCGAGAAGATTCGCTTCCTCCGTTTCTTCCTCTTTCCTCTCCTCATCGCGTTCTGTCGCGTCGCTTCGTGAGGCGTCCTCTCCCCGCTCGCCTGCGAGATCCAACAGATACCCGCAGCCGACCCCAGCTGTAGTTATCTAACTACTGGTTGGATGTCTGATTTAGTTTCGAATCTACTTACTATCGCCACTGCTCTTCTCTCTTATGTACTACCTAGGAGACAGATGAGTTTCCGGGGCGTCCTGCGCAGGCTGCTTCTTCTAGAGCCGCACTGAGCGTCGTCAACATGTCAAGGAAAAATCGAAAGCGATGTATTCGCACAAGACAAAACAAAGGAGGTAAAGCTGAATAGCCAGCTCGCGCGTCGCGAGGCGCGGGTGGATCGAGGTACGAAACCGTACCCTCGCGGCGCAGGCTGCGAGGCCCGCAGACTGCGAAAGTGTTCGCGAGGTGACTCAGCGCCTCAGTCGACGCATGCAGATGTTGACTCGCCGTGAGGCTCAGCGCGCGAAATGTCGTCGCCGGGATGCGCAGTATCGCGGACTTTGACACGGCAGAGGACGACGCACGCGACGCAGGGGACTGAGGCGAGACCTGGAGGAGCATGTTTCGCTTCTGAGCGGCCGAAGTGAGGACGGCGGGGGGCGGAAACGCCTGAAGGAGCTCGCTGCGTTGGACGGGATCCGCGGTGGCGAGAATGCGTCGCCAGAGTGCCTCAGCCTTCCTCTGCCGGAGGTCAGACGCAGCGGCGTCCTCTCTGTTCTCTTTCTTCATCTTTGCCGCTCCCGCACTCGGAGAGGCGCCTGCGGCCTCTTCCCCCGATGCGGCGCCAGGAGACTTCTTTTTGGTCGCTTTGCGATTCTTCGCGCTCGCCGGCGCATCTCCTTCGATCTGCTGCCGCCCCTTCTGGCCTCTGCTCGCGGCCTCGTCGCGCCCGCCCCCTGCGTGCCGCCGTGGGTGCGTCTTAACTACGCCCCTCGCCTCTTCTGCACAAGACTTCGTCGCCGCCTCCCTCTGGTTCGCGCGGGCGTCGTCGCGGACTTCTTTCTTCCTCCTGCCAGTCGCCTCAGCGCTGGACAGCCGGCGACCAGGTTCGCTCTCTGCAGCCCCGCCGGCGGCGCTCGGCCTGCAATGGGAGCGTTCTCCACTCCCAGTGGCGGTCTCAGAGACCGTCGCGGCGCCTCGCGCCTGCTGCCACTCACCCGCGCCGGCGTCGCCACACTCGCACCCGTTTTCTTCTCTCCGCGAGTCGGCTGCGCTCCGGCCCTCTTGCCCTCCCCGGCGACCTCCGCGAAGCGGCGGCACGCCCTGCAGAAACGCCAGCGCAGCCTGCGAGGGAACGGCGAAGAACGAAGAGACGCACGGAAATGACGACGACGCGGGGGCTGTAGACGGGGAGCAGCGCGCGACCACGGGAGACTCAGACAACGACGCAGCGGGGGGGAGAGGCGCAGCGGGCGAGGAGGAGAAAGGCCGCGAAGAGGCAGCAGAGGAACGAGACGAGGGAGCGGTTCGCCAGGCAAGGCGGCAAGCAGAAGCCGACAGAGAGCGGGAAAAATCTCTATCGACATCCGGCTGTGAATCGCGTGCGTCCCTCTGTGGAGGGAGAGAAGTTGCGGGCCGAGGCGAAAGCCACGACCGACACAGAGGCGCGACGCGAGACGAAGAAAGCCCACAGAGAGAAGAGGAAATACTCGGGCCCCATGAGACAGAAGAACGAAGAGACGCGAGCCGAAGCGAAGACTGTGCCGCAAACCTAAGGAGCGCCGCTCGACTCGAGCAGCGCGCAACTCCAGCTGACGGGTGAGACAAAGAAGAGAACGGAAAAGGATGTGGGGGACTGAGGGCGGAGGAAGACGAGGAAGGCGGTGTAGCCCCGGCGTAGCTCACGCATCGGGGCGAGGCAGACAGAGAAGAAGAAGAAAAGGGCGAGAGCGCAGCGAAGCGCGGAACTGCCGCGGCCTCAGGAAACGAAGAAGAAGAGGGAAACTGGCAGTCGAACGGCCTCAGCGCAGACGGGCAGGGAGAGTTGAACAGGGTCTGAAGGTCCCCAGCAGCCGGCCGAGGAGCATGCGGCGAACGAGCCGACGCGCAGGAGGGCGAAAGTAGAGCTGAAGAAGTCGACGGATAGCAGCGATGCGAGACGGAAGAATGCGACAGAGGGAGGGAGGAAAATAGACAGAAAGGCGAGTGAGGGCAGGGAGGCGCACACCGTCGTTCTCTGCGTCTGCGAGAGCGAGCTGTGGCAGAGAGAGTAGAAGGAAACGAAGGGAGAAGGGCGAAACGGCTTCTGTCGCGGGCGCCGCCACGCGCACGAGAAAGGCCAGTTGAAACCTTGAAGGAAGATGGCGGAAAGCAGTTTGAGAGATGCGCAAAGAGCAGCAACAGCCGCCTCCAGTCTCCGCGGGAGAGGAGAGACACAGGCGCGCACCGCCCAGACTCAGCCATCGTGCCGAAATTGAAAAAAAGAATGAGCTGCACACGTCTGAGGAACTAGCTCCTCACGATTCTTCGCTCGCGCGTTGCCGTCTTTCCCAACATTTTCCTGCAAGTCCTTGAACACACGAAACGGCGAGCCTGAGGACGCGAGCGCGGCTGAGAGAAAGCTGGGGAGACCTCTAACGGGCAGTCCTCCCTCTCTCACGCAGAGCTTCTCTGATTGAAAGAGCTCCCTGCTTTCCATACTTCATCCTTTTCTCTTCTTTTCTTCTCTGCGCTTCTCTATTCATTCAGATGCCTCGTGCGGCGCTCCGCGCCGTTTGCTGCGGCGGCGTCGCCTCGGCGCTCGCGGCGCCGGCACGTCTCTCCTCCCTTTGCAGGCTTGAAAAACAACGCTACAACTGTCGAATAAAGGGCTGGGGAGAGAAGAATGCGTGTGGCAGCAGGGAAAGAAGCAGCGCGCGGGAGAAAACCAGAAGACAAGACAGCCGTACGGAGGGACTTGGATGCATGGGAGTACCCTAAGCTTGCGTCTGCGACTCCGCTGCAAACACGAGCCAGACAAGGCGAAAGAAAGGGAGAGAACAAGCACGCGACGGACTGAGCAGAAGAAGGAGAAACTCCTTAGAGGAAAACGAGAGGAGAGCGAGACGCGAAGGCTGCGAAGCGAATCGAGCTGCGGGTTTAGGCTCCTTACACACCTCAGCGCAGCGAGGCCGTGCTAGAAGCCGCGCAAAGAGAGCCTGTCTGTCTGTCTGTCTTAAGCGCCTCAACCGACCTGCAGTCTTCGCCTCGATTAACAGATGTCTAGCTGCTAGAGAAACAGGAGAAAGGAAGTGAAAAATGCAAAAAATCCCGCGTTTCCCGCGCCCGAGAAGGCCTCGATACACCAAAGGGCGGCACGATGCTCACTGCGAGGAGAAAAGACGCCCTGTCGGCTGCGCAGAAGTCTAGTTTTCCCCAAATCGCTTGTGTTACAGGAAACCTCTCTGCGGTCTCCGCCCTGGAATCGCATGGTCAAGCACAGAGAGGAAAAAGAAAGGAAAAACAAGGACGAAAACGCGAGTCGTGAACACAGAGAAACGACTCAGACAAGCAGCCTGAGGAGACGAGACGGCGGACGCAGGCGACTTCAACTACCCAAGTGTCTTCCCGCGATATGTTCCGCATCTTTTCTTCAACAGGCGATGCCTTGCCTTCTCGACTCACGCGCGCCTGTCCCGCGAGCTTCTCTCCCGCTACTACAACGAGAGGCAAATCGATTGCTTTTCGTCTCTCTCGTCACCTCTCTTAGCCTGCGCAGATGCCTCCTGAGTTGTACCAAAGTGCCTAACGCGCTCCCGACGAATGCACTCGCTTCTCGACTCTAGCTGGGGTGTGTCTGCCTCTCTTTCCCTCGTCTCTCAATGCCAACGGAACTACCTCTGGATCGGGTTTTGAAAGCGATTCTACCGCCCCCAGGTAGTCTGTGATTTCGTAGCTTGCGCGCCCGGTGCATCTGCGTAGTGAAGCAAACTAACGCGAGAATACAACGAGTAGAATACGCGTGTGGCATGCATCTCAAAAGGCATCAGCGGCCGTGGCCTCGGCGTCGACCCCCCTCTAAGCAACGCAGAAAGTACGTGAAGTGAATTCTGTCGCACACGCGGGGCTGGCGTTGCTCAATACTCATCTCTCTGCCCGCGCCTCCTCTGTGAGGAGGTGCGCCGGATTTGTCTATGCTTCCTTGCATGCGAGAGCCGAGAAATGAGAAGAAAGTCTTGAGCAACCAGAGAAGATCTGAAGACGACTGAGTGCCTAAAAGCCGACGAGACACGCGCCAGGCCAGCGAGAAATACACTCAGCGCGTGCGTGCTTCAGGTGGAGTGTTCGAGAAGTCTGGCGCTGCAAAAGGTGAACTTTCTACGCGTTTTCCAGGGCTCTCTCTAAAGTCCGCTCCATCGCGAGTCACTCCGCAGGAGCGGGTGCACGAGGCTATCGAAAAGCGCGCTGGAGTCGACTCTCGAAAAAAGCCTCTGCCTCCCGCGCCAGGCGCAGGCAACGCTTTGAACGCTTGCTCCATCCGTGTGACCGCGTTCGCTCCTGCAAAACCGACTTCCACCGATACAAACTGCGGCAAAAAAGCCGAGACATCCTCCTCGCAACGTAGGCACTGAGAGCGTAGAACGCATAGCTACGTGATCTGCAGCTCGAGCCGCTCAGCGAGTTCTCTGCTGCTGCAAAACGTGAACAAAAGAGTGAAGACCTCAGCGCTGGTGTCGCGAAGAGGCGCGCACAGACTGTGAATAAAAGAAGCTAGGCAGGCGAAGCCGCGCAGCCAGGAGGGGGGGAAGGAGGAACGAGAGTCACAAGCTTCACAGAGCCGCGTCTTTAAGCGGGAAGCAGAAGGGGCGTGTCTTGGCGCTAGTGAAAACAAAAAAAAGAAGAAAATGGCAAGCCAGCCCCATGAGAGAGAGAAAGAGAGAGCGAGCGCCTTCCGTGCGCCGGCAAGGAGACAGCAGAGCGGCAACGCAAGCCTAATCAGTTCTAGAGAAAGAATTTCCAGAAAAACAGGATCACGAAGAAGAGAATGACGACAAGGAGCGGCGCGTACTGCTGCACCAGTGCGCGGAAGCTCAGCGCCTTAGCCAGGCCCTTAAACTGAAGGCACACACAGCGGAAAAGAAAAAAGCCGGCGTTTTTAGCAGCTGGAAGACCCCGCAGTCAATTGCTGAGCTGCTGCGTGATTTCAGTTGCGTCGAAACACACTCAGCAGACAGCGATGGAGGTCGTGCTCATGCGCACACAGTTCAAAGACAAAGAACGCGTGCCTTCCGCGCCCCCCCCCCCCCAAGGCGCCCTCTGCCCGCTCCCTGCGTCCCTGGAGCGCACGAATTCGCCGCTGGACTTCTGCAACAAGAGACCAAGCGTCTCACCTTCGCCGACGCGTCCTTCAGGTCGCTGGCTTTCCGACCGACGTCTGTAAAGGCGGAGCAGATAAAAGGCGGAACGGCGCGGGACCCACAAAAGGCGAGATAACGGGCGCTGCGGCCGCCAAAAAGCTCACGAAGGGACATGAAACTCAGAGCTCGACTGAGAAGCAATCAGAGGCGAGGCGGGGGCAGAAAAAGGAAAGAGACGCGCACGAGGGGCGGTCCTAACAGAAACATAGCCTCAGGTCTGCGAGGCTGAAACAGTAGAAGGCAGGCTGCATATTTGTCACAGAACGCCGGGAGAGTTGCCAAGATGAAGAGGACGGGAAACGACAGATGCAGATGCACGCGCTGCGCGGCGAAGATCAATGAGGCGAAAGACCAAAAGGCGTAGAAAACTGCTGCTCATATGCGAGTATGATCAGTAGCATCGTTCTTGTAGGAATCGTCTCTGAGACAGGATCGTTTATCTGCTTTACCCTACCTTCGAGGTTTTCGCCACGCTGCAGAATGTCTTCGATGTTTTGTCGCATGATCCCCGTAACCTCAGTGAGGGACTGGTTCAGCTTGTTGAGCGCGCGGCTCGAGTCAGGATCGCGGTAGTCTTGCTTCTTTCGCTGTATGATGCGATCTGCATTCCACACAGACAGGCATCGGCGCACAGAGGCCCGCGGCGCGTTTAAAACGAAGGAGTTCGAAAAAAAACCTAGCGCATCTCACGCCAACAGCGCGCCTCTCACTGCGTGCGACTGTGAAAGGACGTCCGCCTTCTCCCTTTCGTTTGCACTCGTCGGCTTGGAGCAACGAAAGCCGAAAAAAATTAGCCGTCTCTTTTATCCCTTCTCCTGCGTGCCGCGCCCACGCTCTTTGTGCGTTTTTTCTTCACCGTCTGCCTGCGTCTTCTCCCCTCAAGTCGTCTGGCATCCCCGCCTCGTTTGTCTCACCGAACTTCACGAAGTAGTACGGCTTTTCAATTGTCTCGATGATGGAGCGGTAGTCGACGGCATGCGTGCCGAACGAGGTCTGCAGCTCCTCTTGAAACGCCCGCTGAACGTCCTCCAAGAACGAAAACGCGAGTTTCTTCGGATACGACCCGCCGCAAACGGTCATGAACGCCACGCCATCTTCTATCAAGTAACTAAAAGACAGCCAAAGCAAACGCAAGAGGCGCATGCGCTTAGAACATTCTATATACACACCCTACAGATGCACTCATATCCACATATGCATATACACGGATACATGCAAACGCATACACAAACAGATAGAGGGCGATACATACATATATATATATACGTATATGTATATGTAATATGTGCATGAATGTATATATGTGTATGTGGGGGAGTGGACGCATGCTCATCGGTACAGTGCACACTTATAGATATCCACGGTTGTTTCTGTAGACTCGTAGACGTCGTCGCGGCGTGCACCCTGCTTCCTCTCCTCACTGGTATTTGTAGGGGCCTGCGTCGACGGAGCATCGGCTCGGTCCGTTGCCGATGCGCTTCAGCACCTGCTTGGCCTGCTGCTTCAGCGCGTGCAGCTGCGGATTCGCCGACTCGTCCCAGGTCTCTGCGAGGAGAAGACCGTCAGACGCGCGGCTCACGAAGGTGATGTCGCACATGGAGAGAGAGAGGGGAAGGAAGATGGCGGATGCCGGCTTCAGAGAATGACTAGCAGAGATCGAGCCAACGCAGTCAAGCGTCAACGCAGGTTGCCTTCTGGGGAAAGGCAGCACAAAGCGGAAAACAACACTCGCCGCCTGACAGCGAGACGGAGGCTGCCACGCACCAAGCCGGGGGAAACGATGGATGCCGTTAGTAGGGCTCAGCGATACGACGCGAGACACGCATCGCTCTCCAGACTGACTCCACGTTTCGGAGAGAGGGTGCAAAGACACCTTTGGGAAACCCACGCCCTAGGGACAAATATGCAAAAGAGCCGAGACGCTGGAGAGGTGGTTGTCGGACGACGAGGTGAAAGTTCAGAGAGGACGAGTGGCGTCACGAAGAGGAAGCCCCGCGGCAAAGCACCGGTCAAAAGAAAAGGTGGAACTCAAAAGGGCAGCGAGGAAGAAAGAAAGGTACAACGGAAGGAGACGAGGCAGCGGGACAAACGAGACAGTCAAGGTGGCGTGAAAAAAGAACGTGAGTTCGAGAAATGCAATCTTCGGCCTAATCTCGTGCCGGCTGATACGACGAGGACGAGACGCCTCAGCGCGATCTCGCGTGGAAATGAAATCGATGGTGCGGAATTCGCACACGCTTTCAGCTATATTCGGGAATTATGTACCAGAGGCGCCTGCGATACAGGCGACGCCTGCAGGCTTCACGCCAGATCGACTCTCCGGAAGGAAAAAAATTTGGACGGAAAAGACCGCTCCGACGAGTGTGGCTTTCGTTTATGTTGAGCAATTTTGACTCGAGCCAGACAAGAACGAATGTGCTTCGTGCAGTTCCCTGCAGTTTGCGAGGCCACCGTCGCTGGCGATACTAGACGACGCACGCGCGTTTTTGACAGAGCCGCAACCTTTCTTTGAAAGCAAACGACGCAACAACCGCGCACAGAGGTCCCCAGGGGCAACGCAACAGTGAAGCGGATGACAGAAAGAAGGCATTCACAGGACAGCAGGAACAGCAACGACGCGGACACCAGAACGACCGCGAGCGACGTAGGCTTTCGCCTCGCTGAAAGAGTTCCTCTTTCTGCGAAAAAGCCAGTAGGCAAACGGAGAAGTCTCCGGGAACGGTCCTAGCGCCACAGATATAAGGTGCAGAGGCAAGTCTGTTTCGCGAGAGGTTGGCAGCTGGCAATCCCGGGAAGATCTGGAGTGTCAAGCTGGAGCGCCGCATGCGCGCGTGGAAAATCCAAGACAAGACTATGTAGAGCTGATTGAGTTAAATAGTTTCCCTCATTTCCCGAAAGCTCCCGGCTACCGCGGAAAGGAAAAGCGAGGACACTTGAGTAGTTTGACAGGCTTCTCGGCTAGAAACCTCCCGCAGCGTGACAATGATTAAGGCGTGCTGCACTTGAGTCTTCCTTGTAACGCAGAGGCGAGTCCAGTGCTGCTGCCTGCACGAGAAGACATCGGCGAGGCCGCGTACATCTAGAAAAGCCGCGAAGACTCTGTGCGCTCGACAGACTCGACGGAATCGTTCTTCGCTTCACGTTGTATAAAGTTCCAAAGAAAGATGCACACAAATGGCAGCTCAACGAGCAAAAACGCCGAGTATGTCCGTTGGCTGCAGTTGATAGGGCAAAAGGCACAGACATCACCACTCGAAAGCCTGCGAAGCAATGAAGTATTCAGGCGTCGATGCTGTGGCGCAGTGATGGACCTTATACTCAGGCTCCTGCGTCCTATATCGTTGACGCAGCCGGGTATCGGAGCAACCGTGTGCTCGCTGGTACTTTTATGCGGCCCTAGATCTCACACTCTCTATTGAAAACGAAATTCATTACCAATCGGCCGTACGGTCTGGCTTACTAGCTGGCGGCACAGAGGAGTCACCGATGTCTGTTGTGGTTTCCGCTGTCATCTGGTGGCAATAGTCAGGGGAAAGTCCATCCGCCTGAGCATGGTGTACGGCAGTTAGTGGAATTCTTTTCAGACGTAGGTTCCACTCTCTTCAAGACGGAAGTTGCGACGAGAGGAGTAAAGGGATGTGCAGCAAAATGCCTCTTTTTTCGATGATCGCAGGGGGAGCTTCCAGGCCCATGAGTGTACGAACCTCCCATGGCGATCTCGCCGACTTCAATCTTTCAAAGTGTTGTTAGCAAACGAAGTTCGGTGGTGCTATCTGAGGAGTTAACCGTGCCGCACGTTCGAGGCAGTTGGATTCCAACGGTTCTAATTGTGGGCACTTAACAGAACTCGTAAGAGAAGGGGGGTTGAGGCGCGCGGGATCCTTTGATCCAATGCGCTGGCAGCGAGGAACTCCATAAGACAGTGGGAAGCGGCGCGATGCGACATCCCCCTACAAGGCGTCGGTCGGTGGATCGTAGTAACGCTTCGTCTTCGCGGCTCGCTGGCGTCAACACTACCAAAGACACGGTAGACAGATGCACTCAATGAGGCAAACACTTGACTCCCTGTTTTCTTGACACGGCACGATATTCTTCTAAAAGAGGCGCAGGAGAGCCGATGCGCCGCGCCCAGCCGGCGCGGTCAAGCGGAGCGCGGCGCCTCCAAAATCCCACAGGCGGCTTTTTTGTGACAACTCCCTCGCTTCTGACGTAGTGAGTCTAGGAACAGCACGAAAAACGGGGTAGGAGACAGAGAAGGAAAACGGCTGTAAATGCTTCATCTGCGGCTCCGTGACGGGGTGAGAGCGAAGACGCACACGTCTGCGCCACGCCGCATTTGGTAGAACTGCCTCCAGGAAGCGAAACGAGCACTTTCGAAAGCTCGTCAGGTGAGTGTCGTTGTGCAGCCTGAGGCGTCGCGTCACTTGAGGCCCCACCCCCCACAGATGGCAACCCTCCCTCCTCCCTAGTTCGCGCCGCGCGGAACTCGCGCGGACAGTGCAGTTTTGGCATCTGGGCTGCTGAAGGTACAAATTCAGGAAGGCGCAGCAGGGACGTCCGGGGACTTTTCTGGGCCTCCTCGCTCCTCAATGTGCGCAGACAGCCCGTATGGCAGCTCAATTTTGGAGAAAAAAGCCGAAGAGAGGGCTGGGTGCTGGACCCAGGCATTGTGCCAGCTGGGCTGCGTCCGCGGACACAGGACAACCAGCCCGCAAAGTGCTTATCTCTCAAACACAGGCAACAAGGGCGAGCGCAGGAGTCGCAGCCACTGCTCGAGCTCGCGAACCGTATCTTCTTGAGGTCGGCTTGGACCGGAGCAGGGCGGCTCGCCTGATGCGCGGCGCGCAGCGGGGGACACGCCGCCTGGACTCCCTGTTCCGGCGGCCTTTTCGTTTTCTCCCGCGTGCGGCGGCACAGGCGCTGTGGCAGTGGGAGTCAAGTCAGGGCCCCCGGAGCCGAGACTGGAGCGCCAAAAGGCAGGTCCTGCGACCGCCGCGTCGGCTGGCGCAGCGGGCGCGACAGGCGGAGCCGGCGGCGGCGCATGTCCTGTGCTCCACAGCATCCCCGCCTGGGTCTGTGAGGGCTGCGGCAAGTAGCTGGGCGTCATGCCCGGGGGCGGCGTCCCCCAGCCTATGCACAGGCAGCCCCAGAAGCCGCCCGGTGAAGGCCGCAAAGCCGGCGCCTCGCCCTGCCACGTGCCCAACTCCCTGATCGCACTCACCGCCTGGTTGACCGCATCGACGACGCGCGCCGCGTCTGGGCCTCTCGCGTCTCGCCGAGGCGCCGACGCGCCTGCCACCTCACGTGCGGCGGCAGGAGCATGCTCGCGAGGAGATGACCAGCCCTGCGGGTTTGGCGGCGCCGGTGTCCGCGGCATGTTGCCTGGTGTCTCCCGCGGCGCGTTCACGGCGCAGGAGAACCCTGGAGAGCTGTCATCCCTCTCCTCCATTTCAGACGCGCCGGAGGTCTCCCGCGTCGTGCATGGACTCGCCGCGGCGGCGCTGGAACTCGGCAGCACTGGCCTCGGCTGAGCACCGCCGTCCGCGTGTGACTTTGCCGGAGCGCGACGAGGAGTGTCGGTCGCGGCTCTTGGGGCGTGTCTCCGCTGGTCAGTGGCGTCCCTGTGGCCTTTGGAGCTGCTCTGTCCCTCGGGTCGCGCGCGTCGGTTTTGACTCGTCTTGTTGCGTGCAGGGGCTTCAGGCCCTGGGGCCGAGGCCCCCGCAGGCCGCCCTGCTGGCGACCACCTGATGAATCGTCCGTCGGGGCCGCGGAGCCTCTTGTGTGAGCCCTCCTCGCCTTCGCGGAAGAAGCGATCGATCGCCGCGATAGCCGCCGTCGCAGCGCGTCGACGCGAGCGCGCGTCCCGAGGCTTTTGGGAAGCTGCACTCCCCGCGGGGTTCGCGCTCGGGGATTTGCTTTGCCCCTGCGGGCGGCTGTCGCGGGGCCTTTCGCCGTCATTCCGGTGAGAGGAACCGCGGGCGGAGTCTCCCCCCTCCACCTGGCACAGGACGCCACTGGCGGCGGAAGAGTCAGCTCGCGGGTGGCTTCTGCTGACAGCTTGCTCGTCGCTTTCGGCTCTAGGGCTGTCTCTTCTCTCAGAGGTCCCGCTGGGCTTGGAGGCTTGCGCGGGCGGCGCCCGGCGGGACTGCGAGTCCTGCTGCTGCATCGCGTGGGTGTCTCTGTCGCTCCTTCTGCCGTTATCGAGGGGGGGGAGGCGGGGGAGGAGGGGTGCTTTCCAGGTCTGGGGTGGCTGCTGGTCGAAAAGCGCGTAGGCTGGGACGGGAAGTTCGCACGCAGAGGTCGCGGAGCCGGACCGCCGCATCGCGTGACGTCGTAGCCGCTTATTGTTTGCGGGGAAACGAGGCTCACTGAGGCATCCACGTGTGCGCCAAGGCGTTCTTCAGCTTCCTCTCTCTCCCATGTCTGCGCAGCGTAGTTGGTCACGAAGGCGCCCAGGAGGGAACGTCCAGAAAGGCGTTGGAGGACGCTAGCTCTACGGGCCGCGAACCGCTCGCCAAACTCTGCCGCGGGACGCGCCGTCACTCTTCGTTGCTCTTCGTTGGCTGGACTGAGTTCATCCGCCTCAGATTTAACCGAAGAGGGAGACAGGCTTCGCCGCGACATGCCGGCACCTTCCCTATGTCCAACGAGGTCGAGGGGCAAGCGAGCGGAGGGTCGTCGCACTGGCGACCCAGCGGGCACCTTCGTGCTCGAAATCGAGTTCGTGGAAGCTTGACGATGCGCGCGAACGTGGTGCGGCGGGCGGCTGTGCACGCAGTTCTTCGGCACTGCGGCGTTCTGTCCGCCACGCTGCGATTCTGTTTTCCGCAGAGACCGCGAGTACAGGTGACCCTTGTACTCGCGGCGCAGCGCAGAGAGGTGCTGTTTTAGGTAGGGACGATGACGGCCTATAGCACGCCAGAAGGTGGAGTCGTGTTGCCTCTCTAGAAGCCGCAACAAAAGCGAAAGAGAAAGCGCCGTGGCAACGACCGCGCCGCAACAGCAACATTTTTTCCGTCGTCTGCGCCCGTGTGCGGCGTGCGGGCAGACGTGCGCAAACCGGGCTTGAGCGGATCGGGTGCGCCGCGGCGAACCGCGTCCGCAGGGGAGGCGTCGCTCTCGCTCTCGCTGCACAGCGCTACCACCGCGTCGCAAGGAGGCAGACGCGGGCGGCGACGCGTGCGGAAGTGCAGCGATTGGAGCCGTGCAAAGCGGCCCGAAATGGAGAAGTCGCAGAAAATGTCAGCTTGAGAGTGGCGCGGACGCGAGGTGCCTCCCCCACAGACACCGCGCGGCCTCCGGGTCTTCCCTCCCCCCGCTGCACCACCCGGCTGTGTGCCGCGGGCCTGCAGTGTGCCCTTTGCAGTGGCCTCAGGTGACTCCGCAAGAGCGATCCGCGCAGGCAACAGAAAACTCTCGAGGCAGAGAAGAAGCCCCGCACACAGCAAAGTTTACCCCAGAAATGCCTGCCGAAAGTGCTCCAAATCGATACCTTGTCGTGAGCTTCGTGATCGAGACTCGCAGACCGTGTGCACACACCGCCCGAAGCCGAGAGGCACACCGCGCGACTTGCTAGTGGGGAGTTTGCCGTCAGAGGAAGAGTCCAGGTGAGCATGTAGACATTTCTGGGCGTCCTCCGTGTGGCGCGGGGCAAGACCTCTCACACTGCGAATCCGGAAGCCTTAGATGAGGTCGTTTCTGCTCCTGTTGCATCGGCGGCCGATGCGTCACGACAGTGCTCACCTGACACACGGTCGCTGCTCAAGACACCAACGGCGCCCCGCGCGGTGAGAGGCTCGTATGTGTGTAGCATTACCAGACAGACTGGCGACCTCAGGAGCTTCTCTCTCTGTCTGCTGGCGAGGAGAAAGCGGACGATTCACCTCTGTTCAAATGGATGGGTTCCTTTCGCACGGGCAGTGGGGTCATCACGTCCGCCGGCTCGGCCGGTATCTGGAGCTGCTGATGTTGCTGGCGCGCCGTGGCTGCGTGCACACAAGTTAATGCAGTCAAGCGAGTCTGCAGGCTAGATGTATACCACTTCCTCCGTCGTTTTTTGCTGCATACCGGCAGCACACGCGTCTTTCATGTCTGGTACTTCATGATGCCCACGGAAAACTCTCCCGCGGAGGCAGCGCAGACCAGGAGAACGGAAAGCAGACTCTACATGGTCCGCTGCGAAACGAAGCAGGGGCGTTGCCCAAAGTGGCAAACAGGGCTAGTATCCAGTCTTCGAAAGACCTTATGTGCCCACTGGTGAAGAGGAGTTTCTGCGTCGTATCTTTCTTGTCTCTTGTTACGTACGGCTCGTCCAAGGATCTTCGGATGAGCTCTGTGTCTCTCGCTGGCACAGCGTCCCCCCTAGGAGTGGCATCTGCCTAAGGCTTCGTGCGGCAGCAATGTGCATCAGCAGCATGCATGTATGTCTGTCGCTTGTGTGTACGCTCAATATGGCTAGGGCACAGAAGCAGGACTCCCGACCAACCTAGGTGCTGCGCCTTATCCACATTTTCGTGCGAGTCCGAGCAACCATGCTCACACTGGACAGCCATCAACGACTGCCAATCTAGCAATCACCTCTCATCTTTCCCAGCTCTGCATCGCAGATGCCCCTTCGGCTGGGTGGAGAATTTCGGCCTACAGCGTCAGACAGGCGACGCGAGAATTCTCCAGTGTACGCGGATCTTGTCTGCTCCTGCGGGTTTGCACCTTCACTTTCAAGTTGCTTTAAACGGGATCCCTAGATGCAGTCTGGCTGCCCGCTTTTGCTCCTCTGGCTGCATCCATTCGGGCAAGTCTTGCGGGCAAGACCCCTAACGGGATAGTTTGTCAGCCTAGAGGCGATTCAGATTTCACGTATCCCTACACAAGCGCAGGTGAAACTGCGGCAGCAAGGTTCGCCGTATGAACAGCAAAGCCCTAGCGGCGAAGTGCCGTAACAAGCAAAAGATGGGTTCCGACAATCCGTTGGGCTTTCACCCGGCAAGCTCGCGTCCCACAAAGGCAGCCACGAGACTTCGTTGCAATGTCAGAGAAGACCGAAGGTCGCGGAATAAAGACGAAAACATACTGCGCCGCAGACACGTTTTGAGAAACAGCAGGCAAGCGCGGCAACGCACTGCGTCATGGGCTCTGCAGGCGGGTGTTTCCCTCTGTGAACTGACAGACAGCCACCAGATGTCGCGATAGCTACACGCTGCGGAGAGCACCGGGGCCAAACACGCTCTTTTGCTCGGTGCCAGTAATCGGGTCGCTCCTGGGGGGCAGACGGGGGGTTGGGCAGG
This sequence comes from Besnoitia besnoiti, assembly GCF_002563875.1. Taxonomy (NCBI): domain Eukaryota; phylum Apicomplexa; class Conoidasida; order Eucoccidiorida; family Sarcocystidae; genus Besnoitia; species Besnoitia besnoiti. Next base: position 1,238,884 of record NC_042359.1, on the reverse strand, counting down.
GAGGGGGGGGGGGGGTGGGACCCGGCGCATGTCAGTCACGTGTGACTCAGAGTCGCGGGGTCTGCGGTAGCAGACGGATGTCCTCTTCAGCGAATCGCCGGCCGCGCGAGGGTTCGCCCGCTCCCATGTCGTGCGCAGTTCTCTTTCCGCCTCTGTGGTTCGACTCTGGCGGATGAATCCCTGTCGCAGGCGGATGGTTAGGGTGGTTCGTCTCTGGCGGATGAATCCCTGTCGCAGGCGGATGGTTAGGGTGGTTCGACTCTGGCGGATGAATCCCTGTCGCAGGCGGATGCCCCGCGCTCCACACGCTCGGCCCCAGTGAGACTGCGGGCGCGTAGGGCTCCGGGCCCAAGGGCGCCAGTCCTGCAGGCTGGCACATGCTCGGCGCGAGGACGCTAGGCAGCGCCGGCGCCTGCACATACGGCATCGGGCAAGCCCGGACAGGGGCAGCAGCGGCAGCTGAAGGTGGCGGCGCAGGAGGCCCATCTCCGCGCACAGCTGAGACATGCGCGGGGGAGCCGCCCGGGTGGACTGAAGCCCTCGCGGCCGAATAGTCGACCGGCGGCGGGCAGGCAGCAGCGACTCCTCCGTAGGCAGGCGACGCCAGGAAGGGACCGGGGAACCCCGCCGGCGGCTGCCCCCAGCCCATGCAGAAGATACCCCAGAAACTGGGGAGCCTGTTCGGCGCGGTCGCGGTCAACGAGCTCCCTGAAGAATCCACCTCTCGAAGAGCCGCTGCAACACCAGTCAGCGCCTCTACGAGACGATCCATTCCGCCTGAGGCAGGTCTCTCGGGAGCATGGCCTGGCGTGCCCGCCGGCGGCGCCTCACACGGGGCTTCCGTGACGCCCTGTCCGGGATTCTGCGGCGCCGGGGTCTCAACTGGCTTCGAGGGAGCCTCTTGGGTAGAATTTGCCTGCGCAGAGGATGCCGGCGCGGGTGCGTGCTCTACGCCTTTCTCATGTGGTGAGTCTCGGGTGAGATTTGCCTGCGCGGAAGGTGCCGGCGGGGGGAGTTGCTCTGGGCCCTTGGCAGCTGGTGGGACTGCTGCGCCTGCGGCTGCCGCTGCTGGAGCGCTGGGGACGTCTGCGGTCTCGGCAGGGGGGGGGGGAGCCGCCGCGGAGGACTGCTCCACGCTGGAATGTCCCCCCTCGGTGGACGAGTCTGTCTCCGCACTCTGGGCTAGACGCGCAGCGTCTGCACTTGCGCACGCAGCTGCCCGCTGCTTCTTGCAGCGCTCGTTCCGCGACTCCTGCCGCGCGCGCTTGGCGGAGTCCACCCCCACAAGCTGCCGTGGCGTTCTGCTTTCTCTGGCCGCGGCGGAGGGCTGTGCCCGCGGGGCTCGCCCCGCTACACTGAAAAACCGTCCGGCTGGGTCTCGCGGCGCGTTCACCGCGGCCGGGGCGAAAAGCCGCGAAATCGCGGCGTCTGCCGCAGCTGCAGCCGTTCGACGAGGGCGAGGGCGGGAAGGCTTCGAGGCCGCGCCGTCCGCCCCGCTGGAGGGCGGCGCGGCTGACGCGGGATGGGCTCGGCCCATCATCCGGTTTTCGCGTCCAGCGCCTTCGGAGCTGCCTTGACTTGTGCTGCCCTGGCGAGAGGCGTTCGCGGTGCCCTCGGTCCGGGTGGTCTGGGACGCGTTGCCTGAGATCGAAGCTGCCTCCGGGCCCTGGGCTCGCGGTGCCGAAGCCACGGTGATTCGTGCAGAGGGGCGCGGCGGTCGCTGGAAAGGATCATGTGAATCGGCTGACGAACTTCCTGCGCCCTCCGCGATAGGCGGCGCCGTCCTCCAGTCCGCAGAAGGCAACTGCTTGTGGTAACGAAAGGGCGAGTACACCAGAGTGGATGCCGGTCCCAGTTGTGCCGCGGACGAGGGCACCCCGGCAGCCGTCGAAAAGGCCTCAACAGACGCCAGCGGGTTGGGTGCGGCAGAGTTCGTGTGCATGCGCAACCACCGTCCCCGAAACTCCTGTTTGATGTGTGCATTGCCTAAAACCGTCCAAACATGATCGTTAGGGGAATTGCAGTCACCGAAACCGGCACAACCATCAACGAGGGTAGAAAAAGTATCGTCAGCCTGCGCCATAACGTGGACTGGGAAACGCCTTGGTGTTCACCCTTTGCACACGCAGCAGCATCCACAGGCCGCAGCCCGAGAAGGCAAAAATCCGTTACGCAGCCTTCCACAAAGCAGTGAAGTACACCTGGATGCCCTCCCTGACAGAAGAAGCTGCGCTGGTCAGGAAATCACCCACACACGCAGGGGGAGGAGAACGACAAATCTCGCAGGCTTTCAGATTGGGAATACCATTCGTCCACCGCGACACTGAGGTGGCTGGGGTCTGGAGACCCCAAGGAAAATATTGCCAACGGTCAAGCACAGATCCTCTTCGCAGAAAGGCGACAAACGAGAACGTAGGGGCACCGTCCCGGCGGGTAACCGTGCTGGGCACCTGAGTGCCTTGTGCATCTGCGGAGATAATTCGACGGCATCCAAATTTCCAGACGCCTCACACATCTCTGAATCCCAAGATTCGCTCAAAGGGAAACAAGCAGTTGTTTTCCCTCTCCTCTGAATTGCGTGGCGGCCTCTTCGTGCATCGTTTGCGAATTCGGGTCCTCCAGCTCGCTAGGTTGAAAAGCAACTCTACAGGTATGCGGTTCCTGCAAACCGAACCCGCCCCCCCCTTCCCCCCGTACCCTCCACCGCGCGAGGTTTGCGATGAACTGATGTAGTGCTCAGCGTTCGGTAGCTAAATCGTTAGTCACATGCCGTTCCTGAACACGCGTGAAAATGCACTGAAAGGAAGATTACTCCTTCCTCGCTCCACGAGGTTGCGTCGTAGCCGCCCAGCGTCGGTGAGCCGTCTGGGGGGGCTATCTAGCTTGTGCGAGCGCACACAGAGGTATGTGAAGTAGGCGACGCATTCAATTCTGTCACGCAAAAGATGGGCTTACCGAAACGCGGACATGAAATTCGGAGCATACGGCCGTAAATCGCTGTGAAACATCTGTGTTTATCTCTCTTTCTGGCGGACGTGCGCTCCTCGGTGTCCTCTGCGGACCGGTTGGAACCGTGGAGAGCACGACGCGCCTTTGCCACACGTGCCATGTGCACATTCTTTGTCGCCGCTGTAGTAGTTGAAGGCGTCTCCAAGCCATAGCGCTGTCCGATGTGTCGCAAATGTTCCCCCTCTTCTTCCAAACTACCCCCGCCTGTTTTCCTTTTCCAGAGCGGTGAAATCCCCGCTGTGTGAAGCACGAGGGTCAAGTCGACCCCCCGCGGGCACTGGTTCCACGGCAGCGCGTATGTGATAGAGATACAGAGGCCGGCAAGTCGAGATTTGGGAGCCCGCACGCCCGCCCTCCGTACATTAATATCGGGGATTAGACGGGCCGAATAAGGCTCTGGCAGGGCTGTCTTTCTGGAGCGTCTCATCCGACGGTGTTGTCCATTATTCCGCCGTGCTAAACCCATGAAGGACGAGTTGCTTCTTGGGTCGGTACTCCATATGACTTTACTACAGTGCATGGATGTGCACACATATATGCACACCTGCGTAGAGCTAATAGACGAAAACGCTCTCCTTTCACCGCAAACCTGTCTCGATGCAATATGTAGAAGATGGCGTAGAGCGGGGTGGCGCCCGGTTTGATATACAGTAGCCCTCTGCGTTATGCATGTTTGCATCGACGCGGAGATGCTTGTGCACGCGACACACTGGTTCATGGATAAGTAAAGCAGAGAAAAAACTCCGGAGTTCCCCAACCCGAGTTCAACGTGGCAATCCACGATACCTTGTGCAAATAGGTCCATGAGTGTCAGTCCGCCAAATGTTCACTGAAACTGATAGCGCTGTGTCTTGCGAAGTTTTGCGGCGCTGGGGAGTAGGAGAGAGAAAAGCGACGCCAACCCCTATAGTTTTCCTCCCACGCACGGCACGACAAACGGTGGCACTCTCGTACGTTAACTGGGGTTCTCTGCCCTGCGCTTGCCGTCTTTCTTCTGCCTAGTCAGGAGAGCCTTGTTTAACTGAGACGGCTAGAAACCTCTCTTCGAAATGGCCACGGTATAAGCCAACAACAAGAGATTACATGGTACTGCTCAGGGCGCTCGCGTGCATTCCCCGCAATGCAGCGGCTGACACGCGCAGTCCAGGGGTGCCGTACAGGGCACATTCCCCTTACAGATGCATGTCTTCCATCGTGTGCCTCCGCACGGAGCGCAGAAAGGAGGAGTCCGGTCACCTCGCATACGCTAGGCGTCCGAGACGGGAAGCGTTCGTCTACTGTGAGAATGGGAAAAAGCACGCCAATTCTCGTCATCCGCATGATGCGCGCAACAACGGGCAGGCAAGACGAGCTGGAGGTGCCTGAGGAGCAACTTGCTGAGCTATGCTGTGAGGGCGCCTCGACCCATGATGAAGCGGGAGCAGTCCGCTGCAGACCTCCTACGCATGTTCCCCATAGGGCCTCCCCACCGGGTCTTTCGAATCTTATGGACGGCGAGTGGTTTTCGCAACCGACATTCCTGCTCGTCTGCGCTAGCCTCTGCACTTTCCTGCCCACATGAAGTCTTTTCTCTGTTCAAGGCAAATCTTCGTCACCGCCCCGTTTTGGACCGCCCAACTGCACGGGTGCAGCACGGGCACCGGGGTCATTTCTTCCATCCGAACACTCATCGCATTGGCGCTTGCACTCTCAATGGAGTCGCCCTGCAGCAACGGGTACGCCGCGTGCGTGCCTGGGGCGCTACCTGAGGCCTCGGTGTTGCCCCGGCGTAATTTCCGTGTCCGTGGTGTGCGGCCACGCGGCAGAAAATCCCGCATGTTAGAATGGGTGGGGTATTGCAGGGCCTGGAAGGCATCCCATGAAATGACAGCTTAAAACAGGTACAGCTGCGGAAATCAAGTTTCAGTGTTGTATTGACAAGCATGGAATGCATGTCTTCTGCTGACGAGCCATGTTTGTTGCCTGCCAGCTCAAAATCTGGACACTGTCTCAAAATTTAAGGTCCTGGCCGCACCGACATTTCACTCTGAGAGCCGCGCTACATTATTGCCTTCCTCCCGGCCACCATTAACAGCTGTAGTGAGGAAAATGGTCTGGTTCACCCCCACAGGTGAAGCCGCGGAAGCGGTTTCGTCAAGTAGTGCGGCAGTGAAGAGATCCGCGTACGCAAACAGGGCGTCAGATACACAGCTGATCGGCCTCACCAAGCCGGTGGCGTTTTGTCCGTAGCAAAGGTGGTGCCGCGTGCACGTTTCCTGTTTCTTGTAGTCCGCCCCTCACGGTTCCTGTGTTCCATAAGCAGTCTGACGGGGTCGCACAGTTATTGTAACCGTACCATGTCGTTTCGAGCTCATCAACAGGGCCAAGCTGACGGGGGTACGAAACGGGTATCGCACAGCTTCCGCACGTACTGTCTCGCAGTCCATCCGCTCAGCCATACGGATATTCACATCTCCCTCCATACGCTTCCTCACCGCGGTCCCATGGCAGCCAGTAGAAGACAGCCTAGAGTTTTAGCTTACCGGAAAACGGGGGAGCAAATTGGGAAGCAGGTCTTCCCTGACGCAGATGGCGTACGAAGATGCCCTCTCGTGGTGTCTCTTAACCATCCACCTAGCTAGCAATCGAAGGTCAAAAATAAGGCGGTAAAAACGGTTCCCAGCTTAGCACGTTCTTCATCCCTTGCTCAATACCGCTTCTCGGTGTATGGAGAATAATCGTGCCAGCGCTAAAAACTGGATGTCGAGCGGATCTCCTCAGTGCCAGTGCCTTCGGGGTAAGCGCTGGGACAGAGCAGCTGCGTGGTGTGTCCTCAAGTGGTGTCTTTGCGGGAGATAAACTTTGCCACAGTCGCCAACCACGACCTCTGTCCCGCCCTAGCAGCCGTGGCGTCAGAACAGTAGGGGCTGGAGGTGCGTCGCGAAAGTTGAGACGAACCTTGAGCAAGTTTCGTACCCAGCGACGCCCATAAAATTGTGTGTACAGATTCATTGGTGACTGTTTGAGTTCCTCCGGAAAACTGGTTCGCTGCATATTCGCTCGGGTGATTGTTCTCTATACCAACGATGGCGCGACGCCATAGTGCCCTTGCATGGTGGCTGGTCTTCGCCTCCCTCTTTCTGCTTCCGTACCAGCAGCGAGGCGTCCGCGAGAAATCCTTTGTACTTGCCGCAGACCATATCTGGAATCATGTTCACTCCGTACGACTTGTTTTCACTAACAAGTGAGCAGCTGCTTCAGTCAAGTAGTCGATTTCGACTCTCAGCACGTGTGTCAGCCGTTAGCGGAACCTGAAGAACAGCTGTGGTGATCAAGCAGGGGAGCAATACCCACTTGGCAGGCGCGGTGTGCTGTTTCTACCTCGGTTACGCAGTTATTTTCGCCAGCTCGTTGCGCTGCGCCCAAGCGATGTCGTTCACATCAATGGTGGGATCTCGGGATAGTAGAACATGTTTCATCCATATGTAGTCGGGTAGGAGACGTAGAAGATCTGACTCTTTTAACCCACTCAGTGAAAGCCCGGCCTTGCAGCCCCACATTCAGATGAGCTCACGAGTCTGCTTAGAAAGTGGCAAATCCAATCCAGGGTGTGTCGAAGACTAATTTGGAAGCTGTGCGCTGAAGTCACGGAAGAACCCAGTTTTCGTGAACGACCGTGATGCTCGTCCATCAGAGCGAGCAGCGGTCCCGCGTTTCTTCCTGCTCCCGTCACGAGGGCATCTTTTCCACGATGTTCCCGTGTGCCCCCTTGATTCAAACCATATAGGATGGTAGGCTTTATAAGGGGATCCGAGAAGCACGAGGAGACCGGTCACCTTCAGCTTTCCCGTTCGTTGTGCTCTCGTGCCCTCTTGTGACATGACGTTTTCCAGGTGCTCGTCATCGTTCTCAAAGTACTGCGGGGTGACGCAGGCCGAGCTGAAATTTCCTGCCGATATGGGAAAGGCACTTACTGTTGCGGACCTCATACGGCGCCTTGAGCATCTTCTGCAAGCGGGAGCCGCATCAAACCTCAACCCGGGGAGGGTAGCCATATCGCATTTACCGACGCCGCGGGCCTTTCTGGACATCAGGCAGCTGCTTCGCCTCCGACCAGGCTTGAGGCTCCCTCCTGAGCTCCCTGCAAGTCGAAGTCTAGAGTCGTTGAGCAGGCAGGCGGTTCTCGTTCACCCGAGGAATCCTGAGGTCAGTGAACTCTAGCTACTCCATTCGCTCACTCTATACAGTATGCACAGAAATACGTGGATTTACAATGGCGTTATGGCTGTTAGTATGCATATGAATAAGACAGCGCATATGCGCGCGTGACTTCATCTTGACTGTCAGTCTCTGGGTCCATGGTGCAAATTCCCAGCAATTTTATCTTTGTGGTGGCATAAGGCCTCGAGGCGGAACTTGGTATTTGCATGTTTGCCGCTGGGCACCGACCTGTGGCCGCCAGGTGGGAAGATATCTTCCACACGTAATACATAAACCCTGAATCTCTATATACAGCATCACTTATGGCCATTGGTCCATGCTCTGCGAGCTTATTTCTGCAGCTCGGTAAATATGTGTCATACAACGAAATTTCATTCGACCCCTCATTTCTAGATGGGCTTCCGAAGATTGGTTATCCAGTGGCTCCGGTGGTGTGGATATTCTCGCCCTACGTCTCCCCCACATCACCAGGCTCTTCCTCGAGCAACCGGCTACTCCCATTGTCAAGTGAAACAATAAATATCAAACAGGTCACGACTCCCACATCCCGAATATTTCTCACGGCCGTAAAGTCCTCGCCATTTGTCACCTTGCAGTCACTGTTGTCTGCATCTTCCCTCGCTGCAGACCAGGAGACCGATCATTCCTCCGACGGCGGCCCCTCAGAGGGCGAAAGGGAAGAAGTTCTAATTTATACACCAGATGCCGAAAAATTGGCCAGACTGTTCCCTTCCGCCGTCTATTTTCCAATTAAGTTTGTCGATCGTAAGGGCTTGCCTAGATTTCATATTGATATGGCCCAAATGCACGCGTTTCCTACGCAACTTTCCTCATACCTGTGTACGAATGTAGAGGAGCATTCGATTACAGGAGCGGGACTACAGGATTTGCGTCGCTACGCTTCGCGTCGATCTGTTGAACGGGATGGAACGACCTACGGTCTCCTTGGAGCCGCGCTTGCAGCCAGACGGCCCTGGGACACAAACGAAGAACAAGACCCTGCTGTGGTCCTGCTGCAATGGTGGCAAAGCGAAGATGGAAGAGAACTCTGGACTGAAAATTCAATTTCCTGGGCGTTTCCTGATGTGGTATGGAGACGACGGCGGGTCTGTGGAGCCAGCTGCAATCGCTTGCGTATCCCTTTTTGCTTCCGTCCCTGAGTTCCGCTGTACCGCATTGTGGGGTATCTATCTCGGTGTTCCCTCAGGCTACCGGTGCGAGCTTTTGTGCGGCTTGCTAGCACGTGCTGCAGGCTCGAACGACTGCTGCTCTAGCCGTCTGCCTGCGTCCAATAGCCTGTATCCGTACTCGCATGCCTCTGTCTCGACTGTCGTTGGTGCGGCACTGTCTCTCACTACGCTTCTTCGCGTGAATAAGAGTCAGAGAAAGCGCGATATTGTCTCTGTTCTGCCTGTCGTTACTGTCCCCTGCCTGTCCAGCTCGACGCCGTTTCAGCGACGATAGGCGGTGAGGTGCAGCTAAGTTTCAAGTGGAGATGACACCTTTCAGGGACAGGCATTTGCTGTTGCAGGAGGATAAGTTGAGAGCGTATGTAACGGCTGGCTCGTGCGGTGTTGTTTGTCTTTTCATCTGCAGCGACGGCTATCGATACCAGGTGGGGAGATGACCTCCACCGTCTCTCCAAAGTGGTTGGTTTCATCTCTAATCAATCTGTATCTCGCGTACTCATCAGCCGCTTCCAGTCGCAGTACAATATTGGTACGTACGCGAAGGAGAAAAGCACACACTTGGGGATCCGCTTGAATGGCAGCAGAGTCAAAGGCTTCACAGAGACTAACAGGAGAAGCATCGCTCACAGTCTGCAAATGGCATAAACTATGGAGCACGCTGATCTATATTACCGTTTCGAACAAAACGCTGGTGGTTGCCAAAGATGCTCAGGACCAGTCTTGTGCAAAGCAGGCCTCGGTGGGCGCCGCTTTTTCCGACGACGCTTGGAAATTACGCCTCGATGCCTGAGTGAGTAGCAATCACCCTCGTGGAAGGCGCAGCTATACGCCTGGCTCGCGAGTGCCAGCATTAGGCACAGTGGAAATCGTGAAAGTGGTATTGTTTTGCTATCTTCCCTGTGCTCGACTGTTTAGACAAGGAAGAAGCAAACAGCATGGCTGACAGGTCGGAGAGGTACTCGGCTGCCCAGTTCAAGACTCTGCAAAGTTTTTTCACCCGCCCCATCAACACAGAGGTGTTTCGATCTTGGGATCCGAGTGTCTTTGTAGCTTCCCCCGCTGACGCCGTTGTGCAGAACGTGTTCACAGTCAAACCGGACTCAGAAGGATTCATCCGCCACACCCTGGTTCCTCAGGTGCGTACAACTGCCCAGTGCGCCGGTCATGATCAACGGCGCTTGAGCTATTGCCACAAATCAGAATGCGTGTTTCAAAATTAGGGAATCTGCCGGGACTGGGGTAACACAGCGGTAAGCCAGCCGGGGTTCCGTATGGATTTCTTGTGCTCTTGCGCGATCAGGCGTACGCTCATCGTTATAGTGCATGGTCCGGGTTAATGTGCCACCTAGGTCTTGTTTCATTTTTTCAAGTATAGCTAAACTTTTCTCTGTGTGTGCATTCCCTCGTGTGGATGAGCTAAAATTCCAAATATCTTTGCTGAATGCGCTCGTCTTAAGCCTCATGTTGTATGCTTATATAATATGGTTTCCTTCTCAAAGGAAATCAAGGCACCAGGCAGCATTGCTGCCAGCATGCGTTATTTGCGTCCGAAAGCATAGGTACACGTACTTGCTTGTATAAACACAAGGCGCGTATTAGGATACACAATACATGGATGGGGTTGTCCTTCGCATGCTTATCCCCAGTCCGAGAACCGCTGGAATGTATACCATTTGAGATGAAAAGTCCATTACCAAATGCATTATCATTAGTGTAAAGAGATAGTCCTACGTACTCCGTACTAACATCAAAAAGGCGACTACCAAAGTGAATGTACGACAGAACGGCAGAGATTGTCCTCTTTTATCAGCGTCTCTGGGAAGGATGCGTCTCGCGGGTTTTCGCTAAAACGCCAGTTGTCAACACATCACCTTTCAAGCTAGTGTTCTAGGCGTGCATGTATGGATTCTGTTTGCCTTCCAACGTCCGGTTACACTCTTAACGTGGATTGATTACATATTGTGATGGATACTGGTGCTAACGGTAGCTGAAATTCTGTTCTGTAAGTTGTGCGAATCTCGCGGAAACGCTAGACACGTTAGGTTTTGGTCTGTTTTCAAAGAAAAAGAAGCTTCAAATAATGGTAACCTTGTCTGTCTCGTCTGAACGTCGCCCGGGTTCTCAGGTGAAGGCGACGACATTCGATTTGCTGCGATTCCTGTTCGGCAATTCCGGGGACGGGCGCCGCATAAAGCTTCAGTCTCCTCTTCACCACCTAAGTATTTCCATCCACTACCTCTCTCCTGGTGACTATCATCGCTGCCACTCTCCTGCCGACTGGGTTGTCGATGAATATGTCTACCTTCCAGGCTGCACGCCTTCGGTACGTTTCCTATGGGTGTACGTAGCCACGCACTAAAGCCTCGTCCTTTGTGCCTTCTCTGCGGAAAGAAGGACGCAGTGCATAACCGTTCGTATGTAAGAGTACATATTTATAGGGGGTCGCGTGTCGTTTTCCCGATCACGCGCTGCCTGGGACTTTTTGCGATGCGTCTTTTTTTTTATGTGTTGAGTATTGCGGAACCCGTAACATTGGCTCTATCTGCCCCTAACCCATATGCATCCGTATTGGGCTCTGCCATCACGGTGATCATCGCAAGCTTTGCGCAGGTGAATGCGCATACATATATATATATATATATATATATATATATATATATATATATATATATATATATATATATATATATACGTATATATACGGAAGACCTGGGCCTTCTTCTTTACTACTACTAGCGTGACGCCGCGCTGGTACATGCCTGTGAGCGCCTCTGACGATTGTCGTGACCCGCTTTTCTCAAATGTGCGCATGTATCCTTGCATTGCTTGCATTTCTGCTCTGCAGGTCAATCGTGACACGCTCGCAAGTCGTGACGGCATTTTGCATCATTTCGAGCGTACTACTCTGGTCGGTCATTGGGACCCGTTAAACAAGGGAGAAAACCTTTTCTTCGCTGTTTCTCTCGTTGCCGCCCGATTCGTTGGCGGCTTGTCGCTCGTGTGGGAGAAGGAGCCTCTGCAGCCGAATGGTTCTCGAGGGTCGTGCAGTACCGGCAGCGCGAACTTCACCAAAAAATTGGGTTTGCCCATGTGCATGGGTCAAGAAATGGGAGCTTTCCGGTTTGGATCGACAGTTGTGTTGGTACGTGCCTTGCGGGAAAAGAAATAAGGCATTCAGCCTCTGGGCACGTGACCACGCGCAGCCGGATGTCCAGTGCAAGTGTAGGTCCGTATCGGTTTCCGTTGCCCTGCTTAGCTGCACGTCTAAGATTCTCGTATATCAAAATGTTGGTTTCTAACGTGGCAGGGAACAATCGTGCGGTTTGTAGCAGCGCGTGTCGGGCTTGACGTATTCATCTGGTTTCGTGGCTTTGCAACTTTCTTTAGTTTCGTTGATGGATTCTCTCATTGGCTAGTGTTTCTCGCCTGATCGCTGCTTTTCAGGCCTACGAGGCTCCTGCGGACTTCGATCCGACCGTGTTGGGCGAGTGCTCACACGCCAGGGTCCTCCAGCCTGCCGTAGTCTCTCGCGCTGGGCGACGGCGCCCCCTCTTGCAGCGATGTGCAGCCTTCGCGTCGAACTACCAGTCTCCCTCTGAATACCTGGCGGCCCTGAAACAAAATCCGGGCTTCGACAGAGACTTGCGCGCAAACTCTCTTTTGCCAGCCGAGTGGCTGAAAGAGGACGGACGCGTTATCTCCGCGAAGATTCGAGCGCTTGAGAGGGGATTGCTGACGCGCTTTGCCCTCGCAAAATATCTCTATTTGTCGTGGGTAAGGAGAGCGGAGGAAGGCGAGAGACCAACGAAATCTGGAAGAGAAAAAACCGACGAAGGACGGTAACGAGACGAAACAGTGGAGGGAGACAAGGCGCGAAAGGAGGGTGCGAGAAAGGTCGCGACAACTGCAGAAAGATGAGCAGAGAGCGGAACGTCTGTGGACCGGAGGAAAGAGAGACATAGGTCTAGATACAACCAGGAAAAGTCTACTGAAAAAGTCTTCTGTTTATATGTAGACCTGTGTCGCGCACTCTTCCATTCCACAGACAGTCCGCTCTTTGCTGGAGGAACGACGCAGAGAATACTCGCCTACAGACAGAAGAAAACTGAACATCACTTATCACACAGTATTCGCAGAGAAAAAGCTTAACGCTCATCGCTCTGCTTTTGCGAGACTCACCCGGCACAGTGTGAAGGCCCAGAAAAGAGAAGTCATCCGTCTTCGCGTTGAAAGGAACCTCTGAAGCGTGTTGCTCTTGTTTTAGCCGTGTGTTCTATTTCCATGATCTTTTTCAATTTCCGTTGCTCTTCGCAGCAAGATGTAGGGAAATCGCGAGTTCTCGTCGCGCAGCCCTACGCTCTGGTTCAAGCAGGAGGTGTTGATAAGCTTGGTCGCTTTCCGGCGAAGTGTTTCCAAGGTAAATGACAGCAACTGTTAATTCTCTGGTGCTCCAAAACAACACGGTGTGTACGTGCTTCGTCATCATTTAGGCCTGCTTCGCATATATGGGTAATTGCTAGGCCTTCACTCCCTTCTGTCCGCCGTTTTTTTGACTAAGTTGTACATGGATGAAATTGACGGGCGGGCTTCTGACTGTAAAGTGCGTCGCCTTTAAGCGGTCGGAGCGAAACTTTAGTCGTGGCGAACCCCCAACGCTGTGGAGCTGTTAGGGCGCCTTCGTGCTGTACGTGGGTTCTGCGTCAATCGAGTGGGTGTCCTGATGCTTCTATCAGTCGAGAAGTCTCTGGCTTTCGACTATATCTAGGACTCGCCATCAGGTGTTTTTACTGCTTCCTGAGCGCCTTACGCAGCCTTGACTGCATGCTTCTCACTCTTTTTGTGGCGACAAAAGTCTGTGTGTGCGCAGGGCTGTCGAGGGGAGCTAGTACTTCCATCTTGCCTGTGCGATCCAACCTAAAAGCGATTGCATCAACGCCATTGTATATGCGTATCGGCGGCTCTCTCTGTTTTCGTAGAGGAAGGCTTTTTTCGACTCGAGCTCCCTGGACGGCTCAGCAGTGTGTCTCTTCTTGCGCCAGTGAATGGCGAAGAGAAGTTGCTCTTCAAACATCCTTTTTTCGGATGCGTGGGTGACTCTGGGCTCGGCAAAATCTCGCGAGGCATCACGGCGTCCTGGGAGATGCAAGGTCAGGAAGATAGATACAGGGATTAGAAACTTAGCAGTGGTGCGGAGGAGAATCTTGAGCCGGCCTGTGCGCACGGGAGAGTGATGCAACCTTTTCTGAAAACAATATTATAAAGCGAGCTTGGCACAGCGAACCAGAAACGAGGACTAGATATCCAAAGAAGGAGTGCGTACGAATCACAGTAGAGTGCCCGTTAACATGTGCAGTGGCGTGTGTTTGTACGTAAACAGCGGAGGCACCAGTTTGCTCGGCGTGCCACAGACTATGTATATATGTACATATATATGTATATATATTTACATGTAGGCAAATGCGAATCTGGATGAGTTCTTGTTTCGTCTTGCGTCCGCTGAGCGAATACGTTTATTACACCAAACGATATGGCAGGCAAAGCTAACTGGCCTAGTCTGACGCCTCATTTCTCTTGTCGATCGAAGCGAATGCCACGACCACAACTCATCTGTATCATCTGTGAATCACGTTTTTCCTGGGCGTCTTTGAGCGGCGAGGAAACAGAGTCCAGCCAGTTGGCTTCAGATCGGCCTCTCCTTTTCTCCGTTGTGGAACTGCTTATATTCGGGTCGCGCTGATGTGCACTTTTCTCCAGGCGGGAAGATTGTTCTCGTGCTTACTCTGACGGTGGGAACGTTCACAGCGACCGAACCGAAACAGATTGCCGTGGGGCAGAACAGGCTGAGCGTTCAAGCTCTCTGCGACGAAGACTGGAGAGCGCACGCAGGAGGGACAACAACTACGTCTTGTAGATTCATGGAGGTGATGCGAGAGCCTGATTCGAAACCTACGTTGGTCGAGATATCCAGTGAAGGTCTGTGGGAAGCCTACGGCGACCCCACGGTGAGGGCGTAAAAGAGAGCTTGATGTCGTGCTGCAAAACGTGAAAGGACGATATTGAGGCCTTCGTGCGTGCCGAGTCGGATCCGAGGTAGTCGGACTAGTCAAGAAACGTGCGGGAACTTCCGCTGTGACGAGACGCCAAACGCAGGATCTCTCCCCAGAAAGGAACGATTCTTGAAGACGCATAGTCATGCAGCACCAGTTTTCTCGCCTATGTGTATTCTCCAGCGTCCACATTCGCAATGACCGTCTTGTATATAGAATATATGTCCCTTTGCTTGTGAAAGCAGCAATTCAGATCTCTCATGCCAATATCGCTTGCCTACAGAGGCGCAGGTTTGCTGCCACGACCTGAGACCTCCGGCAAGCAGGTTGTGCACGCGTTGCTACCGGGCATCCGTTACTCCACTTGAGAGTAGCGTTGTCTCTGTCATCTTTTACAGCCTTCTAGTCTAAAAGGGATGCCGGTATAGCATTTCTTCTCGCCCCGTGAGCGGGCGGAAACGCGCCGATTTAGGCGGAACACTGTTGTCATCGTCTCCGACTGCTAGGATTCCTTGTGTGAGACAATGTAGACGCGTGCGGCATGCAGGAGACCCCTTTTTTACAGATATATAGGTTTCCAAGGTCTGTCCTTTTTTTGGTTATTCACTCAAGCACGGCAAATAACCGGAATAAGGCGGAGGGAATCCGTGGTCTATGCCACTTTTTTGACGAGGTCTTTGTTTAGAAAAGTCCTCAGTGTGCATCTGTCGCATTTTTCGGAACTCAGGAACACTCTTCCTTCGAAAAGAAGACCGGCAGCGCCGCTGAGGCAGCCCGCTACGTTTTTTGTGAACATATATAATATAAATATATATATATATATATGTACGAACGACTGTCGGCATGTGCATACGCCATTCGGTTCCACCATTCGCCGCCGCCGCGGGCTATTGTGTGAGTTGTATGCTCTGCTTCGTTTCTTTGAAGAAAGAAGGCGGAAGAAAGGACCAAAGAAAATGCATTTGTCGGAGTCTAAAATGCGAGGAAACAGCTAAAAACGTGACAGAAACAAAACTGACACTGAGTACACGGTGTCGGGGGTTCCAAATGCGCATGCACGACTGCACGCGCGTATGCGTAAATCAATTTACGCACATCCATATATATACCTACTCGTGGCTCGCGTAACTCTACATACCCAAGCACCTGTGATACACATATATCCATGTTTACATGTATATTACACTAATGCGCACAGATGAATATATACTAGAGAAGTCCTCTCTACGAGCACGCAGTGTCGATTCTCATCCGGCAACCCGAGCCCTGGTATCGCCCTTTCCCTCACAAGCTCGCGACACGCACATGTGCAGACGCCAGGACCCTAAGCACATAGACAAATATGCATAACCATGCGCAAATGCATACATGCATACACACGTGAGTACGCGCGCGTCAGAGTGAGCGCACGACGATGCATACTGCACCACTGCTAGCTACAGAAGTATAGCGATGCCTGTAACGCTGGGGGAGACACGCCTGAGTTTTCAGTCAATCTGCCGGAACGTAAGGCCCAGAAAGCATCTCGTCCGGCGGCGGCGCGAAACTCAGCTTGTTCAGACGCCGTGAGGCCACGGCGGCATGCCCCACTGGAGACCGCGACCTGCGAAGAAGACAGACGAAAGCCGCAAATCCATCCTACAGCAAGAGACGAATTCAACACGCAAATCCACCCTCGAAAAACGCGCTTCACTCTAGCGCCCCGTAAACTCTGCAGGCATACAAATATGCACGCCTCTATCTATATCTGTCTATCTATCTGTTTATGCAAATAGACATACATATGTGACGTTATGTTGAAGAGGAAATACATGTAGATAGTGTGTATACATGTATTTATTTGTATATATATGTATAAATATAAGTCGATTAACTAAGAGTTGAGTGGAGAGGAGAAGTTTCGAATGTGGCGCGTGCGCCTCCCCTTCGTGGCGGGTCGTCGTGCACACCGGGAGCGAGATCTTCGCTCTTTTTTGTCTCTGCGGCGGCGGCGTTTTTCCTCAGCCTCGCGTCTTCGGCGAGCCATTTCTTGCTCATCCGGAAGTCCTGCCTGCCAGAAAGTGCTCGCGATCATCTCCTGGACTCCGCCGGGCGTCGCTGCGAGGCTGCCACGGTGCGAATCAGACGAACGAGATGAGCAGAGGAAACAAAAACGACGGAAAACAGGACCAAGCATTCAAGGCATCGAACTGCGCACGCGGGTGCAAAAACGCGTGCGAATCGCCTCTCACACCGGATGGAAATCACGCATAAAAAAGTGCATGTACATATACATATATGTATTTCGGCGTGTAGGGATGAGCCTCCCCGCTCTAGCTCGTCTCCTGCCTTGGCCTCGCCTGGATTCGCTTCCTCTGGCGCGGCCAGCGCGCGTGGGAATCTGTTGCAGTTACCGAAATGTGCGAAAAATGCCGAAAAAAGCATAAAATCCTACCCTGGGAGCCCACGCGGATCAGAAGGGTGTACCGTCTGTACGCAGGAAACAAAGCCCGAGGGAGAGAAGAAAAGTTGGCAGACACACGCGCAGAGCCAACGACAGTCATAAATAGAAGAACATCTCGCTCTTCGAGAGCCGAAGTCGCATTTCTCCTTGACCGATTCATCCGTGAAACCGTTTCTTGTGAACTCCAAACGACTCGACAGCCTTCGAGTTCCTGTCCGCGGACTCACCTGCAGGGAGTTCGCGACGGTCATCGAGTTCGCAGCGTGCAGAGAAGCTGCAGAAAGAAGCGACCCACAGCACAGCCACAGGTGTTAGCCTCTTCACATCATGCAAATACAGCTTTACGCGCATGTGAGTCTACCTATACATACGTACGCCTATACGTAGGAAGAGAGACACGTCTCTCGCTCGCCTCGCGCTAGCATGATAAGGCGCGGGCTGTGGGCGCCTGTAGGGATGCGTGTTGTAAAGCAGACGAAAAGAGTAAAAAAGTCACAAAAGAAATAAAACCGACTGTGCCCATGTAGGCACGGGCACGCCCGAACATAAATATATGATTGCTTGTCCGCACGGATTGACAACGAGGAGATCGCCG
This sequence comes from Besnoitia besnoiti, assembly GCF_002563875.1. Lineage (NCBI taxonomy): Eukaryota > Apicomplexa > Conoidasida > Eucoccidiorida > Sarcocystidae > Besnoitia > Besnoitia besnoiti. The sequence continues at coordinate 1,221,400 of NC_042359.1, read as the reverse complement.
GTGGCACTCGAGTAGGCACTCCAGAGTACAGACAAAAGTCTACTCAAACGCGGAGACGCAGCTGCGCAGGGACAACGAGATACACATGAAAAATCCGCAGATCGGCAAATGCACACACAAGCTGCAGACGATGCACATATACATATACATGTAATCATATGTATATGCATGTATATCTGTGAATACTGGTAGCTGACGACTAGAAATCTGCGCAGGGCGACGCGTAGAGGGGCCGATTCCGGGGCAAGGAAAGACCCGTGCGTTGACAAAAAACCGATTTTTGCTTACGCGCCTGCGCCACAGTCTGCAGCGTGTTGGATTGCTTGTTTGGAATTCCTTGCGGCTGGCTGCGGTTGAGCAGGAAACTCGCAGGATCTGTGTGTTGTCTGATGGCCTCTTCCACGCATGCCAGGCGCCACTTGAGCAGCGCGACGGCCTTCTCAAGTGCCTTCTCGTCCTGCGCAAAGATCGCAAAGTGGAGCGAGTCCTCTGCGCCGCTGCCGCCCGCCGCCGTTGCCGTCCCTTCGAAAGAAAACCGAAACAATCGAGGCACGCGATCACCCCTGCGAAGCGGAGACAGAGTATCTCTCCCGCCGAACACGTCGCACGCACAGGGAGAAAGAAGCCGAGGAAAAAGACGAAAAAACGCGGACGCGAAGCGCAGACGCGACGCACCAAAGAACGGAGGAAGAGACACAAGGCACGCGAAAAACACAAAAACGAGAGGCGAGAAAGCGAAAGAAGACACAGAAGGACGAGGGAGGGAAGAGAAACGCCTAAACGAATCGCGAGGGGCGCGAGGAAGAAGCAAGAGGAAATAGAGACGAAAACGGATGGAGTAATCAGAGGCTGCACCCCGATTGTGTGTGTGGATGCAACGAAGCGGCGAGGCGAAAGAGCAAAAGAAGGAAGCTGAGGACGCGACACAGTCCTCGCAAGAGGCACGCGGGTCTCGCCGCGTGTCTGAAACGGCACACCGAAGACGAGAAAAAGCCAGACATGCCATTCTTCTCCGTATTCAACTTCTTAAACTTGGGAGCAAAAAGTCTTTCACGGCTTTCCTTACCTGAGACGTTGCGGCCCTGAACATCCACGAACGCGTGGCTGACCTCGAAGACCTTCCGCAGGAACTCCGCCTGAGAACGCATGCAAGCGGAACCAACTGCAAGGCTGATTTGAAGCCCAGATGCAAGAGTGAATCCCGGGGGAACCGGGCACAGAGCGAAACAAAACTGGCGAAAACGTCTACGCGGACGACGGCGATGCGCCGTCTTGTGGTGTCAGCATGCCTCGGCCGAGGCATGCGGAGACCGCAAAAAGGAAATTGAAGACGCGGCAAGAAACGGCTGAGCGAGAAGAGAGCGAAGGTGCTCACGAAGAAGAGAGATCTGAAACTTACGTCAGGACCCTCCATCGCAGCGGCAACGTCGAATGTCGAAGGCGTGACGACGTGAGGAGGGAGCATGAGTTGCTGCTTCGCGCACAGCAAATCCCCTGAAACAAAGGCGAAAAAATAAAAAATAGTCAAAAGACTGGAAAAAAGAGGCGATGAGACGCGCGCACCAACCGTCCCGCCCATATGCGTGTAAATCGCGATGATTTGCTGCAGCAAATAAAAAAGAAAACTGAAGCTCACAGACACGCCGAGTGATGGAGGTAACGAGTGGAAGAGGGTCAGAGAGAGCGACAGACAGATATAGATAGACACAGATAGAAGTCGGCGATCCCAAATCGATGGAAACAGGTACGCATAAATAGAGACAGGTGCGCCTAGGCCTATCCGCAGCGCGACCGGACCCTCACTTGCGCAGAGGGCCCCCTGGAGGACTTTCAGCTTCTTGTCGGCTGTGATGCGGAGGTAAAGGCCCTTCTTGTTCTCGCCGCCGGGTTTCCCTCTGGCTAGGACTGCGGCCCCAGTTCGCTCGCGGATCTTTTGCAAAGTTTCCTTCTTCATCAGCCGTTGCCAGGTATCCTGTCGCGCAGGCGCGCCGTTCGCGTCGGCCGTGGCTGCCGAGGAAGAATCTAGTGGCAAATCCATGCAGAAGAGGCCGTTGGGAAGCTGCGTCTGCGCGGAGAAGAACGCAAAAGCGACGCCGAGGGCGCGAATGTAGACGCAGCCGCTCGCGCACGCCCCCGAGCGCACAGCCGCGAAGACCTCCCGGCAGGCCGCCGATAACAAAAAGAACGCCCATACACCTAAACATATATATATATATATATATATATATATTATGTGCATATATATGCCTACACTCGTATAAACGTATGTTCGTGTATATACACACCCAACTGCATCTAGAATATGTATACACATTTGCATGAGTTTGCTCATATATAGATAGATATACGTGCCAATATATATATATATATATATATATATATATATATATATATATACATGTATATGGGGGATACAGACAGGCATGCACACCGATGCAGCGCTAAATGCGCGTTTGCGCCTCGGCGTACAACATCTGGAAAGGAAGAGTCATTCTCGTCGAGAGGCTCGTCCGCAACGGCGGGTTTCGGAATCATGAGCGCGGCGACTCCCATCGCCTGATGCGCGGCCTCGCGCGCCGCAGCGGCTCGCGCGTCGTGAGACGTCTGCGGATCCACGCAAAAGAGAAAACGACACGCGCGTCGCCACGCGCGGAGCTCGAAGTGAACACGTCCTCCACGCCGGGAGCCAGTTTTCTTTTTTTCTTAGCGTACGCTCTCGTCCTCCCCATCACTCGGCAAGTCGCTTCCCTCCGCCCCCTCTCCGTCATCACTACCGTTCTCTCGTGTCTTTCCTCTCTCACATGCCTTTCCCCCTCTTCTTCACTTCTCTCCTTTCTCATTCTCCCCGCTTCGGAGCGCCTTTGGGGTTTCGGGTGTCACTGCTTCTCGTGTCTCACCGCAGCGTAGGGCGCCGCGTAGGCGCCGGAGGCGGACCGCGCGAATGCCCTGCTGGCTGTCTGGAAGTGCTGCGGCTGCGGCGAGGCTGCCGCGCCGTAGGCGCCTTCAGAGCCTTGAGCAAACGCGCGCGCAAAGACTGGAGGATACGCGGAGCAAGTCGCCACGCTGTAGACGGCGCCGCCCGGCGCAGGAGGCGCAGGAGGCGCAGAAGGCAGGGAAGAAGAAGAGAAAGAGAGGCGCGCGGGCGCAGGAGCGGGCGCTGGCGCTGGCGCGGGCGCAGGATACGGCGGAGGCGGGCGCGGCGTCACCGCCTTCTGCGAGGCCGCGACGGCCTGCAGCGCCTCGAGCCGCCGCTGCGCCGCGAGCTTCAGCTGCGAGATGTCGAACGACGCCTCAGAGCCGCTCGCCGGCGCAGAAGCTCCGCCAACGGAGGGGAGTGTGGCGTTCATCGTGGTCGCGGGGGAGCGAAGACATAGCCGAGGGCGACGCGGCTCGGCAGGCGGGGCGCGGAAGACGCACACGGAGCGCCAGCGATGAAAGAAATCGATAGAGGAGACGAAAAACAGGTCGCCGCTCAGCGCGCCTCTCTCTCTGTCGGCCCTCGGGAATCGAACAGCCTTTACTGTCGCGAGCCGAAGCACATGGCAGCCTGCTGGTGCCCTTGGTTCTCAGGTCCGCCCCCCCGCCACAGTCTGGCGACACCACGGAGAGGGGAACCAGGCTGGGAGGCCTGGAGGGGACGGCGGCGCCACGGGACGCAGCGAGGGAGGAAGACGCAGACAACAGAGAGGAGACGGCGGAGAAACGAGTTCTATGCGCTAGAAAAGCCTTGAAAAAGAGAAAAAAACGGCGGTCAGAATCTGCGACACAGGAGGCAGAGACACACGAGAAAATCGCGAGGTGCGACGGGACTGAACCGCGCGAGATCTCTCCCCGGGAAGCCCGGAGAAATCACGAGGGCTGACGAGACGAAGGTTCAGCAAAATGCGCAGGATTGGGAACTGTTGGCGCAGCGAGAGAGAAAAGAGGGCAGAGACGCTGGTGGAAAGCGAAATTCACCGCATGCAGACAGATGCAAGTGAGAGCGGCGACACGCAGATAAAAACGCTGAACTGTCAACTTTCCCTCCCGTCTCTCACAGTGTACGTACGCACCGCGAATGTCGTGACGTGGAAGGAATCAAACTTTTTTTCACGATTTGCATTCACAGAGGAAGCGAAAGCTCGACCGACGGCTCCCTGAAGAAGAAGGAACTACTGCAAAGTCAGTGACGGCGCGACGCGCGCCGGCCTCCAGGCCGAGCGCGGCAGTCTTCGCGAGCGATCGAACTCTGCCATCGCACGGCGTTTAAAAAGCAGAGCGCAGGTTTAGGAAAGCACTCAACTGCGAAAAACAGACGCCAAGGCGCACCTGTCAAAGCGACACCCCTTCAGATTTCTCCGACCGATGCAGCAGGACCGCCGAGGTCATCCGCGCGGCTGGCGCCCAAGCGCTTCGTTGACGGCGACGGCGCTCAAGTCTGAGTCATCAGACACGATTCATGTGGGGGAAATCTGCGGAGAGACAGCTCCTCGCCTGAGCACGTCGCACTGAACTGCAGGGAGCGCACGGGGGAGCGACCGCGCGGATGCCCAGTCGCCGCCCGACAGTCGGCAGCTAAGCTGCATTCCGCCGCAGTGGATTTCGCACTTTTGCAAAGATCCTGCGAGAGTCTCCGTGACTGTCTGTCAGAGATGCAACCTTCAGGCCACCTGCGTGTTGCTTCGTGGCTCATACACACCTGTCTGCGGTTCATATCTGCGCCAATCTCTACACCACTCTACGCGCAAAAATGTAGGCGAAGTATGCGTGAATCTGCGCAGTCTCAGAATGCTTCCAGAAGCGTCAGCCGGCGTGCCTTTGGATACGTGCACATTCAGATGCGTGTATGTGAAGAGGGATGTATGTGTAGCGGTTTTGGTTTCGAAGGGGGGTGGCTGGGGAATCAAGTGGCTACGAGAAAGTCCTCGGACGCCATCAGGAACGCGAGCTGTCTAGAGGCGTCAATTTCGTGTTCACTGCATGCTCCACGTCAGACCATGCATACATGCCTCGGTATTTGAATATGTCGAGCATGTGCCGTGGAAAAGGGCCGCTAACAAGGTCTAGTTTTCACAGTTCTGAAATGACTTGCGGCCTGTCGCACGCCGCGTAGCCTCCTGTGATGTCGTTCCTCACGGAGCCAGAGATCCCCTCGCGATTCGCGAAGCAGGCAAGCGAGGTTGTTTGTAATCAAGAGATGGAGGGGCGATGTAGCTGAGAAACAACCCGAGGGAGAAGGGGATTTACCGTCGCCGGCGCCTACACTGGGAAAGCCTCGTGCGTCGCTTGCGTTTCGCCTGGAGCCTTTCTTTTGTGAGATACCAGAGAGGCTGGGCTCTCTGTGGTGAGGACGGCGTCTTCTGTTTTTCAAGCAACTCCGCCGCCGCCTCGCGGCTCGCCGAATGTGCTCACCCCGGCGGACGGCTACTAGAGCCGCGACGGCGCCGCGCGAATTATTTGGTTTTTCTTGAGTCTTCCTCGATTCTGTTTGCTTGGAGCCCCTCTAGTGAATCCTCGCCTTCTGTTTTCTCTTTCTGCGATGCCTTGCTACCCCCCCCCAAGAGAAGCCTCGGGAGGGCATACGTCGCGCACCTCGGCTCGCGCTTGTACAGGTCTGCGAAAAGTCGCCGAGCGCGTGCTTCTGTCCGCGGTGTCTCCTGCACGCGAGTCGATTGCGTTGATGCCCGCAAAACTCACAAGCGAACGCAAGTCAGCCAAAGGCAAAACGTTAAAAAATAAAAGAAATAGCTCCACGAAGGGCGAGAGGGATGCGGTGTTCGAGAGAGTTTTTCTTTCTAGGTGTGTCGTCGAGCGCTAAAAAAAGCTCGTCTTTTCTCAAAGGCGAAAGCGGCGCCGCCTTTGTTGACCTGCTCGCTTGCATCGTCCGCACACTCGCGATGATTCGCTCTTTCCGCCCTTCTTCTCTTCCTCTCGCTTTTCCCGCAAGACTCTCTTCTCTTCTACGCCGCTTCATAGGCTTGTCTCCTCCTCAATTGCCGTCCTCACTCCCCCGTCGTTCGTCTCTCTCCTCTGCGTGCCTTTCTTCCTCATGGCGACGCTCTACGCAGACACTGAGGCGCCTTGTCTCCCGCCCTCTGGGCAAGCAGAGCGCGGGCAGACACCCGCCGGAGCTTCAGGAGAGAAGAATCACTCCGCTCCAGCGCGAGCGCGTCTGCCTCCGCAGCGCGTGCTGGTGCTCGGAGGAACGGCCTTCATCGGGCGCACAGTCGCGCGTGAGTCACTCAGAACGGCGAGAGCCTCTGCGCGAGAAAGGAAGGCGAAGGACTCGCCGTCGGCTCGTCATCAAGGCCCCTCTCACCTTACCCTCAAAGGCTGCTGAGACCTGACACGCTCCGCAAGCGGGTGGCGCCCGAGCGGCGACTCTCACAAGAGCGAGAACTGGTTTTAGACACCTAGACAGCGTCGCTCCTTGGTCGTTTCCATGTCAACGCGAGGAGGGGATGGAAGCGTCTCTGCGCAGAAGACGAGGATGGGGATATCGAGATAAGCTCCTCACAGCGCAGGGGGGCCGTGGGGGAAGAAGCGATTTCTGCCAAGACGAGGAAGCAGGACGGTCTCGCGTCTCGACCCATGCGCGGCCTCGGCGAAGGCGCGAGGCACCCTACCTGGTCTGAGAGTTTGATTTGTCAAATTTCTTTCTGTGGTTTCTACCTTTCTCTCTTCGTCGAGGCATCCTCTGCCGGCGCACCACTCCGGCTTGCACCTCTGCATTTTTTACTAACTTTTTTTTTCCTTCTTGCCAGGCAGACTTCACGAGGAAGGCTATCAACTAGTCTTTGTCAACCGAGGCCGGTCGTACTGGGGCAGCAAACGTGAGTTGTTTTCGTGTTTCCGTGTTCCACAATAGAACCTCGTTTAATCACTCAGTATTAAAACGCGCGTTGTTCCCGTCGCGGCCTGTTCAGAAGCACTTTCGCACGGAATCCTTTCCCTCGTCGCCACTGTCTCGCGACTGCGACGCCGCAGTTGCGTCTCCTCTATTCTCAAAGCACAGCTGTAGTCTCATATAGAGCCATGTATGTATGGAAGGGCTGGTCTGTTTTGTTGATTCTGAGTGAGGCGTCTAGAGCCTATCGGCATATATGCATATTTTGTGCTTTTCATTTTTCGTGCTGCTGGCCGTTCTGCTCGTTCCGGTCATTCAGTTGTCCATGTGGCCTTCCTCTTTTTCTCTCTCTCGTTCTCTCTCTCTCCTTGTTTCTCTCTTTCTGTCTCTCTCCCTCTGCCACGCTCTTTTCATGTCGCTGTTGCTCTCTCGCTTTCTCTATCTCTCCCTTCCTCTTTCTGTCTCTCTCGGTCATTGTGTCTCTCTTTCCCTCTGTGTGTCCCTCCGTCTCTCTTTCTGTCATTGCCTCTCTCTGTCTTCTTCTTTCTCTGTTGTGCGTGGATCCAAAAGTTGGGCTTAGAGAGTTTCTGGGGCTGCGTCGGTTGGAAAGGCGTTCTTTGGCTTTTTCTTCCCAAAGAGCTCTCACTTTTTTTATGTTTTCCGGCGAGTTCAGTAACTGAAGGCGCAGAGCACCACCGCGCCGACCGCAGGGACGCGAAGGCCTTCGAGGCGTGTCTGGACAAGCTCACCGAGGAGGAAAAAGTAGGTTTCTCTTGCGCGCCTCGGACGCGCCGCGCGGCAGACGTCTGAGTATAAAGACTCGGGTGTCTTCTCGTTTGACGCTGGCATCCTGTTTGTTTCCGAGAATGCAGCGTCGGATTCGATTGCCTTCTGCGGGCTTTCCCTCTGTCGCGATGAAGTCAGTTCCTGGCTGTTTGATGCATCGCAAGGCCGTCTTATGTCGAGGACCCAGCGGCTATGAAACGGGCACTTGTGTCGACGCCCGCTTTTTCTTCTCTGCGGCATCCACAGGCTTAACCAAGGAAAATTTCTTCGTGCAGATGGGCTCAACTCGTGTCTTGAGATGCGCGGCGTGTGCTTCCACTCGGGCGTACGCCTCTGGATAATTGCCTTGGCGCATGCACTCATACAAAATTGCATATACGCAGGAAGATGTGTTTATGAATGTGTCTGAGAATGCATCCGTCTCCGCGTGAATATTTATGAAACTAGGCATACATCAATAGCTCTTTTTGCGAGCCTCTGAATCGGAAGATGTTTGCTACTGCCCTTTATACCTGCAAGCACGGTTGTCCTTAGGCGTCTTCTCTGCTTTCGCTAGAGGCTTTGTGTCTTTTTCGTCTCTTTCTTGTCTCTTCTAGGCAACGCAAGGCAGGTCGTGGCTGGCGGTTGTGGACTTCTCCGCGTATAAGCCGAGCGACATCCAGGTTCGTCGTCTGAGCAGGCGCATCAGGGGCGCGCGCGTGCAAAAAAAAGTCTTGCCAGCCTCGAAGGATCAGCTAACTTTGGCTCGCGCTAGAAACGCGACGCTTTCTTCCATCATCAAAGCAGGCTTTAAGCACGTCAAGACTGTGGTCAGGATCCACATACCTTCGTACTCGTAAACGGGTTCGAGTTTCAGCTTTGTGCCGCACCTAGAGAACGTTACTTAGCAGGGCATAAGCGTGTGAAAGAGCTCGTCGTGGCGTTTTGAGGACAAACGCCAGAGAAATCTCACTATCACTGATGTATTTTCATTGCCGTGGTTGTCACGTAGATGCAGCTCCCGTAGGTGAAGACTATACACCAAGAGGGCGGATCGAATGCATACGTTTTTACAAATACATTCATATGGATGTGTTTCTGTATATATATAATCCATATGCGTATGTGCTTTGTGGAGTGCTGGAGGCTGTTAAACGCGTAGGACTGCTTCCGATTCGATGCATGCGCAGAGTTGTGTGTTACCCTTTTTTTGCAGGCTGCGCTGAATGGTCTACGCGGGCGATACGGGCTTTATGTCTACATTTCGTCCGACAGCGTCTACGAGGTTTCGGATGCCGATTTGTGAGGCGCTTTCTCGCTTTTCTTCTGCTTATGATTAAGCGTGCTGCACTCTCTTCGTGCTGTGTTGCTGGCGTCTCGTCAGCCGCCTTCGTTCCTCTCTCTGAATTCCTTCTCAGCTGCCTTTCGATGTCCTCTCTAGCCGGCTCCACGTGCCTTCTGTTGTCGTCTGCGGAGTTCCGCGGACACAATTCTCATGCGGATCAAAGTCTTCACGGTAGCGTATTCAGTTGCGTGTGGAGAAGCGGTCCTTGGAAGGCTAGAAAACTCAGCGTCGGATTTTTGATTTGAAGTCTCTGCGTTCTGCCCCAGTCATCCACTTTCGTTAAATCCGTGCATCGAGCTGCTCCGCGTTTTCTCTCTCTATCTCTTCTTCGCATGTGTCTCCTTTCGTGCCTTTTTTCTCCCTCTCTGCACTCCGCAGCACTGCCTGTGTCTCCTTGATTGCCCGCTCCTCTCTGTGGCATTTTTGCCTCTCGGTTCGCGCATGGAATCTTTCCTCTTTTTTTCTTCGCAGATGGAAGCGGAGTCCAAGCGTCACGGAGAGCCACGCCGTGCGTCCGACCGACGCGCACCGGGCGTCGATTCTTCGAAGGAAAGACCGTTACGGTCACGTGAGTGAAGAAAAGAGAACGGATTCAAACAGCTGAGCGCCGCCCGCGGCGCTTTCTCCTTTGCTTGAAGTCAAAGAGAATAACGACATTTGCGCAGGGATCATTTCCCATACATATTTATTTATTTAGCACATATCTATGTTTATATGTATATATCGTATATGTATATGCATCTATTTGTGTGTAAGCGCCAGTATAGGAGCATGCGTATCTCTCTCTCGGCGAAAGCTTCATCTCGCGGGGGCAGTCGTAATCTGGACATGTTTCTCCTTTTCTGTGTGCCTTTTTCGTTCTTATCGAATCGCTTTCAGAACAAACTCGCCGCTGAAGAGCTCCTGCGAGACACCGCGTCCGCTTACCGGCGGCCTGTCGTAGCGCTGCGGCTCGCTGACGTGATTGGTGAGAGACAGGGAGTTCCTAAAAACGGCTAAAAAGAAAAAGGGGACCCGCGTGACCGTGGAAGCGAGAAAAACGCTGCGAATGTCTACGACGCGCAAGTGCTTTATCTGATTCCGCGAACTGGGAATCGTGGCTGCTCACCAAACCGCCCTCTTTTTTTTCTGACCTCTTTCCGACGTCGCGCGTTTCTATCCTCTGTGCGGTGCGGCTGCGAAATCGTGCTGTCTCTCCCGTTCTTGACTCGTGCGTCTTCCATGGCGCTTTGGCCTCTGTCTCAGCTGATTGTTGTTTTGCTCGTCTCTCGTTTTTGCAGCTCGGTTCTATCCGTCGCAGTATGACGTCATCGAGAGCTGGCGTTTTGTTCTCATTCGAGTCTTTCCTGCCTTATATCTTGTTTTTTACACAAAAATGTGTTATTTTTTACACACGCCCGGGGTCTGCGTGCTTGGGCCTCTCCCCGAGTCCCGCGTCCGTCTGAGGAACTGTTTCTGAAGCTTAGAAAACGCGTTTTCTGTCTTTCTTCGTCTCTTCTGTTCGCAGGCCCCTTCGACGATACAGATCGATTCTGGGCATACTTCTGGTGAGCCACGCAGGTGCTGCAAAACTACAGAATAAATAAGCGTGTGTTTTTATGAATCTGGGTGTACGAGCTTTTCGGATTCGTGCGGGAGCACGAGGGATATCTTCCTGAGTATCGCGTCTCTCGAAGATTTCTTTACTCCAAGGATTGTCTGCCGCGCGGGCTTTGAAATATGATTCGACTGTAATCATATTTTACCTAGAGGCGTGCGCACTCAAATATAGATTCGCATCTCTATGATTTAGTATGGAAACAGAGCATGTTATGCTCATCGTACGGACGCGGGCAGGTGTGTGGACTGACAGGCCGTGAGCGAGAGAGGTGGAAAAGATGATATTTGAAAACGAGAAGTATTGTGGAGTCACCTAGCGGCGAGTATTTGTTTCGAGTGCAGCGCGCGGTGGGCAGATTCGTCTTGTCGGTACTCGCAGGTGGACTCAAGTTGCAAGCTGCCATCCCGTTCTTGTGGTGAGTGCGGGTTTACCAAAGGCACGCGGGAAACGTGAATTTGTGTGGCGCAGAGGAAACGCTGATGGATTTCGGATTCGTGTATCGCACACCGGGGTGTTCGCCGTAACTCCTTGGTTTCCTCTCTAGCGCGGTCTCTCCTTCTCTTCGACGGGTGCTGGTATATGCGCTACTTCCATCTAGAGCGTCGGATTTTTCTGGCGCTGGGCTCGTCCCAGCCTGCTTGGCTCGTGAGTGTCCTTTTTTCTCGATAGTTTCTTTTCTGTCGTCGTTCCCGACTCTTCTTTCTTTCGCCTGCTGGACTGCTTTCGCGGCGCCGGTGCGCGTGCCCTCTTTTCTTCAGGAGCCCTCCGGCGAGTCGCAGCGGATGAATCTGACTTTCTCTGAAGACGTCGCGCGCGCCGTCTCCTGTCTCCTGGGGATGCCGCTGCTCAGCGAAGACGCTTCCGAAAACGTCGCGGAGACGAACGCCGCTGCAGACGACAAGGCGCTCGACGAGAGGAACGCATCGGGCGACGAACCTCTCTTTAGCGCCTACAATCTGGTGCGTGAACCTCTGCCGTCTTTGGTGGATTCTCCGGTATTTCTAACGCGATAGGGCCGTTACAAACGCCCTGGATTCTCCACGCATCGATTTGATTCGTTTTCGAGTGGGCATGTGTGGCGGTTTAACGAATACAAAGGGATCGCGCGCACCCTCGACTCCTCTTTTCTCATGTGCGCGCGCAGTGGAACTTTCAACGTCACGTTTTTGCGTCCTCGGGATGACCCCACTCATTGCATAAAACTCAGTCTGGGATGCGAGGCAAGTTCTTTTTCCAGTCTTCTGACCCGAAGAGAAAATCCTCTCGCGAGAGGGCTATCTGTGACTCACCCATGCCTCGGCTACAGCACACTTCATATATGGATAAAAAATATAAAGATTAAATATATAAATATAGATATATTTACGTAAAGGATGAAAGCAGAGTGCGTAGTTGAACGCGCATGGAGGGATTCCTGCTGGAGTTTTTTTCTGTTTTTCGCCTTGTGTCTCTTTCGCTGTTTCACAGGCTTGCGAAGAAACCGTGACGCTCGTCGAGTTCCTGGTAGGCTTTGCGTTTCCTGAAAGACAGCGAATCGCAATTTTCACTTTCGAATCTCGCTCCCCGTTTCGCTCTTGTGTTGCGTGTCGGCCATCAGCAGCGCACATTTTTCGCTTCGTCTGTGTTCGTCTCGGTTTTCCTTTTTGCAGAATTTGCTGCACATGCGCTGCGCGCTTCACCGGTCGCGAGGGACGCTGCCGGCTCTCTCCGCGCGTTCACCGAACGGCGCGGCGTCCTCCGAGTTTTTTTCCAGCGGAGCAGATGTGTTTCGCGAGAACGAGGCTTCCGCGGGCGCGCCGCAGGCCAGCGGCAAGGCGAAAGAAGCCGGCGACGCACTCGTGTGGCGCATTGAAGAAGACTGTCTCAAATGCCCTTCTTTTCTCCCTTCCGTCTGCCGCCTCACGCCGCTCTCCATGGCAAAGATCCGCAAGGAGCTCAACCTTGCTCCGACGCCTGTGGTGAGCAGAGAACGCGCGTTCGAGGCTTGAAAGAAGAGAGACGGAGACGGAGGTCGCCGTCGAGGCGCGAGAAGTAATTCCTGTAGAGAACGAAAGAGAGAGAGACGCGGCTGCGGAGGACTCCTTCATGGGCATGCAGCTTCATTCTCGCGTTCGCTCTCGCTCCTCTCGTGCTGCGCCGCCGTATCCCTCTTGTCTGTTTGTTACCCTCTCGAGTTTTCTTCTGCCTGCGCAGCTTGCGCCATGCCTCACGTCTTCTCTGCATTCGCGTGTCTCTTCATTTTTTTTCCTCAGGCCGAGGCGGTCAACAAGACGTGCGACTGGACGGTCACCGCGTCTCGCGACTTCCCAAGTGAGTTTTTCTGCCGCATGTTTGACTTTTCTTTCCTCCGCTCTCTTCTAGCGGCGGCTATCATCCTGTGTTGCTGTTTCTGGTGCTTCTTTCCTTCTCGTGGGCGTGCGTCCCGTGTCCCTGTTTGCTTTTTCTTCCTTGGCTTCGTTCCTTCTTCCCGCGCTCTTCTCGAGCATGCGGATTTTCTCTTTTTCGTCTTCCTCGGCTTTCCGCGTCCGAGTTTCTCTCAGTTTTTTTCGCGGGGCTTTTTCGTGTCGCGTGTCTCTCCAGAAGAAGCCGCGGATGCCGTCAAGACACTGCCCTTTGAGGTGCAGCAAACTGTCGCCAGTCTCTTTCCTACTCTTGCGAGTTTTCTTCCGCGGTCGCCGCCCTCGAGTTCCTCTTCTTCCTCATCGAGTAGCTCGGATGAATCACTCAGCGACGAAGAGAAATAGAGGCGCGTTTGCTTCTTGCCTCGCTCGGCTCCTCTCTGAGAGCGCCTTGTTTTGGATGCGGCTGTTTGTCCTGCCTTCTCTCCCCGCTGGTTAGTCAGGCTCTCTCTATCGGCTCCACCCTGCCTCTCCGTGTGTCTCTTCACTCCGCGTGCGTATCGTCGCTCGGTCGCCTACTGGGGGCCGGCTGTCTCGCGCGTCTTTTCGCTCTCAGCTCTCTCGCTGTTCTCCCGCTTTCGTAGCCAGCGAGTTCTTGTCTCTCTTTTCCCGGGTTTTTTTCCGCAAGTCATTCTCCCTCTTGTTAGATCGGCGGCGCGGACTGTGCGCCTACAGTCCCCCGTGTTTTGCTGCCGTCGCTGCCAGGCCCCTAAGGAAGGCGTTTCGGCGTCTCCCTGCGGCGGATGCGTCCACGAGGGCGCAGAAAGTTTGATTTCAAAACCTATTTTTGAGCGCATGCGCAAGTTCCGCCAGGCGGGTGTGTCGCGGGTCTTTTATCTCGCAGTGCGTCCGCAGAGTGACCTCGAATGAACGTAATCCGTATTTCTTGTCATGTCTCTGGAGCCGCAGCGCCGGAGGGCAGCTGCAGAGGCTGAGAGTCCTAGCGACTCAGCTCTCGCGTTGAAAGAATAGATCTCGGAGTGACCCAATGGGAGGCCTTCTCTGCGGCATGCGGCAGAAGAGCGCCTCTCCAATTCGCAGAGCTGCTGCAGCGAAGCAGCGCATCGCGAGCAGGTTCCTCGCGGGGTATGAGACACACGTCGACGCCCCACAAAGCTGGAAGTAGATCCATAGAAAGAAAATCCAGTGTTTAAATGAATACAGAAAGTCGACTCCAAGGTCTGTGTGGGAGGTGCCTGAAAGTCGATTTTTTGAGCCAGCACGCGCCTTCAGACAGGCAGATATCGAGGGAGAGACAGATACACGGTGCTAGCAAGACACGCAGATGCCAGTAAGATAGGTTGAGGAAGAGTGGGCTTCGAAAGGAGACTGCTGGGGAAGTCCCGCACGTGATCATATGAAAAGTACACATAAATATATAAGAATATATTTATACATGTGGTTGCCTGGAGAAAACGGCGTAGCTGATAAGTGTACCGACGGGGTGTAGAGCTTTTCCGTCACGGTTTTCGTGTCATTTTGAGCGTGCGAGTGCCAGACAATTGAGAGTTTTTTGACAGTAACGAAGTTGTAGTTGGAAGCTGTGCGGAGGCTGGTATCGATTTGCGCTGGAGGGCGACGGCGCCTTCGAAGGTCCTGCGGCAGCTGTCGCGAGGGTGAGGCAGAAGACAAAAAGCTTTAAAAAGAAAGTGTCCAAGATGCGTCTCCTCACTTGCCGCGAAGGAGAGACAAAGAGGGCACGAACTCTTCCTGTGCATTGTGCAAGTCGCGAGAACAAAGAAAACAGGGAGTTCTCTTCTTCAGCTATTTGACAAAGGAGAAAGCGAACGAAAACTTGCGTCTCCCTACAGACACCTCGGTTCGGTCTTCTCTTTGCGCCAGACAAGAAAGAGCGACGCAAAAAAACGCACACACTGCCTCCACACGTCTCTCCCAAGCCTCTCCCCTCCGTCTTCTCTACGCGACACGCGCATACTACTACTAGGTCTATGCACGCATACGTAGATGAAACCCTAAACATGGAGTGCATGTGGAGTCGCCTCACACGAGACACAGAGTGCGTCACGCGTGAGGTCGCCCTGAAGTGTGCCGCTGCATGGCGTTGCCTTAGACGGCCATCAAGCATCCGGATAGTCGCATCCACGTGTAGGACAGGCAACTCCACTCCGCAGCGATACACGCGTTGTTGTCGCTAGAGATGTCTGGAAGAGGTTCGCGTGTGGGTGTCGATGATTCACGCAGGACTTCGCCGTACCAGCTGGGGGACGAAAAGTCCTTTGACTGGAATCGTCCCCTTCAGCGTGTCGCTGCGCGCGCTTGATACGCTTGACAAAAATCCGGTCTTTCAGTCCCTCGTCATGTGTGTCTTTAACAGAGTGTACCCGTCTCCCCTCGGTCATCTCCCTCTCTCAGTTTGTGTACCTGTTTTACGCCGAGTGAGAGGCTCGCACGACCTCTCTCCGCGCCTCGCCAGGCCACTAATCAATTCTCCCTACCTCTCAGGGTTCCGGGACGCCGCGGCCTTTGCTCTCGTGCGGCGTCCGCGGGAAAACCTCCCCAGCGAGCTTCTTCTCCCTCTTCATTCGCCCAGTGCGGGGCCAGATGCAACCCCCCCGCCACTGGCAACTTCCCTCGTGCGCTTGCGAGGCCGCCAGTCGCCACTTCTCTCCTCGCTGGGGGGGTCGGTGGCGCCCGTCGCTCACCGCCTCCTCCACTCTGGCTTTCGCGGCGGCCGCGGAGTCGGCCTTCTCCCGGTAGTGCCGCCTGCCTGCCGCCAGGCCCCCGAGTCCTCGCAGGGACGCTGCGCGCGCGGGGCCTTTTCTGCGTGCACACGCCCTGCAGTCGCCCGCTCGCCAACTGTGTCGGCTTATAGTCGGTGGCCTGCGGGGGAAAAGCGGGCGCGCTAGCCTGGGCGAGCGTGGGCGCGAGTGTCGCTCGCGGGGCGCCTAGGAGTCCAGAGGCACGTCGGTGTTAGAGTCGAGGGGCGACGCGGGGATGTGCATCGCCGGCAGCGGGCTGGCTCCAGCCATGACCCACTCGCGGTACGCCGAGACTTCCGCGTGCCATTCTTTGAGAGCGATTTTCGCGTAGACCTGAAGGTGCGGCGGCAGCTCCACAAGGCCCTCAGCCCACATGCGCAGGTCAACGTCTTCCACGCCGCCAGTCGTCGAGGCGATCTCGCTGCCAGCGGCCGGCGGCAACAGGCTCGCCGCGCTGCGGCCGGCCGCGCCCTTGTCTCCGCTGTCTCTTCGCAGACACGGCGTCGCAGACGGACGCGCTGCGGCGCCCCCTGGGGCCGCCGCCCCCGTCGCAGAACCCGAAGAAGCTTCGTCGCCTGCGGACGCGTGCCTCGCCGGGCCTTCGTCGGCGTCGCTGGCCGTGGCCTCCCCCCCGCCCAACGAGTTCGCGCGCCCTGTCTCCGAACCGTCCTTGGGCTCCACGTCCTCGCCTCCAACCGCGGTCGGGGTCGCGCCGGCCCCGGTGTCCCCGTCGGATCCCGCCCCGCCGTCTTCGGCGGTCTCTTCGCTCGCCGGGCCGGCGGCCGCAGGGCCCTTCTCGGCACGTTCCGCGGGCCCGCCGGGGGTCCCGGGGCTCCACCCAGGCGTCGGGTTGTAGCGGAATTTCCCGCGGCCGAGGGCCGGCTGGAGGGACGGGTGTGTGGGGTTTTGGCCCTGGCGCTGCAGCTCGAGAATGTGGGCGATGAGTTTGGTGGCGTAGCTGGGCAAGACGAGGGGCGCGTTGAGGCGCTTGAGGAAGCTCGCGAGCACCATGTAGCCCTGGAAGACGACGCGCTCCTCCGGACTGAGGCGAATGGTCATGAGGAGCTCGGCCTGGAGGGCGGCGACAGCGGAGGCGCCGTTGCTCTCGCGGTCGCGGTCCTTCTCGCCTCCCGTCCCCGCCTGCTGGGTCTGGGCGCCATTCTCCTCTTCCTTCTTGGGCGGCGCCGTGGACGGGGGCGTGATGCTCTGCAGCAGGGCGCTGGCGGCGACCGCGTTCGCTGAGGTGACGCTGTTGGTGCGCGTGACGATTTTTCGGGCGCCCTCGCAGAGGCGGTAGAGGAGGAACCACATGAAGGATTTGCGGACGAGCCAGGACCAGTTGAGAAAGAGGTGCAAGAAGTTGTTGTGGAGCATCAAGTCGACGACGATGGAGCGCAGGTGTTCGCGATGGAAGAGTGGAAGGTTTTTGTATACGAACCAGACGGCCTTGGCGGCGTTCACGCAGATGTCGGACGCGACGACGATGTCCAGGCCCTTGCGGAGAAAGTTGAAGTCGAAGCTGCTGGGCAGTTCCTGGCCGCGAATCTTGAGCACCTCCATCCAGTAGTCGACGTAGTTGAGCGCCGCAAAGACCGCTGGCGAGCTGTATACGGAGGTCTTCAGGAACAGGACTTTGCTGAACACCGAGAGGAGCTTCTCGTTCGCGAGCATCGCCCCGCTGCTGTTGAGCAGCGAGTCGGGGTACTTGGTCACGGGGCGGAACTTCATCTCCAGCAGAAGCGCCTTGAGCAGCACTGCGTAGCCGGGCAGCTGTTGCCAAGTGAGTGCCTCCGGACTCGGCGCGGACTGGAAGACGTGTCGACACCACTGCTCCAGGAAAGAGAAGAAGAGCGCGCCGCGCTGGGCAAACTGCGACTTCCACGTCAGCGGCACCGGCGCGCTCTGATCGCCCAGCCGCCCCGTCCACTTGGTCACCGCAGCCTCGCCAAAGTACGACTTGAGGTACGCGTGAAAGGCCCCCCAGTCGAGCGTGATTCGCAGCTCGCAGTGACGGTTCCACTTCTCCATGCGCCGCAGACTCGCCGCGTCCAGCGAGTACTCCGTTCCGCGCCACTCCTCGATGTCCAGCTCGCGCTCTTCCTCGGTCAACAGGCAGGCGAGCAGCTCCTCGCGGAAGGAAGGCAGGCGGAAATACGCAATCGAGAGAAAGACCGAGATGTATTTCTTCTGGCCCTCGAAGATCGCGTCTGAGCAGAAGTTGTTCAGTGCGTAACACAGCATCCGATGCAGCAGCAGAAAGTACTGCCGACAAATCTTCATCCGCTTGTGGTGCAGCGCGACCTGCACCTTCTTCTCCCCCGTCAGCGTCCGCGCCAGCACCGCCAAGACGCGCAGTCGATCCGACGCCGTCACCCCGCGCTCGAGCGTCGCCGTTCCCGAGCTGGCCTCGACAGCCGAGCCGACCAAACTGGGGCCGGAGACGACAGTCTTCTCGCCGTCTTCTTTATCCATGTCCCCCCCGCCCTCCGGCTCGCCGCTCCGCGGGCTCCCCGAGTCGCCGCCACCCCCCGCGCCACCTTGCGCCTTCAGACCCAGCTCTGCGAGCGCAGCCCGCAGTGATGCCCCGGCGCTAGACAGCAGCAGCGTCGACGTCCGCGGACGCCGCGCGCCGTCTTCCTTCCGGCGCGAGGAAGCCGGTGCGCCCAGCAGCGTGTCTCCCCGCAGCGGAGACGCCGCCGTCTCCGCCTGCATGTGCAGGTCCTCCTCACCCTCCCTCTCGCCCTCGCCTTCACCCTCGCCATCCCCCTCCCTCTCGCCCTCGCCTTCACCCTCGCCCTCCTTAGGGGGTGCGTCGACCTTCTCGCTGTCGTCGCGCTGCTCGGCGCCGTCGGAGGCGATGCTGGAGGAGTCGGCGCCCGCGGTCGTGAGGAAGTGCCCAAAGAGGTCGTTGTCTTCTTCGTCTTCCTCGTCGTCTTCATCATCTTCGTCTTCCTCGCCTTCAGAGGACTTCACCACCTCAGGGGCGCCCGGCAAGCAGTACTCCTCCGCGCCTGATCCCCCCCGCTTCCAGCCCGCTGAGCCCGACAGCTGCTGCGAAGTCAGCGAGGCGGACCGGCAGCTCGCCGCTGCCTCTTCGCCGCGAGTCGAAGTCCGCGCGCCGTTCTTCTCTCCGTCGGTCTTGTGGAGTTTGGCGGCGACGGCGCCGAGGCGCGCGTCGAGGAGGAGGTCGCGGCCGTTGTTGAGGATTTCGCCCAGGAGCGACTCCTTCTTTTCGTCGCCCTTCTTCTCGGCCTCCCCTCCGCCCCCCCCCGACGGCCCTCGCCGAGGAGGCGCCGCCGAATGCCGCGCTTCATCAGGCCAAAGTTGCCGCAGACTTCCTCGCCGTTCTCGCCGATCGCGGCAGCCCCCTCCGCGCCGCCGCGCCTGCCGCCCTCGTCGCCGGCGCAGGAGGAGACCGAGCCGAAGGAACTGCGCGCAAAGAGCTTGGACGAGCGCCGGATGAAGCGATAGAGAATGTAGACCTCCGCCAAGTCGAGACGCGACTCGGGGACGAGGGAGCAGCAGAGGCTCTGCGGCGGCAGCACCGTGCCAATGTCCAGCTCGCCGCGACGCAGAATGTGATGCAGAATCGAGCAGTAGAGCCCGCGGTGCTGCCACAGCACGTAGTCCATGTACTCCAAGACGTGGTTCGCCAGGTTAAGCAACACGCGCTGCGCAGTCAGCAGCGCCTCCACCGAGCCGTAGATGAACGACCGGCGCGTCTCCGCCTCAGTCGTACTCAGCAGCAACAGAAGCTGCTCGCAGACGGTTTGAAACTCCGTCGAAACCTGCTCCTGAAAAAAACGCGAGGCAACGGACACGCACGCCTCTACGCAAGCATAACAAAGCCCACACAGGCGCGAGGCACGCGCGCCTCCGCGCCAGACGTCCACGCAGAGCAAGGGACGAGGGGAAAACCAATTGACACGACAAAACAGGGCTCAGCTCGAAAGCCCAACTACCACCAGGAAGGCCACGCAGGGTTCTTTCAAATATAAATGCAAAACTACGCGGACTCCGCAGAGAGCCTCGTCCCTGGCACTTCGAGAAAGGAACGAGCCGCGCTTCGCTTCCTGCTTGCTCACGAAGAGCCGAACCGCGCACACGCGCGCCGCGCGAGTCTGGCGATCCTGTGCGAGAGAAGATCGACTTGTGGGGAGTTTTTCTCACTTTTTTGGCATCTGAGAGGAACACCATTTGCGACACGGTGCCGCTTTGGGCGAGGCCAGGTGTCTGGGGTTTTTGGCGGTGGCCTCCGACGACGGCGAGGAGTCCGCCGACACCCATGCTGAGGAGGATTTCTTGGGGGCCGTGCTGCGCCTTGGAGAAGAGAAGGTCGAGGAGAGTTTTGTGAAGTTCGGCGATGCGCTGGATTTCGCGTGGCACGCTGCGCGCCTTTTGGGCGAACTTCACGCTGCGGTGCTCGACGCCCAAGATGGGCGGTGAGATGCGCATGAAGCCGCGCTCGGTGTGGACGCCGGCGTACATTTGGCGCACCATCGGGTTGTTTTGGAAGACGATGATGCCCTCGATGTCGCCGATGCAGCGCCCGTCGAGCCACAGCTTCTCGCGAAAGTACGAGTCGAAGAAGTGCTTCTCGAGCTGGTCAACTACGTCGGCGTCGTAGATCTTGAAGAACGGCAACCAGGACTCCCCCGCGAACTTGGGCTCGTCCCGCGGGAAGCAGCGCGAGTAGAGCGCGATGTGCAGGTGATTCTGCCGCAGCTGGTCAATCGTCGTCACGAGCTGAATCGTGGGGAAGTCGTCGTAAAGCACCTCCCTGACGAGGCGACCCTTCCGCGCCAGCGCCGCGAGCTTCTGATACGTCCCCAGCTGGTCTACGCGATCCATGTAGTAGTGTGCCCGCGAGGTGCAGGAGATCAGCGGCTGCGAGGCGCCGTTCGCCGCAGCCCCGCCGCCCCCCTCGCGCGCCAATGCCGATGCGGCGCCCTCTGACACACCATCCGCTGGGCGTGGCTCGCCCACGCGCTTCTTCTCGCCGCCGATCGAGCCGCAGGCCGCGGGGCAGAAGCCCGCCTCGGCGGCCGGTTGGGCGCTGGGCACGCAGCCCCGCGCCGCGGCCTGCTTGCGGCTCGGCGACTCGGAGTCCGGCGCGGAGTCGGGGGTACGCGCGCCGGGGGACGCGGAGGCCGCGGCGGCGCTGCCCGCCGGGAAGCTGGGCTGCCGGCCGAAGCTAGACTGGTGCGAGAGCGCGGAGCTGCAGCGGCCCGTGAGAAGTGAGTGGTCGACTGTGTTCCAGTAGGGCTGGTCGACTTTGTCTGTCCACGTGCTGAAGTACTCCGCGGGGTTCTTGACCCCCGTGGGTCGGAAGCAGAGCTGCCAGTGCGCCATGCGAGGACCTGGCTCTTCTTCGTGACCCGAAGCGCTCGAGGAGCTCGCCGGCTGCCGCAGACGCGCCGCCTCTTCGTCCCCGTCTTCGTCTTCCTCCGCCAAGCCGCCGTCGTCCAGAAAGCTCAGCGGCCTCAGACTCGTCGCGTCCTCGCCGCCCTTCTCCGCGGCCGCCGGGGCTGCGCGCGGCGCCTGCGCCGCGCGCAGCCGCTCGGACTCCTGCTGCTGCCAGAGTTCTTTGTTCATCACTGGAGACTTCGCCTCTTGCGGCGCGTTGGGCGCGTCGCCCGCCGCCTGACCGTCGGCGGCGTGGGCGGCGGAGGGCATGTGGCAGTGCGGCGCGATGATGTCGCAGGTGTCGCCTTCGTCGCGGCAGGCGAGGGGAGCGGAGGTCTGCAGTCCCGGGGTCGCAGCGGGTGCGGTCCTGGCGAGGTGGGTGCATCCGCAGGGTCGCTCCGGGGACTCAGCAGCGCCTCCCTCGTCCTTCGTTTTCTCCTCCTCGCCGTCCGAGACCTCCTCAATGATCGCCTGACCCGCGCCCGGCGCGGGTTCCTGCAGGTTGACGAGGATCTCGATTGGGTTGATAATCAGCGGACAGATTTGGGCCATGCGGACATCGATGATGACGCGGCCGCAGTCCGCCTTGCCTTTCGCGGGGTTCGACAGCAGCAAGTCGTGGTGCACGGGGCCTGTCGCCACAGTCAGCAGGTCAACCGACGCGCGCCCGAGCAGCACCTGGCGAGCCCCCGGCGACGCGCCGACCGCGCCCGCCGCGCCCCCGGTCGGCGGTGCTCCCTCCACCTCGAAGACACTCAGCTCGAGCGCCTGCTCGTGCAGCCTCGACAGGTCGGGGGTGCTCCACGAGAAGTGGTACTTGGCCTTCCACTTTGGGTTCGCGCTGCCTGAGACGGCCTCTGTCGTTTCGTGAAAACCCGAGTCGCCCCACCTGACTGTGCAGAACAGCCGCGAGCCGGCCTGAAACGACTTGCTTGCCAGAGAGAGGTTGCGGCACTTCAGGCCGAAAGTCTCGACGTAGAACGTGAACGTCTCAGACAGCTCCTCGACTTGCTTCATCTCGAGGAAGTGCGGCGGCTGCTGAAAACTCTCCGTCCGCGCCACCACCACGGCCTCGCTGCTCGTCCCCTGGGGCGGCAGCAGCGCGTGCGACCCCCCCCCCGCACCCCCCCCCGCACCCCCCCCTGCGCCCTTCTCGCCGGCGCCCAACGCGCCCGACGCGCCCCCCGCGCAGGGCGGACTCCCAGGCGCTGGCGGCGCGCAGGTGCTGCCGGCTCCTGGCGTCTCGCCGCCGAGCCGCGGAGAGGCGGCGCGGCCTGCGCGGGGGGGCGCGTCGGCGCCATCTCTGTGATGCGCCTGCGCGGCGGCGCCTTGCCCCGCGAGAGCCTGAACGACGCCGGCAGAGTGTGCAGCAGGTCGCGAGGCAAGGTGCTTCAGAATGCGCCCGAGCGAGGCGACGCGGCTCGGGGGCGAGTGGGGCGAGGCGGCGGCGCCTGCGGCCGTCGCCGGCACGGCCCTCAGCTCTCCATTCTTGTCCTGCCCTTCGAAGGAGTCGGGGACGTCCGCGCCTGCCGGCACCGGAGGAGACTCGTCGACCTTGGGGGACACGCAGATCCCCTCCGTCCCCACAGACGGAGACCACAGGTCACCCCCTCTTCGCGACGCGCGACGGGCGTTCACCGACACTTCCTTGCTGCACTGCTTGCCCATGGGACCGAAGCAAAAAAGACAGCACAGAGTAGCCAGGGCGAGGAGGGAAACGAAACACCAGCAGAGCAACCGGGGACTCAGACAGGATGCCCCAGAGAAAGACTAACTTCCGAGAAAAGAAAAGTCGCCTAGCGACTGCGGCCCTCCGCGCCGCCTCATCTGCGGAAGGGAAGTGCAGGAAGCGGCCAGCGCACGGAGCAGACGCTTTTTCGGCGGAGACAACACGCGAAATCGAGGGAGGACGAAGAGCGGGGAGTTGTGTGTACTAACGACAAGGAAGGGCTGGAAAAGACAAAAAAAAACGAGCTGAGCCAGGGCCCCCGACGTAGGGAGTGAGAAAAGCCTACAGAAAGACGAGCTCGAGTTGTTGGGCTCGCGCGCCAAGCAGAAAGCGGAGAGTCTAATCACAAACCAGATCCGGGTTACCCGCCTCGCGCTATACGGACGTTCACGAACTACAAAGCAACGCACTAACCAAAAAAAATGCGCGAGCTTGAACCCTCCTCTACATGAGAGGAGAGGACCCCACGTCGAGGGATACAAAGCGAGGATCAAGAAGCGAGTCGAAGCCCAACAACTGAACGGCGGCGATGTCCGAGAGAAGTCAACAGATGCCTCAAACACGTACATGAGCCCAGCGGAGACAGCAGGTGCGTGCGTCTTTGAGGGGCGTAGTGGAACCCCTATGTCTACGAAGAAATTCACCAAGCGGAGAGAGGTCTTTGAAGAACACGGTTCCCCGCTCACTCAGCGGCGACCCTCTCCTGAAAGACGCCGGGAAAAACGCCCAGAAAGCGACAAGATCACGCGCTGCCACACCGCGCGAGAAGAAGGATTCTCTCCAGCGACCGCATCACAGAGAGGCCCTAGAAAGCGGCAGCCGGCAAAAACGGAAGAAACTGGGAAAAAATCGGAGTGACCTCCAAAACACATGGACGCACGTTGGAGTCACAACCCCTTCCGGCCTGCGAGGTTCCACAAAGGAGCTTCTGCGCGGCGTTGGGCGCAGTGAAGCGTCAACTGTTTGCTGGATTTTGTCACAAAAAGGAATAGGCAGACTAGCCTGCGGAACGGGAAACTGAAAATGATCAAGCAGACACTGGAACAGGTCGCGACAGTGCGCTTTCCACGAAAACGAGCGAGCGAACGTCGCTCCGCTCGAACGCTCTCTCTCCCTCTCTTTCGAAATACCGACAGAAGACAGTCTCTGCGAAATGCATCGCTAGACAGCCCTCCTTCGCGAACGCGCGGAAAAACGGTGCGAGTTCTCTACAGGCAAACGAGCGATGTTGAAGAAGCGCCGAGCGCCACGGGACGTGAAAAATGCTCGAGGGAAAAGTCGACCGAGGAAGACGCGCACTTTTTCTCTCGATTGTCCCTCGCGATAGCGAGTCTTCGCTTCGCCTCTCGACGAATTGCCACTCTCCCGAGAGGAAGGCGTTTCCAGTGTCTTCTATTCACATGCACGGAGAAGAAGCTCCCATAAAAAAAAAATCGACGTTTTGTCATGTGCTGCATCGCACGCGGCCGCGCAAACTGCCGCTCGCAGGCGTTTTCGCAGGAACGGCGGAGCAGCGGCTCCGCGGCAAGCCGCTGAAACCCCCGCGGCGCGGACGAGCCCAGCGGCGGGTGCTTGTCGGCGGAAAGGTCTCAGCGCGTCCCGAGAAACGGTAAAAAGCAATCTGTCGCGGGAAACGCGGTCGACATGCCCGCCGCGAGCTGTGAAGGCCTCCTTGCAGACCTGACGGCGGAAACCCGCAAGATCAGAGGGCACGGCGCAGGCGGCGAGCAAGTCAGCGCACGCGCGGACTGAAGAAGAAAAGGAGAGAGCGCCAGAGAGAAACAGCGTCAGAGAGAGAGAGCACCAGAGAGAAACGGCGCCAGAGAGAGAGAGCTGAGAGCGCGGACAACTGGCGGGGTCGAGGGAGAGAGGGAGCGCTGGGATGTTTCTGGCGCCCGTTTTCGTTCGTCTGGGGGGACGGTGCCGCGACTCTCCTGCGCACCCGACAGCGCTCCTCAAGGCTTCGTGCTGTTTAGGGTTCATCTGCCGCATTTCGCGCACATCTGGGCGCCCAGAAGACGCGCGTGGGCAGTCCCTCGAACCGATTCGATCTCCGCGGTGCGAGAGCGAGACAACGCGCTCCGCTCGTCCGAGGGTGCGCGACACCTTTCGGGCTCTTGTTGTCCGGCGGCAGTTTTTTTCGCGTCGTTTCTCGAGCTGCTTCGCGGCTGAGGCCGTGGACGGGCAATGTGCGCCCAGACAAGCTGCTGGGAGAGCGAGGGGGACAGCGAAGAGGTAGAGCGGAAAACCGGCCGACAGGCAGGGTCTGCGACGACGCGTCCTCCTGACGAGAGGCACAGGGGGCGAAGGCCGCTTCACAAAGCAGGCAGGCGAGGAGGACAGCAACTGGAAGGAAAGCTCGGTTCTGCACATTCGCTGAGCGACGGGGAACGAGAGCACGCAGATCTAGGGCTTGTGAGAGTACAAAAGACGCAGAGAACTGAGTCCGCCGTCGGGAAGGGGCGTGCGCTTCACGGTCACAGAAAGCCCCGTAGCCAGGCCCAGCATCGTCATTTAACGCAATCGATAGCCGCAGAAGAGAAGAGGCAAAAGGCAATAAGCTTGCTACGTTTGGATATGCACTCACTCCTCGTAAATAGATACACGCGTAGCTCAGGGCCTAGTGAGTGTATCGCACGATGTCCTGAGCCAACAACACGCGGATCAAGAAGGCATGCCTTCCCTTCTATCCTTGATTTGTCAGAGAGGAAGAATAGTGAACATACTTTCGCATCCCTGACGCAAACGCAGTCCGCGAAGACACGTATGATGCCCTTGAACCCCGAGGGCAAAGAACGTCTCAAATATTGTCTCATTTTGTAGCTGAACAGCCTTTGAATATGTCCGGGGTCTTCCACCCCCCCCCCCCCCCGGCACCCACCCCGCGCCCCTACCCTGAACAGGCGATTGCTTTTTGTCTCTGCCTGGAATATCGTTTGGAGTTCACCATAAAACAGAACGTTCATCGTCCCGCCGCTACGCAGCGGCTCAGCTTTACTCCGGACTGCCCTTAGTGGCTCCAACGAAAAAAGGGGGACGGGACACTATCGGACACTCGAGGCGCCCCAGGAAAGCATCCCTTTATTGACATCTGTTACGCGTTGAATCAGGTTCGTGGCAGTGGGGGTCTCGGCTTCCTGCGCTCTCACAGGGTCAGTCCGTGTTAGATGGCACATGCTGGAAAGACCCTGCAGAGGTTTCTGTGTGGTCACGCGCGTGGCTTCGTGGCGGGGATGCGCCTTCGCCCCGGAGCCTGTCGAGATTCGGCAGTGAAGTCCACCTGAGGATTTTCGAGCGAAACAGCTATCTGGGCTGTGTTTCCACGGCGTCCTGGCAACCCTAAAACTACGTGAGACGTGTGCCTATCAAAGAGATTAATCCAGTAGTTCCCTGCCCCCGACCTCGCTCCCGGACACGCGCAAGAGGCTGAGAGCTATTCAGGACGTTGGCGACCCCCGAAGGAAGCTGCAGAAGGACCTGCTAAATGCAAGGCAGCCCGAGGACGCCGCGACGATGCATGGGGCGGTGACGGTTGCAAACCGACTGCAGTTGCCACTTCAATCGTGGAGACTATTTTCAAATCAACGCTGGCGCCTCACAGCGGATCGTGGCCTGGCTGACTCTCAAATTTAGACTCAAAAAACGGGAAACGTCCGCATACGCGAGGCTCCGAGCAGCACCACACACCCTCGGCACCTCACGTGCTGAACAAGAGAAATCCCAAGCGATGTGACAGCAAATCAGGAAGTCGCTATCGTTCATATCCTGTTCACTTCCGGTACTAGAAAATCCTAGCACAGTGCCGTTCTACACACGACCCTTCTCAAGTTTCTTCCCCTCTTGTCCTGCTGCTGCACCACGGCTTCTCTGCGAGTGCTGACTCTGAGCGTCCTGCAAGGACGAGGCAGAAGACGCAGACATGCGCCACCCGGCTATCTAAATCTCGAGACTGCAGGATCAAGTCTCTCCTGCTGCTCGTTTGCGGGGCGAATTTTCGCTTGTTGCTTCGTCGGCGCGGCTGGAGCAGGGGCGCGCGTTGCAGAGGGACTCTGCAGGGGAGGTGTCTCGGTTTTTCGAGGTGCGGCAGAAAAATGCGGGGGTCGTAGTTGGGGGAGGAAGAGCCGTGTGTCGCGGCCACACAAAAAGGCCGATGCTCCTCGTTTTTCAGGAAAGGTGGTGGCATGGACGAGGCGCGAACAAACAAGAGACAGAAACGACGTGCAGATGCATGCGGGCATGCATGGATACACGCCGTCTGCGGCCTACAAGAGACACAAGGGATGGCGATCTGCGAGTGTCGACATGCGTAGTACTCCGTGTCGCGTCTGTCCGCACCCGCCGGTCAACAAATACAGTGACCCCGTGGTGCCACCCCCCCACAACATGCAGGCCTGCGGCGAAAATAAAAGACGCGCGCCTCCGTCCGAGCCTCTGCTTCAAATATCACGGCGGCACTTGGTTCCACGCAACGCAGAACGGAGACGACAGAGCTTGCCGTCTCCTCCAAACGAAAAAACCTCAGGACCCTGCCGCTCTTCTCTCCTCGCGGGGAATGCGTCTTCAACTTTCTCTGCGAGCCGAGAGAAAGAGCCAGGTCTCCTTCCTCCCTCCCTCCTTTCTCCGGTGGACCCCGCCCGACGAAAAAAGAGACGAAACGATGAAAACAGCAGACGCGACAGAAAAGAGACACACAGACACAGCGAGGCGAGAGACGCAGCCTGAAAGACGTTTCCAAGTTCTACAGAAGGCAACAGAAAAAAAAATTGCAAAGCGTCAGTTACAAGAAAAGCGTGTGGAAGCACGGAAGAGCCGCCTTAGAAGATGGAGTTTCCTGAACAGACACACACAGACCAGACCAGAAGACCGCCAAATGAGCTCATGCAGCGCCCCGTTCCACGTTCCAAAACGGCAAAACTCCTCATCGCGTCTCAACACACACACAGGCAATCCTGCCTTCCACAACACACTGCCGAGAAGACAGCGACATCTACCGCCAGCCGACACACCTACGCGCAGACTCGTCGGCGGCTCTGAGAACTCTGCAGACGCCTACCTTGTTCGCGCTCCTTAGCGAGCATCTCGTAGTACTGGTAGATGATGGTGACCGCCAGAAGGATACCGGTGCCGCTACCGATCGCGCCGAGGAAGTCCGCAATGATCGTCAGCGCGCCGATGCACATGCCTCCGAAGGCCGCAGCGGTGGGGATGTAGCGGTTCAGGACCTGGACGGGAGGGACATATAAGGCAGAAGCGCGCAGATGCACAGACGCCTCGCAGCAGCCGCCCCGACACAGAGTCACCACCCCCCAGTCCGCTCTCAAACCTCAGATCCTAGACGTACAGCCGCAGATATCCGAACATATCTATGTAGGGGCGTGCGCTGCGGAAGCACACGTCTTTGTTTGCGGCACGCAGCGCCTCTTCTCACCTGGACGAGGGAGGAGTCTCTGTACCCCTTCATGACCATTTGTTGGTCGCGGAGTTGCTTCGCGACGTCGCGGGCGCTGCTGCCGCTGACCTCGATCCAGGTCTTGCTGAAGAGCGCGCAGCTGACGAGGACGAAGGTGATGTAAATGAAGGCATGCAGAGGATCCTCGAGAATGTCTCCGAAGGACCCGGGCGGCGAGATGTAGTACGCGATGCCGCCTACGGGGACGGAATGGCCGCCGACGTCGACCTCCTGCCACTGACCAAGGAGATTCACCAGGACATTCGTTTTGAAGCGGCGATACAGCAGCTGCGACAGGAAGTAGAGGTTCGAGACTAGCGCAGTCTGCAGAATGATGGGGATGTTGGACGTGTAGAAGAGCTTGATGGGGTAGCTGCCCTGCTGGCCGCGCACGCGCTGGTACTTGACAGCCAGGTCCACGCGGAAACCCTGGAAGTAGATGACGATCAAAAAGACGAGAATCGTCGCCAATAACGAGGTGATGTTTGGCGCATTCGAGCGGTAAAACGCCTCCTTCAGCGCCACGATGTTGTTCGACTTGGTGAACAGACAGTGGAAGAGCGCCACCAACGCACCTTCGAACTCCGTGCCCTTCCCGGTCTTAATGGTCGTCGGGCTGAACGCCTAGACACAAGCAACTCGACACAGAAACCGACGTGACCACGGGGCGAACTCCTTCCCCCCTGCCAACCTCAAAAATGCACCCGCGGAGCGCGCTCGAGCTCCCCCTCTTATAATCTTAATGACATATTGCTGTAGTTGAATGTTTACGAACGGAAGCTGAATTGAAGTATTCTACAATTCACTATTGGTATATACGAAATCAATCAAGACTACACAACTTCACAACACCCTCTGCGCGGAAAGAGCCTTGCCACGCAAAAAAAGCTGCAGCCTTACCTTCCAGACGATCGTCTCGCAGATGTTGGTCGCGATGAAGAGCGAGATACCGCTGCCCAGACCGTAGCCCTTCTGCAGCAGCTCGTCGAGGATGATCACGACAACTCCGGAGAAAAACAACTGCAGAATAATCAGCAGGGCGTGGGCTGCAAAAGAAAGGATTGCACACGCATGCAGATGCCATCACGCTCGGAGACACACATCGACAACCCGCCTGTGTGTTCGACAAAAAAGCGGACTTCCAGCGACTGGATGCTTCTGCAGGCACAACTGAGACATAATCGGCTGTTGGAACTCTGCGCCTAGCGTCTGCTGTGATCTTACTCGCGCCGAGATCGTGGATGTCGCCATACATGCCACTGATGACGTACGCCACGGCCTCACCAACGGTGATGATGAGGCCGAGGACTGAAAACAGAAAAAATCAAACAGCGCGCAGCAGATACCAATCTGAAGTGGAGCCGAACGCCGACTTCGGGTGCAGGTCACTCGAAAATTCGCACATGCAGCTGCAGCTGGGGATAGGAAGGAGCTTTCCAGACTGACATTCGCCTTGCGTACGACTAGACGAGTAAGGCCTGTCTCCGGCATACGGGGATTGATTTTTCGGCGCCTAACACCCAAGGAAACGAAGAGGCTCACGTTTCTGGGCACCCTGGAAGAGCGCACGGTCTTCCTTCAGAGACTGGTCAACTTGGATGATGCGGCTTCCGGCGAGCAGCTGCATGACCATGCCGCTGGTGACGATCGGGGAGATTCCTGAGACGAACACGCTGCACGCCACCGCAGACGATGAGACAAATCTCTCCGCCGCGCCCCCTACCCTTCCCTCCCTCCAGGCGCGGCGTCGCTCTCTACAGTGATGCGTGGGTTCAGATGCCTCGCCACGCGGCTGCACGCCCTGGAGCGAGACGCTGCGGCGGCGTCCACGCAGTGTGGAGGGAGCGGGAAGAAGATTGGAAACATTCTTCGCCTGTTCGCCTGAGGAGGGCGCGTCTGCGAAGTCAAACTGAGGGCGTCGTGACTCACCGAGTTCCATGAGTGTGCCTCGGTTGGACGCCAAGATGACGCGCATCCAGTAAAAGGGGTCGGCGCTCTTGTTGGTGCGGATGCCGTAGAGCGGAATCTGGCAGCAGATGAGGAAGACGGCGAGTGAGACGAGCGTCCAGAGGACCTTCTCCTTGAAGGGGATCTTGCGGTCGGGCGCCTGCACCTCCGGCAGGATGCACATGACCGGCTTGATCAGGTTGAGGAAGCGGACTGAGGGGAGAAGACATCAAAAACAAAGCCGGGTTGCATACAGCACAGCCACCGAGTGCAGCAACTTGGGGAGGAGGCTTCAGGGCACGGGAAAACGGCACCTGCGCCGCGAGAAGAGCCGCAGACACGGGGTAAAACCAGCCGCGAACACGGAGGCAGAAGGGAAAGGCATGGCGGAGGAAACACGCAGCGTCCGCGCGCGTTTTTTGTCGCGTTTTCTGAGGAGAAGACTGTGTTTCTAGTGAGCCAGAGCTACCCCCACGAGAAAGAAAAAAGGAGACGCTAAACACGCGTGTTCACGATTTCAACAACTTGGGAGGGAACAGGAGCTCTCTGGCGGCGACATGTCCACGACGGAGACAATCGCCCCTGCGCCCACAGAGACACAGAAGATTCCCAGTCTTCTGCCTTGAATGTGTTTTGTGTCGGGGAGGGAAGTGTTGCCCTCGATTCCGCAGTTCTGGGCTCACATCCTTTCGCCATTTTGTCGCGTGGAGAATGACAGGGCTGTCTTTTGGGGACGCGGTTTTTGGCAAGGAGAGACTCCTCGTGCACCTTAGGCGTTCAGTTCAAGAGAC
The DNA here is from genome assembly GCF_002563875.1 of Besnoitia besnoiti. Classification (NCBI taxonomy): domain Eukaryota; phylum Apicomplexa; class Conoidasida; order Eucoccidiorida; family Sarcocystidae; genus Besnoitia; species Besnoitia besnoiti. The sequence goes on along the minus strand of NC_042359.1, from coordinate 1,190,423 downwards.
GAAGGAAGAAGAGTCGCGAACGCGGAGCGCAGAAAGAAAAAACAAACGAGAGACAGACGGAGACTGTTTTCGGGGGCTGCTTGGAAACGAAGAAGACACGGTGTGTCTGGAGAGGAACGCCTCAGACTCGAAGCGCGTGTGTAGACTGCGACACCACGACGTGAAAAAGAAGCACCAGGCGACGGCCCTGTTCCCTGTTTCCGTCGGGAGTTCACGAAAAAGGAAATCTCTGGGGGCGAGGCGCAGCGAAGACGGCAGGCAGAAGTAGAGAGTAGAGAAGAGAGCCGCAAGGAGAGAGAAGAGAGCGGAGCGCGCGGCAACAGAACGGCTGCGCGTGTGGTTCCCCTGGTTCGAGGAGCCGCAGCGCGGCGCGAGAGAGAGAGAGGGGCGGCGAGGCGGCGGCAGCGCGCGCGCGGAGACTCGACGGCAGGGCGGCTGAGAAAGCGCGAACTTGAGCTCGGCGGCTGGGAAGAATGAAAAAGAATCAAGAAGCGCTGCGGGTGCGAAGCGGACACAGAACGAGCCGCAGGAACCGAGTCGCGAGAACGGGGCGAACCACGCAGAGCGCGAAGCGAGGCGGAGTCGAGAATAGAGAGAGGATCACACGCGGCAGCGGCGGAGCACTGCACGGCCTCCTCCTCCTAGGGCTCGCACTGAGCACCGCCGTCGCCTACCTATAAGAAAAGGGTCGCCTGCTGCGACACGCCGGGTGTGTTGCGACTGACCGCAGTCCTGCGTCTGCGCAAAAACGACGCGACGGGCGGCGCTTGCGCTTTTGTCGTCGCCTTCGCGATTCGCGCGATCCCCGGCGTCAGAGCCTGAACAGAAAAAATAGGTGGCGGGGGAGGCGGCAGGAGAGGTGAGCAGAAGGGACGAGAGGAGAGAGGAGAGGAGGAGGGGTGTTGCGCACTCCTTCTTAAGACCGCGCAACGGGGAGCACAAAGAGAAAAAAACACCGGAAAAAAAAGTCACACGCGACACACAGACGGCGACGCAGTCGCCTGTGCGTATACATGGAGCGGAGTGGCGGCTTTGGCCATTTCTCGTCAAACGGGGACGAACGCAGGCCAAGGCACAGAGCAGAAAATGTGGGAGAAAGCGGAGACGCTGCAGGGCGCCCAGCGAAGCACAGTGTGTTCGGAGAGAGGCCTCTTACGAGGCGCGGAGGCTGATGACGGGGAGCGAGAGAGACAGGCGCTGGAGCGGCAGGGCGAACTGCACGGAGAAGAAGGCACAGACACGCGGTCTTTGGCGATTTCCAGGCTCGACACTTCTCTGAGGCGTGGACAAGGGGCCTGGAGACGCGCGGACACGATTCGAGCAGATTCGAGCAGCTCAGAGAGCGTCTCAATCTCCTCCGGCGCACAGGTTCCTCGCGGCCTGTTGGTCCTGAAGCACACAGGAAAGGGAATAGCGCGTGTAACTCTAGATAGGAGTACAGACTGCGAGACAGCTGAGAAGTCATCAACCGGAGGACGTATGCAGGGGAGGAGTTCGAGGGTCGGCGGCAGAGGCACTCTCTTCGCGCGAGAGACTTGCGGCGGCGCGAGTTAGGCGGAGCGACGCCAGCGGCTGTTTAGGGTTTCGCCGTAAAGGCCGCTGACGTCGCTCCGAAGTGCCCTTTGCCCTCTCAGTGTCTCGATTGACTCCTCCTAAGAGCTCAGAACTCTGCATGTGCTTCGATTCTAGCGCATCTTAGCGCAGGCGTAACGAGGCTGGTAGGCTTCAGTCTCGAGAGAGACACTCTCTGACGGCGCCGTGCCTGTAGCTGTCTGCTACCTCCTTCCGGTGCTATAGAGATACCACACCAGGCGCACTAAGCAGTGGGGACGTCACCTCTTTGCTCGTTTGTAGCTAGAGTGGGAAACCGGCGAGTTCGTTCCCCTTGCAGGAGGATCCTAATCGTCAACAGAAGCGCGATATCCTCCTTCTTAAATGTAAGTCGCAGCGCAACGCCTGTTTGGGGTCTACAATCCAACTCCCAGTTGCATTTGCGAAGCGTCGCTACCTGCTGATACAAACGTGTCTTGAACTCGACACAGGAGAGGAACGAATATCTACATTCAGATGTGCATACACTTCAAGAAGAGAGTCCTACGCTTCTCAGCTCCGCGCCCACTGTCTTTGGTACTCACTCTCTCTTCCCTCTATTTGCATCTAGGTTTCGCACAGGCTTCTGCAACGTTTTTCTCTTCAAGGTTCTCGCTTTTTCGCTGTATCTTTACGGGGATGTATAGAGGCGCAGGTCGCCGCATGTACTTAGAATTTACCAGCACGCTTGCGAGCTGAGGGCACAGTGGGGTGAGGGGGTGTATTGCAATCATAGAGAACTTCGTTTTCTGTATCCCATAACCGGAGTCATTTTCACTGTTCTAGGATCTACGGTGTTTTTGATTATTCGACTTTAGTCACTCGGTTCTGGGGCGCCACGTTAGCCTTGAAGCCACAGAGATGACATGGAGTGACATCGTCCCTGGGGGTGCGTTTATTTAAAAAAAAATAAAATAAGGAAATATTTATTCAAAGCCAATATAGCTTTTTTACAACATTCCTTTTTACATTAAATACTGGCATCTTGCACTACAACCCTCTCGGATGTGACTTCCTGTCTTCTTTTTCTCTCATTTTCAGCGGCTCTTAAAAGCGCTCGCGCTCTTCTGCGCCGACACTCGTCGATCTGACGACTCGAACGGCGGCCTCTAGCCACGCAAGGCAACGTGAAGCCTCCTCATCTCGCCTCCCTTATCACGGAGAGAAGTTTCTCTCAAAGCATCTCACATTCGACACGCAGTCAGGGGAAAAGGAACTCCTGAACAATCAGGCGCGGACCCGATGGACCGGCAGAGAGTGAAACGACAGGCAAGGCCAAGCGGAAAGCCAGCCGCTGGCGACGGGGAACTCTGAGCTGCGGATATGAAGCCGGAAAAGCGAACCAGGAGCAACACCTCTGGAGATTCGTCGCTCGGGCTTGCGTTGAGGCAGCGTTGCTTGCCAATTTCCTACGAAAGCAAGAATCCTATGTTGTTCTCTGCAAGCGCGGAGGGTCCGCCTTGCGCCTCTGTCTGAAGCTCCAGATGAAGATGCCCTCCTCTCTGGTTCCACTGCTTGGATGCGCACTCCAGCCCGCATCCGTCGCTGTTTTCGCTTTTATGGGTCTTTCTTTCTGATATGTTGCTTATGCCTCTCCGTTGCCTTCTCCCCGCGGCTCTACCAGGCGCTGCTTCGTGCGGACGCCAAGGCGTGTCGCGGCAGTTCGATGTAGCAACTGATGCGTCAATTAGGAGCTCCGCACTCGTCTTCTGCAGCCCTCTGTTTTCCTCAACTGTATATCTACGGATATGTGCTTTGCCCTCGTGTCAGTGTTTCTCTCAGCGCGAAGTTACAAACCGGTTCACTATGTAGTATGGAGTTTTGTGGATGCGATAATTCTACAGACAGGATTATTTACCAGCTTGTTCTGGGGCGTATATCCGAAGAGTTGGACTACTGGTTTAGATCTCGAAGGGCCGTTCACTACTAAAAGCATTATCATTAACGTAAAGAGGTCCCTCATCCGGTCTTCAGCTCTCTCTCTGCCTAGCGGAACGCGCAGACCCCATCCTACGCCGCCCTCCGTCCTCACTGCGAATGCATATACGCATGGCGGATCTGTGGCGGAGCTTCCGCATGAAACAAGATGTGTATTTCAATATTTCTTATTCTACTGGCTTTGGCGCATCGGGGGTGTGTCCCTGAGACCACTGCCCTACCTTCACATCCTCCTTCGTGCACGTTTGAGTGTGTTCTTGCCTTCAAGATCTTTCTGGGTTCCCCTGTGTGTGCGTGTGAGCAGGCGTCTGCCTCTTCCTGTCTCTGATTCGTTTCGCTTAAGCCGCCTTCGCGCGACCCTGTTTCGCAGTTTTCCCTCTGTGAGGCCCTGAGGTCATCCCGCGGATGCCTGACCCTCGCAAGATTCGCCAATTTAGATAGACTAGGTTTGCAAAAACTAATTCGAGTTCGCGTGAAGCCGGCGACTCCGGGAGCACACCTGAAACATGCACATATACCACTTTCCGCGGAACAGACTGCCTCTCGAAAGGGGCAACGCCACAGGGGCGTGGACGCACGAAACTTTAAGCACGACTACAAGCAATTTTCACTGCGAACCCAGTGCCTGCTTCTCGACATCCCCTACAGACTGCTGCTCTCCCTCCTTTCCCTCTTCGCTCGCATCTTCCCCTCTGAGGTGTCTCTGCACTCAGCCGAGGAGTCAGCGTAGAAGGTGAGCAGGTTGCGAGGCACGAAGAGATCGAGAACCCACTCGCTGCCTGCTGGAGGGACGGGTAGGCCGTGTAGATCGCTTGCCGCGTGCGACTCTGTTTGGCGGCAGAAACACTCAACACCCCATGACAGAGAAAGCTACTAGCTTTCCTCTTGAGTCTGCACACGTGGATCAGGAAGCCAGACGCATCTGCTTCACACATCGCCTCGATGAAACCCTAGGCCCTTTCCTCAGGAGAGCCAGACCCGAGATCGCCGCACTCGCCGCCCGCGTTGTGCCTGCTCTTCTGCGGCTTCGTTCTCTCCTCGCACGGAACTTTGCTCTCCATTCATTTGCTGACGCTTCGCCTCAGCTTTGCCTCTCTCCCGCAGTTCGCTCAGCCTATCAGAATGTCTCCCCAAACTTGCCAGTGCAAGACACGCCTCCCCCCCCCTCCCCCCCACGCCCCTCCGCTCTGTGAGAAGGCCGAACTCCCTCTGAGTCTTCCACGGGTTCTCCTTCGGGCGCAGCGGCGTGAAGGCTTCGGGGAGGAGGGAGGGGATAGGCGACAATAATATCGGGAAAAATCAATCTTTTGCCTCCTCGCGGCGCGGCGACGTCTGACCTCCTCCCTCCGCGGCAGATGCGTTCGTCCGCGGCGAGGCCTCGGGCGGGGTCTGTTCGTCGCGGCTGCGACTCCCCACGTCTTCGCCAGTGCTGGCGTCGCTCTCTGCGTCTGGCCTCTCCGCGGCGGCTTCCTGGCGCTCGCCCGCCGCCGCCTCGCGGAGCTTCGGACTCTCCTCGCGTTCGAGGCGCGCGCGCTCGAACTCGGCTCTCTCCCGTTCGCTCTGCGCGTCCTGAGAGAGGAACCAGCCCGCAGCACCAACGGCTAGGGCGCCGAGCGCCGCGCCTATCGCCAGCGGCAGCCACGCCCCCTGCGAACTCCTCTCCTCTCTGTCGCGGGAGCGCGACGAGGCCGACGACGAGGCCGACGAAGAGGCCGAAGAAGAAGAGGCATAAGAGGAACTCATCTTGGAGGGTTTGATGCCGTGCTGCAAACAGATTACGCCCCAAGGGGTATGATAGAGGCGCGCAGGAGGGCCGCAGGGCTGGGCGCCACAGCGCCGCGTAGACTTGCGCCTTCCTCAGAACGCGCGGCGGTTGAAGTCGCGGCCGCGGACTGGGCAGCAGACGCCGAGAGAAGAAGGCGCAAGCCGCGGTCAGGCCTCAGCGAGTGACTAACGTCCAGAGCGAGGAAGCGAAAAGCTAGGGGCTGGGAGTCGACGCGGGGAACGCGCGAGAGAGGCGCACGCTGCAAAAGACACGATTGGCAGCAAGGACATAGAAGGAAAGACTCGAACTCGCTCCAGCGAACGAGGACGCCTCACGGGGGACGACTCACGGCCAGCGACACCAGCCGGAAGCGCCTCTTTTGAACAGAAAAGAGAGACAGCGAGTTATAGTGGAGTGAAAGAGGAAGGCGCAGGAGGAGCGACGCCGAGAGACTCTTTTGCGTCCAGGGAGAAGGGGAAGTTTTTCCGCCCCGACACGCGCTGAAAAGGAATGCCCAGCCAACGGCGGAATCCAGCAGCCGAAGCAGGTTGGAGCCGCGCCTGCGAAAACGCGGAAAACGCCGACAACGAGGAGAGGCTCTCGCTCTGAGCGAGTCGATGCATCTGAGAGAGAACGGCTGTCTCGAAAGAAAAAGTGCAACGATCGCTCGACACGCCAGCTGCAGCCAGCGCATGACGAAAAGGAGCCTCGCTTGCTTGCCGAGCTGTTTTTTGGTTGCGTACTGCGCGTCGGAAAAAGAAGAAAAACTCCTTTTGAAGCTGGCCTTGCGCGTTTTTTCGCAAGATTATCCCGGCCGTGACTCCTTTTTCATCTCCAATTTGCTCTGCGTTCCTTGCTTCTCAGGCCATCGTGGACGCGGGCGCCGATCTCATCGCTGCGTACGTGGCCTGCAAATCCTCGAGGAGGCCACGCGTGAGGAACGCGAAAAAAACAAACTAAAGGGGGGAATCGACTCCCGCAAAACACACCGTCCTTTACTCTTCTTCCCTCTCGACACGGCCTTTTGTTCCTGCTCTTTCGTTTCGGTTTTGTCTTTTTCCCTCACGAGTGACGCAGGCGTCTGCAAGCATCTCAGCGAACCCGCCAAAGCGCTACAGGCGCTCTCTTTCCAGAAGACAGCGTCCTTCTGCGAGCACGCACGTCTTCTTCGCGTCTCAACTCTCCTCCTCGAAAGCTCTTAGCAGAGCCAACTCGCTCGCCGCTGCGGCTCTCCTTCGCGTCTGCAGAGCGCACGCGGGCGCGGCCTTCCCTCGCCTCAACTGCCACCTCTGCTCATTACCACAAAACTCGCGCCGGCGCAGGTTTCCTTTCTTCTCTCCGCCGCGCCTTTGTCCCCCGCCAGAGTGGAACGGCTGAAACGGCCGTCCGAACTCAAACGGGGAGAAAGATCGCCAGCCGGCACTGCCTCATCGGCGCCCGTGGCGGCCTGCATTCGCTAGCCGTAACCCCGACTCGTTGCCTTCGCTGTCGCCGCCTCGATACGTTCTTCCTTTTCTTCTTTTTCTTTTCCTTCTCAATGGTCTGGTAGGCGCTCGTTTCTCCTCTGCTCCCCTCCCCTGCGCCCTTCTCCCCGCGTCGACTTCCACTCGCTCGCTCGCCATGACGAACCTCGCGCCTTCCGCCGCGGCGGCGTCTCCTTCGGGTGCTCTCCTCACCCCCGGCGCGCCTGCGACGTGGCATTCAGCCGCGTCGAGGGAGCTGTCGCCTCTCGTTCCGCCGTCGTTCGCTCCGGCGGCGTCTGCGCAGGGTGCGGAAAAGCCGTCTCCTCTGCTCGTGCCTCAGAACGTGGGTGCGGAGCGGCAGCGGCACGTTTCCTTCGCGGGCACGGACTCCGACGCCAGCGAGGCGAGCCACGCCGGGAGGAAGGAGCTCCCCGCTTCGCAGGATACGTCGCCGGCTGCAGACCCTGGCGGCCGCAGAAAGCCTGTCACCATCTCTTCAGACGTTCGCGTGCGAGGAGACGACGACGGCGGAGAGACGCCCCTCACTCACGCCGCCCAGGCGGCTCAGGCCGCCTCTGCGACCTCGCCGCATGCCGCGACCCTCTCACCGCTGCCTGACTCTCCGCCGCCTGACTCTCCGCCGCCTCTCCCGCCGCCGTCTGACTCTCCGGCGCCTCTCTCGCCGCCCTCTGTCTCTCCGGCGTCGCTCTCGCCGCCCCTGCGCCCTCAGCCGGCGGTGGAGGAAGTGGCGACGAATCAGGCGAAAGCGAGCATCGCCGCCAGCCTGGAAAAATGGCCAGGTAGGCGTCTCTCCCCGCTTGAAAGACAAAGTCTTCATCGCCGTGTTTGCTGCCCTCCATGTTTTGTCGTCATCTGGCTGGCGCTCACGGCTTCCAGTGCGTCACCTGCGCCTGCACGCATGCCCACACCTCTGCAGACGCACAGCTGTGGCGGCTGCTGTTCGCGGTGCGAGACGCCTTTCGTGTCGCGAAGCGCGAGACTTGCCGATCTCGCTGCGCGGCGAGACAGGAGCGTGCGAGCAAGACAGACGATCCGTCGCCTGCATGCGGAAGTTCCATCCAATTTTCTGTCGTATCCACGCGTCTGTGTCCTGCTGGAATGCGCGACATAAGTCTCTGAGGTTAGCATGCCTCCGTGTATCCGCACATGCGGTCTGCACATGCGTGTCTGCGTGGTGCGGATTCGAGATCGGTTTTCTGTGCGCCGCACGGGGTGAGTTGATACACGCCGCTTTGCGTGTGTATTTGTGAATCCGCAAAGCCGCGACGCACAAGATGCATGTGCCTAGGTGCAAAAACCTGTCGGAGCGCCTCCGAACGTGCGAATTACTGTCTCAGAAGTCATCCACGCCATGAAGGAGCTCGCGGTCTTTCAGCCTCGCTTCGACGCAACTCAACGAGAACTCATCGTGAGTCAGACTTTCTGCAGCGCTCGCTTTTCCTCCTTTTCTGTGCGAATCACGGAAAAAGATGCAGTGCTTCGTCTGTACCCTCGTCGCTCTCTCCGGCGCGTGCCGCTACCTGCTAGGCCTCTCTTTCTTTGCGTGTCTTCTCTCCGCCACTCGAAGCCGCGGCGGACGGGCGCTTCAACGCGTTCGATCTCACAGTTTTCTGCGCCCTGCTGCGTCTTCAGCTTCGTCTGTTTTCGCTGGATAGACTTCTCAGAGCAGCCTCTCGCCGCTGTCCCATCTGCTCAAGCGCGTGCCCACGTCTCGTTTTGTTTTTTGTGGGTTCTGTCTCGCCCAAGTCGCGAGAGGACAGAAGTCCGCGCCTCTATCGGCTGCTCGCTTCTTTGCCGCGTGCGCGGTACCGCCACGAGGCGGGGGGGCACAGATTTGCTGCGGACGGTTCTGCGTCTCGTCTCGATTTGCGCGTTTTTCACAAGCTTTTGTACCCCTTTTTTGAGAGAGTGCACCGCGTCTTTTCCGTAGAGGAGGCCGCGCCTTCTCCCCCTCTGCGCGTCGTGGCAGGACGCCGCGTTTCTTGCGCCGCGGACGGGGTACGTTCTGAAGCCTTGCCGAGATCTGCGTGTGTGCGGCTCTCAGATGCAAGCATACAGCCACATGGTGAACGACTTTCGGCACATGCGCAAGACGCTGGATGCCTACGCCACTGCGCTGACCTCGCTGCAGAACTCCGAGGCCTCGCCTGCGGCGCGCTCCTCTGCGCCCACCGCCGCTTCAGAGGCCGGCGGCAGCGCAGGCGCGCAGGGCGTGGACAGTCAGGGGACTAAGGGGGCGGAGGCGAAGCAGCGCTCAGTGGAGACTGCGCGCGAGGCGGAGAGGAAGCGCAGACACGGTGAGCGCCTCGCCTGTGCGACCGTCGGCGGCGGGCTTCTCTCGCCTGCCCAGCTGCGCGAGTTCGAGCCCTTCTTCGTGTTCTCCGTGGAGCTCTACAAGCAGCGCGTCGCCGAAGAACTCGCGGTTGTGAACGAAGACATCGATCACTTCGTGGGCGGGACTCTAGTCCCCAATGCAGAGGATCCGGTGAGCCCACCGAAGGAAACTGCAGCGGATCAGCACGCGCGACAGAGAGCAGGAGCCAAGAAAACGAAAAAAGGAGCAAGCATAGGGGGGCAGCGACGATGAGACTGCCTGGCGAGGAGGGCGCCAGGGAAGCGGAGTGAGAGACTGTAGTGCAAGCCACGTTCCTGCTGAGGAAAGAAATGCGAATCACAGATGGACGCAGAGAAAGCTTGGACCGTTTTTCCTATCTGCGCCGCTGCGCGCGACCTTGGAGGTCCTTTCTGCCTAGAAGGACGACGCGGCCTTCGCCTCGCTCGTCTGTACGTCGTGTGCTTAGCTCCCTCTTCGCGTATCTGTTTGGCTTCACGTGCGCGTATCTCTCCTTTTCGATGACCTCGACCCGCGTTGCATTTTCTTTTCTCCGCTTCCGCAGGAGGCTGCCGCGGCGTACGAACAGCTGAGGGGCGACACGTGCCGCCACACTGCAGCGGTGAGTGCAGACAACGCGCGCGTCTGGCTTTGCCTCTTTTTATCTACATGTAGTAGTAACGCCCATACTCAATCTCATATAGCAAATGCACGATGCCAGTCATACATCATAGTTTATCTCTATGTGTCTGTCTATCTGTGCATCTATATCTATATATCTATATATCTATATATCTATATATCTATATATCTATATATCTATATATCTATATATCTATATATCTATATATCTATATATCTATATATCTATATATCTATATATCTATATATCTATATATCTATATATCTATATATCTATATATCTATATATCTATATCTATCTAAATCTGCCTCTCTCTCTATGTATATGGCTGCGTGGACATTTGCACGTCATGCAGACAAGAGCATATGATGAATACACACAATATTCTTCATACGTGCGATGCCTTTTTGGTTACACGAGTCTCCTGTTTTTTTTCTTTCTGATTTTTCCAGATGACGAAGAACATGGACGTGCGCCGACGGCTGGAGGCTCGCGCGCTGAAGGCGTACGAGGCCGGCATGGCGTTCGCGGAGAAAGGCGCGGAATCGAAGGTCACCGCTCTGCGTCTGGGCATTATCCTTAACTACGGAGGTATTTGCTCTTTTTGTTCGCCTTCTCACGCATTCGCATGCAGGGAGCCTGAAACCGAAACTTGAAAAGTGCAGCAGGGAGTCAGGACTCTCCGCTGAGACCGCGCCGCAGCTCCGCCCCACTAGGGCCTGTTTTTGGAGGCGGAATGAAGTCGATCACGCGTCGAACCGATGAGTTTGTTTCCCCGATAAAAAAAAACTCTCTGCCGGTGGAGTAGACGAGAAGAGCGCAGGCCAGGCGTCGCTAAAGCGCAGGCGTGACTTCGCATTTAAGATGCAGAGAGCTACGTGTTGGTTGTTGAGGCCTGTTTGTGGACTCGGCGGACGCGTGCCTCAGCGACGCTTCGAAAGCACCGCGAGGAAGCGGAAAGCCGCGGAACATGCAGGGAGCACCAGAAGCCGCGAATGACGAAAAAAGGCGAGCTGAATGTCTGTTTTGCGCCCGCAGTGTTGCTTAAGGAGATGGAGAACGGCGAAAATCCGAACCGCGCGATTGAGCTCGTGGCGTCCGAGTTCAGATACGCAGTCCAGAATATGTATCAAGTCAGGTACGCCTCTGCCTCAGTCTCTCTCTTCTTCGCCCCTCGCCGCGAGCCGCGTCGTTTTCTTCTCTGCATATGGCGGCCGCCGTTAGATCGAAGTCGCCGTCATCGCGCGTCCTGCGCTCAACAGGCGCGGCTTCGTGGGCGAACCTTCGCGTCGCGCTGCACTCATCTCCGCAGTTCTTCCCGGCGGCGTGCCTCCGTCGCTTTCCCCGCTTCGCCCGTCTCCATGCCTTGCTTCCTCGCCTCTCGCGGAGCTCTACGGCGCTGCCTGCGCGTCTCAGTTGCTCCCCCTGCGTTGTGCTGAAACCCTGAACCCCATTTTTCCTCGCTCCTGTGTGGAGGCGTGGAGAGGGCCGGCGCCGGGGGCCTTCGAGTCCCATCGCGCGCGTAGTTGTGGCTCGGGTTCCTTTTAGCTTTAAGGTAATACAAGAATTTAGAGCTGCTGTGGTGTTGAAGTACATGAAGATTCTAAAGCTTTTCGCGTCTTTTTCGTTTTTTAGGAACGAGGAAGAATATCAGCGCATCCTCGTTATCCTCGGCCTGTTGCGCGACAACATCGAGTGCTGGTGTGCGGGTAAGACCACTGAAGAGACGTCTCAGACTCTCGCGGCGGAATCCGAATCAGAGCCTGGGAGGGGGAGGCGACATGCGTGACACAGCAACGGAGAGAGAGGGAAGCGCCTTGTCCTTCGCGCGCCTCCGCTCGTATCCGCGTCTATGTCTCTCTCTCCTTCGCAGCTTGTGTCGCTTCTGTGCAGGGGGCTGTAAGGAGTCCTGCACGCGTAACCGATTCTCGCAGAGACGCTTTTCTTGGCCTGCCGGCCTGCGCCCATGTCGAGCTCTTTGCGTCAATGTCCCGCGTCTGCGCCTGTTGCCCTGTCGTCCTCTTTTTCCTTTTCTCCCACTTCCCGTGCTTGCGCGGCTCATGCCTGCCCCTTCGTCTCGTGTGGTGCTTCTCAGAGAGCAGCCGCACAGATGTGCATGCGCTGCTGGGTATGGCTTTGAGCACGCAGCTCTCGCTTCAGTCGCTGGAGGACATCGCCCCACCCGCCTGACGGGCTGTCGCCGCCTCTCCAGCAGATCGCCGCCGGGTCGTCCGCCTCGCCCTGGCTAGCCGCAAGGAAACACCCGCAATGACAACTCACAGTGGACGGAGGCGAACCGGCGTTTGTACAAGTCCACAGGCGCAGAGCCCGATTCGCCCTGGAGCCCCTAAATGTCCCGGCGAGGGGGTCCGACTCGAGCGCCTTTCGCCAGCTGGGGCGTGCGCGGGTCGCTGAAACCTGAAATGCAGATCGAGGTGACTGACGCATTTCCGCGCCGGCGAGGGGAGACTCCCTGAGCCAGAAGAAAGGCGTCACGTCTGCGTCTCGATGAGCAGCCGGGTTCAAAGGCTGATACATCCGAACATTTTGCTCGCATGGGCTTCAGGCTGCGCCTGCGCCCTGCCGGCGCGACTTCGAAAAAAGCATTTTTTTGAACAACAAATAGTCTGCGTTTACTACAGGTATACCACCATACGTGGACCCCGCATGCATGCATACACATATATGTATGTACGCATATATGTGTGCCAACACAGGCGCCAGGATCTCTTCCTCTCTACTCGAGTTTCGTCCATTTTGTCTCTTCTGTCACTCCCGCGCACGCCGGCGCAAGTTCTGCTTTCCCTGGAGCGGAGCTTCTACGAGACGTAAGCCTCAAGCGCGCACATGGCATGGGCAGCGGTGCCTAGCTGTTGGATATTCTGGCCTACAGGACGGGAATTATTTTTGAGAATTTCTGGCTTCAGTTTCCCTTCACAGCGAGGCTCCTGCTTCAAGACTCGCGTCTCTCCTGGGATGCGGAGTGGGACGTCTCTCTCTTTGGCTCCCGCTGACTTCCGCATCCTCGTCTGGCTGCATGCGTTCTGAGATGAGCGACCGGCTTTGCGTTCGCGGGATTCGCTCTTTCTTCGCGCCCACGTGGCTGTCTCTGAGTTTCATCGGTGTGGAGCTACTGGCCCCATCATGCCTGCGACCCTACACTGAGACCCTTTTTAAACAGAGATTCTGAAGCTCAGCTCCTCCAGCGCTGAGTGGCCTACATCACCGGACGCAGAAAAAAGCAGCAGCCTCGGCTGCTGTCTGCCTTAGGATGGGGCGTTCTAGCTCCAGAGCGCCATCCGACGTATCGCAAGAACAACAGCGCCAACGCATTCGACAGCTCTCGATGCGCGTCCGGGCTCCTGCCTCCTCTCGTCTCTCGAAGATGAAGTGCACACACATAGGTATGCAGCTGTATCTGAATTTCTGAACTTTATTTTTATCTACGTGTCAGTGGTGCTGCTGCCGTCCGCCTCTGGAGCTCGCACAGGCACGCGGGCGTTTGAAGAGCCCTTCGAACTTTGAAACCCTCACCCTGAACTCCTCGTCTGGCTACGCGGCCTCAAAACACACAACCGGAGACGCCTCGCGGCTCGAGCGACCTCATACATCCGGACAAGCTGCTTCCACTAACGCAGTGGGCACATCCAGGCGGGCTATGTGTGCCTGTCTGTCCCAGTATTGTTTGACATCACTATTTTCGAATCAGCACAAGCTCATGTGCGCAAAAAGGGCTGCAGCGCCGAGCGGCTCACGCGCGAGAAGCCTCGGACCCCCCACGAACATATATATATATATATATGTATATCTAATAGTATATTATTACATATGTATTTATATGTCTTATGTTCACTTCTACGAACGACTGCCCTCTGTCACCGCGTGTATATACAAATAAATATATATATATATATATATATATCGATATAATGATAAATAATTGCGTTTGAGGAGTTTGCGTGCTTCACTGAGGCGTGCCGGCGGCTGTGACGATTTCGCCAGTGACGCACCGCGTAGCGTTGAGATGAAATCCAACTGCTTACGAATTAATTGGTGAAATCACGAGTGAAGGGACTCCGCGGGCCTCCTCCCTCGACTGCGTTGCAAGGCCTGCCACTGGCTTTCGTTCCGTGGAGAGATGAGGCTGTGCGCGACACCCCCCCCCCCCCCCCTTACGCCCCTTATTCCCCCCCCGCTCGAAGGCTCTCGAAAATGCACACATTCACGCGTAAGTCGAAGTGACACCCAAGTCGCCTCCGCGCACGCCAGGGGGAAGGAGGCTTCTCGCCGAGACTCGGCGCCAGGAGGGGAGACGGGCGCCGCATGCACACGGGCGCCTCCGCGACAGAACTTCCAAGGTCGCCCGTCGGGAAACCCGTAGAAACAGAATTCGCATCGCCGCGGTTTCAGGTGGAGGAGGCGACAGCAAAAAACCAAGCAGCACGCAAATACGAAAGTCGCATGAACAGAAAATATACACAGTGCCTGTGCGTGCCACGCACGCTCCTTTCAAAATGAGAAATGGACCTTGGGTGATCGACCTGAGACGCGGAGACGTCCAGGCTCTACAGCTGGCGGGCGAATTCATCTATGCAAGTCCGCACGCAGCTCCATTCCTAAGCTGACTAAAACTACGCATGCACCCAACATTGTTCCATAATGCAGACTTTTACGCCCACAGCCTCGGCGAAGCTATGTCCGCGGTGACGTGGAATCCTTCCTCCACCACAGCCGCCCCATGTCGACTTTCCCATCGGTTCCACGGCTGCCTTCGCTGGCCGTGATGCTGGCACATGGAGGCCATCACGCGAGAGCATCTTCTCAAATCCCGACATTCTCCTTCGCATTTAGAAATTCCCCGTGGAAAAAAAAAATCGAAGGTGCCTCTTTAAATCGTGTGTCTGCCTCGGCAAAGCCCGGGTACCCGCAGCCGGGAGACGCGCGCAGTCCAATGGCTCTTCGGCCTCCGCGTCCTGCGCGGCTTTTCGCGCCTTGCAGCTGTGAAGAGACCCGCGCATTCGTCTCCACTATCTCGTCGTCTCGCGCCCACGCAGCGAGGCGAGAGCGAGTCGGCGCGGCGGGCGGGAGGCGCGGAAGGCGCCCGCGGCTCCATCGAAGACGAGGTCGACAGCGGCAGCCCCGTCGCCCTCCTCGTCTGCAGGCCCCGTCCCCCCCCCTGCCCAGGCGTCGTTCCAGTAAGTCCGCTTGAGCCACTGGCGAACTTCTTCCAAGTCAAAGTCATCCGTGAAGTCCACGTTCTCGCACAGCGGCACCGCCTCGCTCGCGCCCTTCGCGGCGACGTACTCGGGGGTGAGCAGGAACGGCTTCCGCGCCGGCACGCGACAGGAGGCGGCGAGCTGCGCCGGCGGCCAGCGCGGATCCACGCGGAGGAAATACGCAAAGTTCAGGCCGCGCTTCGCTAGCTCCCCGACGCCCAGAGGCTCGTCTGCGGCCTGGGACTCCGCGGCGTGGCTGTCTGTCACGCGCGCACCCTCTGAAAACCAAAGCGTCTCTACCGTCGCCTCCACGGCTGTGCGCACGCTGACTGCGTTGTGGAGCCGCCAGAGCCAGAGCTGCAGGTGCTTCAAGTTCTCTGCTTCTTCAGCCACTTCGAGCCCGTCGCGCACAACAAAAAACTCCCGCGAAAGCCACACACTCGCCGGCAGCCCCTCCAGCAACCGCTCCTTCTCCCCCCCCGCCGCCGCGCCTGCGTCTCCCGCCGCGGCCTCCGCCTCGCCCTTCGCAGCGAGAGTTCCTGGCTGATCCTTGCCCGCGAAGAATCGCTCCAGCGCCACGCGCAGACGCGTGCGTTTGCTCTCGAGTGCGTCCTGCGTCTCTTCAGCGTAGACGGCCGGCGCAGACACCTCCTCGCGACCGTAGAATCCGCGCTCAAAGCACTCCAAGAAATGCGACCGGCAGGCGATGCACGTGAAAAATGAGAAGATCCAGTCGCGCATCGACGCCTGGACGACAATCGCGGGGACGATGAAGCGCGTCTCCAGCGCGACCAGCTCCGCCTCGAACGTCTGAACAAAAAAACAAAGAGATAAAGTGGGAACACAAATGACCCAAAGCCGTCTCTCAGCCCCTACAGGGCCCGACCGCCTCCAAGCAGACAGACAGATGGGCGCATGCTCGTGCGGATTCTCCGCTATCTCTCCTCTCGAGCCACACCTTGCCTGCCAGCAAAGCTGTCCGCTGCTCGCCTCTCCCCCCCCGCCGCACGCAACGTGACCGTCACGTTGAGTGCATTAGGTGTAGTGGTATCTAGCCTGTATTTGAAAAAACAGCTTTTGTATACCCCTGTGCGGATATGATGACATTGACATGGGTCGGCGCCTTCTGACGCTAGTCTGCACGGAAAACGCGATTCTTTTCCGCCGCGAGCATCCTACCTTGAGAATGCGTTTGTTGCCCAGGGGCCCGTAGACCTCCTCAAGAGCATCGACCATGTAGGCTGCTTCGCTCTCCCCTTGCGCCGTCGCTTCGTTCTGCGCGTGCCGCCGACGGCCTTCCTCGGCTGTCTCCTCCGCCGCGGGCCTGCCCGCCGCCTGCGTGCTCTCCTTCTCCTCGCTCTGTGCGCGCTTCTCGCTCGCGAGCAGGTGCTTGTACTTCTCTGCCGCGTAGACAGCCAGACTGTCATACGGACCGAAGAACTGCAGACCGTGGATGTCGGGTTTTTCCTCCTCCTCCGCCTTCTTCTCTTCTTCCTCCCTGCTCAGTTCGTACTTCTCTGCGCCCGCCGCGCCCGCGTCTCCTTCCTTCTGCTCTCCGCGCGCGGCTTCCGCGGCTGGCGGCCGGGGTTCGCCGAACAGCGCGCGGCCTCTCTGCTTCGCAAGCGCGACTCTGCGGGTGAACTGCACGTGCATGCCTTCGGCGATGATGTGAAGTAGACTCCACACGCCGCAGAGCAGTGTGGTGCAGTGCCGAAGCGCA
Organism: Besnoitia besnoiti; assembly: GCF_002563875.1. NCBI lineage: Eukaryota > Apicomplexa > Conoidasida > Eucoccidiorida > Sarcocystidae > Besnoitia > Besnoitia besnoiti. The sequence continues at coordinate 1,173,735 of NC_042359.1, read as the reverse complement.
GGCAGCTGCACGCCCGCAGAGGCATCCTCGCCCGACACGCCTGCGATCGCGAGACTCCCCAGCGCCTTGCTCCACACGGCCTTCTGCAGCGCCGGCGTCAGTCTCAGCACGTCCCCCTCCGCCTCACTCGCATCCTCTGCGGCCTGCGTCGCCCGGCTCGCGCGCGCGCCGTCGCCCTCTGCGCCTCCACCTGTGGGCGCCGCGGCCGCGGCCTGCGCGTCGACGATGAGCTCCTCCGAGAGGGCGCCAGGAGGCAACGGCTGCAGGCCTGAGCCCTTCTCGTGAAGGAGCAGCAGCAGACGGAAAACTGCGCCCTTCACGTTCCTCCCTGGAAGCGCGTAGCGAGCCACCTCGAGGAAGCGAGACAGACTGCGCTCCTTCACTGCCGTCAGGTACGTCAGCGCGTCTCCCGCCACAGTCCACCTCTGGAGCGTGTGCTGCAGGACCGCGAGCGCATCGTGAAGGCGAAAATCCGCGCCCTGCGGCGGAGGCAAACGCTCCGTCTCCGCCGCCCAGCGCTCGCGACCTTGACACAACGAAGAGGACGAAAACGGCCGCACCGGAGAAAACTCCGCCGACGGGCACGTCGCTGACAAATTCTTCAGAATCATCTGCAGAAGCGAAAGACGCGAACGCCTGAAACAACAAACAACACACAGACGGAATGGACTCAAAGCACATGCACACGAAGGCACCCATGTATATACATATATATATATATATATATATAGGTTCTACAACACAAATATGTGTGTCTGCCATGCACAGGCGCACCGCCAAACGAACGTAGAAAGCTCCTTTCCTCCATTTTGCAGCGCGACCTCCGCTTGCCCTCTCCCTCTGCTTCGCAAAGACCGAATACAAGTACAGCACCTTTCAAAAGAAGCAAAAACATATCGAGATATGGCGCCGAAACAGCTTCGTATATGTGACTCACTCATGCACATGCAGCCACCTCTGCACATGTTGATACATCTATATATATATATATTGATACATATATATATATATATATGTATATGTAGGCATGTGTATATATATGAATCTTGTATATGTGTGTGAAGAGTGCATGCTGATACTGATGCCGCTACGTATACACCTAGACAAGTCTGTATGTGCGCCTCGTGAATCTGTGCGTCTCCTCACTGGGTGTCGGATTCGTCGCGGTCTGTGTCCCGCATTTTTTCGAGGTTCTCCGTGGAGATGTGTGCGCGGATGAGTCCGGCGATGCCTTCCGCGGTCATGTGATCGTTTGGGACTAGCAGAGTCCACGCTGGCAGGCCGCCGTTCGCGTACTCTGCGCCGAGGTCCACGACTGACCCCCCCCCGACGGCCGCCTCTTTCCGCACGAGATGCAGTGGCGCGAAGATGCGCACATCGGGGATGAAGGCGACGCTGAATTCGCGGAGAATCTCCCAAATCGACTCCTTGCCGTCGTCGCCCTGGACCGCGCCGGCGTCCATCGCCCCGAAGAAGACGCCGTTCTTCTCGCTGGAGTCGCTCGCGCCGTACGCATCCGCGAGTGCCCTGTAGGTCTCCTTGAAGCGCACGCAATGCGGACAGTGCCGAGAGAAGAAGAGAATCACCAGGACGTCGCCTGCAGCCAAATGGCGGGAGACGAAGGAGCGGAATCCCGACGCGAAGGAGAAGAGACGCACCGGGCTCTCGCCGAACGGGTGCTGCGTAGCATCGAGCCCCGAGCCCGACCCGTACGCGTCGCCCCTCGCCGGAGGCGCGAAAGACGAGAGCGCCAGAAGCGCCACGAGGGCGAGGGACAGGAATCCAATTCGCGGGGTATCCATCGTGTCAAGCGACACTCACAAACGCCCACGGCCACGCACATGTCCGCGGCGCGGCACACCGGCGGGGGAGCTGCTGCGGAGCCCGCGAGCCGCAGCGATGACACCCGTGGAGCGCGACAAACACTTTGCCTGGAAAAGGCCTCTCTTGCGACCGAGGCGTCTATCCCGCTTGAACTGGAAAAAAGACAATCCCAGAAGAGCCGGAGGACAACCTGGGCAGAGTGCAAGGACACGATGCAGAGAGGCGGCCCCCTGCTCGGCAGAATTTGCAATCTGAAACGGAAGACAAGGAGTCAAGACGCTCAAAGAATGCGTCGCGTGCAGACTGAATCTGGAAAAGACGCGCCGAGCAACGTCTGGCTCGTGGCCTTGAAGGGAGAGCTGCTTGCTCGTTCCCGTCGGGTTTTAACAGCCGTGGTGACAGCGACGCGCCAGAGATGAGGAACAAGACCAATTCTCACGTTGTTCACTCTCTTCTCTGGGTTTTCAGGAAAGGGAGAAGACGCCCGAGACGACGGAGAACGCAGGGAAATAGAGATGCGAGGGACGTTTGCGCGTCTCTTTCGTTTGTCGCTCATTCAGCGTACAGTTCGCGCGCCCACCGTGGGATGCGAAAACTCTGGGCGAGCTGCTCCACGAAGCAGCTTTTCGGCCCTGCGTCAGGCGGCGGCAACAGGAAAATGAGGAAAAGACAGCAGACCGGGCGTTTCCGCGGCAGCTTTCTGTCGTCGATCCCGGGCGTGCGCGAAAGGATTTGTCAAGACCAAAAGAAAGCACCCGGAAAGGCGGCGTCCGTCCCGCTCGTCCCACGAGAGAAAGGTACGAACCTGAACCGTCGTCTCACTGCAGAGAAAGATGAACCGAAGCGGGGGAGCTGTGCGTCCAGCCCAGAAGTCTTAAGCCTCCCATACGTTTTGCCGCACGGACAAACCAAAGAAGAAGAGAGGAGAGAGGACGCATGTGCGCCAGCGCTGCCGCAGCGCACCACCAGCTCGGATCGCGCAGGTAGGTATTTCCGCGGATCAGAAGCGGCCTCAGTGAATTGCCCCCTTCCGCGCGGTTACTTTTATAAACTTTAGTTTTTAACTATACTTTTTTATCATATTGTAAAAAATTTCAAAAAGGTAGTTTGACTGGGGCGTTTTTGTGTGTGGGCGTTCCCAGACCAGCGTGTGCGTGTGTTCAGCTTAGGAACAGGGGACAACTACACTGTGAAGCTGCCTACACCATTCGCAGGTTCAGCTCTTTGAGGCACGAAAGGCGAACTCAGAACCTGACGACCAACGTGACAGAGGTACGAGAAGTCTGTCCTGCATGGCGCGGACGCAGCGGCCGGCGCGGAGTTCCAGTCGTCCGCTTTGCAAACACAACTTGACTGAACGAGTGTGTTCGCACCCTGCCGCTACGTGTGCTCTGCGATACCTTGTCACGCTGAGTCCGCCAACCTGGCGGTGGTTTTCGCTCGGAGGGCGCCGCCGGGAGTGCCTCAGCCCGCGCGGGCACGGCGCTTCGAAGTGTTACAGCTTCCCAAAAAGGTTGAAGACAGACGGAAACCACGCACGCGGGGAGTGTGTAGAACCGAGAGACTGAAGAAGGACCTTCCGCAGCTTCTGTCGCTGGCTCCGCCCTCTGCATCGAGGCTGGGTACACGGAGGAGCGCATCGCAGCGGCCGCCTAGCACCTCGCCGCCCGGGCTGAGGGCGTGCGGGATATGCTTTTCTGTTCAGAGATTGGGCGTCTTACACCGCTGCGCCTTTGGAGGTGGAGCCCTTTTCTAGGCGGCCCTAGTGAAACAGCTTTTCTCTCGCGCGTGCGACAGAGGCGGAAGGCACGACGCCAGCGTGTTTGAAAGACGCCGAAACAAAGCATATTCCACTCCACGACAGCCTTGCGCATAGGAACACACAATTCGCATGAACACTCTCCCCTGCGCTCCTGCTCTGGAGGCGCGTACAGAGGAAGTGCAGCGTTTCCGGCGGCGCAGGTCGCGCGCACTGACAAACCAAACGATTTCGCTCTCAACCCATTGTGAAGAGAACCTCCCGGCTGCCATCACTGTTTCTGAGATTCGAAGAATGGCGCTCGCCTCGCTGAAGCACCAACACACTCATCTGCTGTTGAGCGATCTATGGAACTGACCACGCGGGTCTGCGGTAGTGTGCATCACAGATGAAGAGGCCCGCCAGCGTCCAGCTGCAGCGCGATTTGCGCCAAAATACAGCTCTCTACACGAGAATGCAGACCTTCCCCCATTCTCCTCTCTACCCGCATGCATACGCACGTATATCTCTCCATCCATCCACACGCCCCTCCCTGTGTCTGTTTCGGTGATTCAAAGCAGGAATCTATCTTCGGGGATCTACTTTCCCCCTGTTTCTTCATCGCCTGCGAATCAGGCTTCGTGCTCGCGTCAGGCGCAGCTGTCGGGTTGATTCGAGAGCGCCGGTGCATGTGAGCGTACGTCCTGCGGCACGAAAAGACAGATCTAGCCTCGTATTCAGACAGCACACAGCATCGCGACCCTCAGCAGACGCACGGAAGCCCCAGCCATTCCAAAGCGCTCAGCGATTTTCTCCGCAGGAAACAACCTGCGACAGAATTAAGTCACTTTCGTTGAGTCCTTGGTTCTTACCACGCGAGCCACGCGCAGCTATAAACACGTCCACGCGTCTAAATACATATGTGTGCACATAGATATATTTCGGTGTATGACGCATGCATGTGCGTCCATTTAGTTTCTTCGCCGCGTACGAATCGACTCTCTTCGACTCAAAGGCCTCTCGAGAGGAGAGACTGCTGGAAGACTCTGGCATGTGATTTCCTCTCGTGGGAGCAGTCAGCTGTCGCTGACACGCTCAGGCCCCGCAGTGCAGACATGGAGAACAACTGACCGACACCCACAATGTGTGGCACAGCTGAGAGACCGACTTGCGATATTTTTGCCCATTTCCTGCGTATATGGCGACACCTGCTCACACGGCGCTCTCTGCTTGTCCCTCACTCACTGACATCTGTCGGCTACGCGGCGGCATTTCTGGTGCGCGGACCCCCGCTTTTTCATAGTGTTTCAGCCGGTCTGAGGAGAACGCACGCGAACGAAACAATTCGTTACTGCGCTGAAAGGCTTGAGAAATGCACTAGCCGGGCGGGAAGGACTTTTAACGTTTCTGCATCGTCGTGTGTACTGGCAGCTGGTGGAGAAAGACTGGCCCGCATGCACTCGGCAACTGCATGTGCTCATAGAAAAGAAAATGGCATCCTTTTTCTTGGGAAACACGTTAGCAAGCTTGACGCCCAGTTTCAGGCTCCTTTTTTGCCGCCTTCCTCAGGAGGCAAGCCTTTTCCCTTTCTTTCTGTTTGAGCAGACGCACTGTCAGCTGAGTGACACACACCCGCACGCACCTGCTTCCGTACGCGTCCGTGTACGCTGCGCTGTTGTTTGCTCATCGACGAAACCAGGTTTTCCCATGTCTCCCAGTTCAGAATTCCTTGTCTTCTTACTTTCCTCCTCTTCTTTCTTCTCTCCCGTCTCTTTTTTTTCCCTTCAACGCCCCAGTCCTTTTCGTCGCTTCCACCTTTCCGCCTTCCGACTTCCACTTTCGCCGCCCTGTGAATCTTGGTTGTTTCCCCTCTCGCACGCCCTTCCGTCTCGTCCCGTATCTGCATCAGGCGGCCAGCTCGCCGACGTCCACCCGCTTTTGTCTTCCTTTCCTTCCTTTGCTCCCAGTTTTCGCCTCGCTTGGCTCCGCCTCTGGGGGTCTCGGGGCGGCGTTGCCTTGCCTGTTCCCTCGGCGACGATGCGCGCCAAGAACCCGCGCGGAGAGGCCGCGGCGCTACACAGGATCCTCTGCCGCCTGGCTCCACGCGCGGACCTGGGTCACGAGCGATGCGGCGCAGGAAAACAGGGAAGCAGAAAAGCGTGCGGCTTCTAAAGACAAAGGCGACACCTGCGACCCGGACTGGAGCGAAGAGCTGAAGGCCGAGACCTTGAAGTCGCCAACGCTTCCGCCGGCCACCTGCTCCTTCGTGCAGCGACACTGTTCGGTCCCAGAGAGGCGCGCGCCAGATGAGAGAAGCGCTTCGCATCTAGCCTCCACTCCTCCTCTCGCGTCTCCTCGCTTCTTCGAGCTAGACGCGTCTCTCTCCTTCGTTCTCTCCCCTCACCACGATGCCGCCTCCGGCCCTGCCGCCGGACGTCGAGGCGTGGGCTCTGGCGGAGATGTACGAGCTGCTTCTTGAGGACGCGGAACATTCGCTGATTTCTGAGTTTGCCTCCTTCATCCTCCTTCCCGCGGGTCCTCCCAGCGGCGCGTCGCAGAGCGCGGACGGCGGGGACGCAGACGGCGACGCGGCGGAGACGAAGCACCAAGAGAAACTGCGGGCGGAAGAGCGAGAACTCGCGGACTTCGTTGAGTGCCTCGTCGCGCCCATGCGCGCGGACTTCTCGCCTCAAATTGCGAAAGACGTTGTCTTGTTTGCTGCGGAGTTCGCTCGGCGCGTGCGCGAAAGCAGACAGCCGAAGCCGAGTCCGCCAGCGGTGAAACCCCTCGAGAGCTGCTCGCCTTCGGAGCCCGAACGAAAACGGGAAAATACTGAGGCGCTCCAGGAGGACGGAGACGACCGGAGGGAGGTCAGGGACGACGCGGCGCAGACGTCCGCAGGCGGCGAGACGCCAGGCGAGGCCGCGCCGACGTCTCTCCCCCGAGAGGATGACCCGTGTTCCTCCCTCTCCTTTCCTCTGGCGTTTCTTTCTCCTTCTCCCGCCCCTCTGTTTCCGTCGTCCTTCTATTCCTCCTCACCGACGCAGGAACCCAGCGCAGAAGAAGAAGCGTGGGCGGCGCTCGTCTCGCCGGAAGAGCTCGCGGGCATCCAGTCCTTTCCTTCATCCGCGAGCGGCGGCGTTTCGGCCGTGTGCGTCTCTTCGCTCTCTCGGCACGGCCTCCAGGAGGCCTCGTCTGCTTCTGTGTTCTCGTCGCCAGCGAGCCAACTGAACATCTCCGCGGCGCTTCCGGCGGGGGTGGCGGAGGACGCGCCCGTCCTCCTGTCTCCGCTCGCCGACGCCTCCGCGGGCGCCCCGCCCTCGCCCTCCTCTCCGCGGACATCTTCGCCTCCTCGAGCTCCTTCGCCGCCTTCAGCTTGTTCGTCTCCTTTGTCTGCTTCGCCGGTTTCTGAGCCTCCGCCCTGTGCGATGTCCGCGGCCTCTTGGCAAGACGATGTGCCTTTGCCGCCAGGTCTGCCGGTCTCGCTCGCGCGGGGCTTTACGCGGGAGCCGCGCGAGACGAAGCGAGTGAAGAAAACGCGCCTGCAGCTGGACGCCTTCGGGCTCGCTGCGGGGCGTCTCTCGCTCGACGGGCGCGTGCGGCGGCAGCGGGGTCTCTTTGCGCAGAAAGAGGCCAAATACGCCGCGGCGGAGGCGCGCTGCATCTGCCTCTGCATGGGAGTTGAACACGGCGTCCACGGCAGCTGTCTTTACTGCGGAAAGGTCGCGTGCAAGATGGAGGGCGGCGAGGACTGTCTCTTCTGCGGAAACCGAATAAAGGCCGCTGCAGAAGCCCGGCGCGCCGACAGCGAGGTCCCCAGCGCGCGGCGAGGCGCGGGGCGAGGCGGAGACAGACGAGACAGAGACAGGTGGGCTGCAGCCGACAGCGACGGCTGGCTCGAAGAAGATCGCCTGCAGGACGCGACGCCCGAGGAGAGAGACCTCGTCAAACAGAAACGCCTGCAGGCGCTCAGAAGAGGTAGGCAAGGAGCGGAGTTGACAGCGGCGAAGCGCGCGACAGACCCCAGACAAACAGGTGACGGCGAGCAGATGCTTCTTCTCGTTGGCTGCGTTTTCGCTCTTCCGCTTTTCTTCAAGCGCCGTCGCGCCTCCTGTCTCCTCACACTCGCGGCGCCCCTCTCTCTTCCCTCGCTTGGCCGCCGGCGCGGCGCTGACCAGCCGTGGTCCGTTCGCGCCCGCCGCCCTCGTTCTGTCCCTCTGTCTCGCCTGTCTCTGTTTAATGTGGTGTGTGAGTGTCTTCTTTTCTCTTCACTTTTCGTCTGTCACGTGTGTCGCGTGACTCGTGTTGTTCAGCGACGGCTTTGAAGGACCGCCTGATTCACTTCGACCGCACGAGTGCAGTGCGCAGCATCGTCTACGACGACGCCACGGACTGGTTCGCAGAGGCAGGAAACATTTGGATCGACGCGAGCAAGCGGGCTGAGGCCTCCGAGCTGCATGCAGCCCAGCAGCGCCAGTCCGAAACAGACAGACGTAAGCGAGGCTGAATATGGCAGCCGCAGGCCCCCCCTCTGGCTCCTTGAGGCGCCGCGCGCGCAGCCTGAACTGCTGCGTTGCGGGCTGGGCGCAGCCGCGGGGGCGCGACGAGGCGCGCGCGTCACACGTCTGGCTGCGGTTTTCGGGGCTGCGAATGTCTGCCTTCAGGGCGCGCGCGCATCACGTTGGACCTGGCGAACAAGACGGTCGTCGACGAGTCGCAGATGCGGGCGGAAGAGAGACTCCGCGAGACAGAGGAAGCCCTGCAGCGCTTCCACTTGCAGTGCGCAGGAGGGCCTCGGGCACACGCGCAGGACAGCCAGCTGTCTCCTCGGGGCAGCCGCGTCCACGCGCCCTCGTCAGCCGGTACGCGAAACAGGTCTGTGGGCCGCGAGGCCCAAGCCGGGCGAGGAGACGGCTTCGTCTGTGGAGACGCGGAGAGCGACGACCCAGCGGCCGGCGGCAGCGCGCACTGGGGAGGAAAGAAGATATACTTTGATGACAAGAAGCGGCGAGAAGAGGAAGAACGACTCCGCAGGCCGAACGCCTTCCTGCCGCTGTCTAGGGAGGAAGAACGACGGCAGCTCGCTCGACTAGAGGAAATTCAGAAACAGGGGAAGGAGCACGTCCTCCGCCGCTGGAGAGACGAACGCGAGGCCGAAGACGAGCTCGCGGAGTGGGAAGAAGACGCCGCGGCCGCAGAGCAGGGCTCGGCGGCGAAAGCCAACGAGAAACGCAGTCTCCAGACCGCTTCGGTACAGAATCCTGTGCTGTCATCCACCTCGCGCCGGCTCCTGGCCGCGCTCCGGGAGGCGAGTGCGCCTCCAGGGAACGCGCACGCGCTCGCAACCGACTTGGCTATTTGGGCTCCAGGGACGCGCTCGGGGCGCGGAGACAGTGCCGGCGGCTTTTTCGCGGCGCGCGCAACGCTCAGAGGGGCCGCCGCGAGGGACGCGCTCGCGCCCGCGGCCGTGGAGCTCCCCCAAGGGAGGTGGCAACAGAGTCTGCAGGGGCGCCTGCAAGAGAAGGAGGAAGAAGAAAGAAGGAAGGAAGACGAACAAAAAAGGGAGAGAGAGCGAGAGGCGGCATGCGGGAAAAGAGAGGAGGCGGAGAAAAAAATTCTCTCGGTTTCCCCTTCTGCATACACTGCTTCGTCTCTCCAGGCGGACGGCAGAAAGCAGCGCCTTTTTGCTGTCGCAGAGCCGCTGCTCTTCGGAGAAGAGGAAGTAGACGACTGCCGAAGAGGTGAGGAAACCGCCTCTTCTCATGCAGATCGCTCGTCTGTCTCGTGTGCGCGCGAGGATGCCGAGCGTCAGCATTGTCGGGGCGAAGAAGAAAGTGAGGAAGACGCGGCGAGGCAAAAAGCCCACGAGGATGCACACGACGAAGGCCTCTGCCTCACCGTGAGGCAACCGTTCGCGTCCCTGATCGTCGCGGGCTTTAAGACCAAGGAAGGCCGTGACTGGCCCTTGAAGCACCGAGGCAGGTGAGGGGGACGGCGAAAAAAATCGGGATATTCAAGAGAAAACTCACGGAAAAACGAGGACAGGAGCTGAGCAGAAAACGCGGAGGCTCAATCTGCGTCGGCAGCGAAGGAGGCGGGAGCGGCGTCCGTGCCACAGAACGACAAATCCTTACTCTACAGCAGCACAGGACAGGATAATGCATGCAGGGTTTTCCGGTCTGTTTTCTGTCAAAACCTTCGTATTTCTCTTATAGGGGCAGTGCAGGGAAGCGCGACACCCAAGCCGGGTGTCGATTCCGTTCCGCCCTCGCTTCCTACAGGTGTAGGCAGACACGCAGCCGGAAGGTTTCCGCGGTGGGCAGCAGAGCGTGCGTGGAGGCATTTCGAATTAGACTCTACCGCACATCCAGTCATTCGGGTTCGTCCGAGACGCAGCCAGCCAGATACTCATTCTCTCACAGGGTTATTTGGATGGCAGGTTTCCAAATCGTTAATCCACGCGTGTCGCGTGGAGGCGGCTGCTCTGAGTGCGTGTGTCGCACGAAGGCGGTCTTTGCACGTGGCCGCGTAGGCCTCCTCTTTCCGCGTTTTTTCTGGCCTAGGTGCCCCGCGCGTTGTGTCATGTGCTTTCCTTTTCCTCTCTCTTCTTCTCTCTGGATTTCTCTTCTTTTCTCTGGATCGATTCGCAGGCTGTGGATCCACGCGGCGTCGACGCCGCCGGATCCCGACGTGGTCGCAGGCGCCCGGCGCTTCTACGAGCAGCTCCTTCTCAACCAGTCTTCCTCGGCTTTCTCTTCTTCTCTCGAGGAAGAAGGAGCCGCAGACGCAGAGGCCAGGGCGGGCGACGCTGAGGCGCACGACGAACGAAGGCGAGCGCTCCTGCCGCACTTTCCAGTGGATTTCCCGACTTCCGCAGTTGTGGGCTGTGTCACCGTCGCGGACTGCAGAGAAAAGAAGGAAACCAATTCGGTGAGAGAGACGCGCGAGACGTTTGTATGTAGGTATGAATGTGTACGTATGTATATGTGGAAAACTCGCCGTTTGGTTGGCCGTTGTTCTAAGGCGTTTCGTGCGTTCCGCTGCCCGCGTACCTCGTTGGGATTCCGTTTTTCACGCCTTCGCATTTCTGCAGCTGTGCGACGAGACCGAGGGTTTTCTCTTCGATTTTCTTCTGCGAAGCCCGCGCAGCCTGATTGTGCCCGTGAAAGTGAGTCGAAAAGGGGGGGAGGGGGGGAGGGGGGGGGATTGCCGAAGGTGACCGGCGGGGGCGGTGGCACGAAAAATGAAAGAATTGAAAAGGAGGGAGAAAACGGGAGCCAAGGAAGCGAGACAGGGCCAGCAAAACAGAGAGGGAGAGGCGAGGAGGAAAGATTCGAGGAGTGAGATCCTGCGCGTGAGCCGCGTGGGCATGTGTGTGTAGTGCGCCCATATGCGGTCTCCTCGATGTTTTGTCTCTTTTCTGCGCTTTCCTCAGATGCGTGGAAATGAACGCGTCTGGAAAATTGACTCCGCCAAGCTCCCGCGCCTCCAGGGCGCCTTGCAGAAGCCTCGCTGGCCGCGGCTGCTGAGTCACCTCCACACAGCGCAGGAGTGAACCGGAATCTGAGTTTGTCTTTTGACGCAGAGAAACACGACCGGAAAGCGAGACGAGAGGGACTCAGACGCGAAATGGAAGACCGCATCAGAGAAGCGCGGTGAGAAGTCGCGAGATCGAAAGGGAGGAAAGAAACTCGAGTTCTTCAAGGAATGCCAGAGAGCAGCCAGTAGACGGGGGGCAGGAGAAAAAACCGTGTAGGATGGAACGCGCGGAAGACGAGGCGTGGCGGGAGCGAGAGCGGCACACAGAAGAGGCAGAGCTACGCTGACTCCGCCAAGAGGGGAGAGAGGAGCCGAGACAAAGGAGAAGGGCTTGGATTTTTTCAGGTGTGCTGTCGGTTGCGGATCGTGGCGCCGTTGTGTCCATGAGGTTTGCAGTGTTGTTGCCTTCTGCGCGAGTTTGCATACTTTTTCACGCGTTGTTCACGCGCTTGCTTTGTCCTGTTTACAAGGGTGTATCTGTGTTGTCTCAAACGTCTTCGCCACTCTCGCTGCCATCGTCCTGAGGGCGCTCCCTCAAGACGCACGCCGCCGCTTCGCCTCTCGATCTTGCCCAGTTCGCGAGCTTTTTCTTCCTGGTTTTTCAGCCTTTTCTTCCCGCCTGCGCCTCCATCCTTCTTCTTCTGTTCTTCCTCCTCTTCCGCCTTTTTTGCAGTTTCAAAAAGCTCGACTTGCGCATACCCGAACTACGGTATGCCATGTTTTGACTCGAAATGCAGTCAGGGGCAATCGAAGCAAGTCTTTGGAGTGACGATGCTTTTTAACTACAGTTTGCTCACTCGGGTGGAGGCCCTACTCACGGGGGCAGAACGTCCGCGGCCACGGCTCACTCCGCACTAGCAAGCTCTCTCTTGCTCTCTCTGCACACGCGTCTGTATTCCGCAAGTGCAGCGAGGGGAGTGCACCGCCCAAATCGAACACGCGAGAACACGCGAAACATAGACGCCTTCATCTATCTATCTATCTATCTATCTATCTATCTATCTATGGAATCATGTTGTTCAAGCATCTTATGGCAGCACAGAATTCTGCTCTGCTGCAGACGCTCGAAAAAATTGGCATTTTCGAGAGCTGCAACTGAGACGACCTTCCGATGGGCGCCTGCCTTGCTTCCCACTCTAGCGAGCAAAATCTGACACTCAAGTTAGACGAAGGAGGAACCAAACCGCTGGGCAAACGCGGCAAACGTTTGCTTGGGTGTATCTCGTTTGTGTCTCGAGGATGAAGAGCGGCTGGGAAGCTGCAGTGCCCGCTCGGCCTCAGAACGTTGTTCCCCGTTCTGTTTTCCGTGCGAATCGCATGTCCATGAATGGAGGACTGTGAAAAACCCAAGTACTCCCCAGCTGCACCCGGGTAGCCGCGCCGCAGCCAGTACCCTATTTCGTACCTTGGCTGCTTGTGGATACAATGTATCTGATGTAACTTTAAAACGATCCCTCATATTGCACTCCGTGCCAGGAAATTGGTTTGTAACTCCGCCTCAAGTCGTACATGACAGACACTTTATAGCGTATTAGGGGTGTTAAACGCATTCTTATCCAACTGTTAGTCGTGTTGTGGATTTTCGCCTCTAAGCGCAAGTCAGCCTGTTGTCGCTGCCGCCTGGCTGCGTTTGAGGCTTCCACCCCCGGAGTGAGGTGCGCCACGAGCCACGGGCGATCTGTTCAGTGAGGATGACCTGATGCATGGAGACTTGGAGAGTCAGTTAGCCGCTTCGGTTTCTTTTCGCCGCCATGGAAGAAACACCCTGCGCAGCCAGGGCCGCAGCTCTTCCGGTCTCTTTCTCGCGGACGTAGATCGCCTCGTAGCAAAGACAGCGAGCTGCACGAGGGGATTCAGACATCTGCTTTTTCGCACTCCAGGGTCTTTCCACCTTTCTATTTGCACTGTCGAGCTAGAAGAGATTGCGTTTCAGGAGCCAGTTGACTGAAATACCACCCAGACTTGAGGACACTCCTCCCTGGAGACTCGCCGCGGCTGATCTGCCGAGCCTGGACTGCAGGGGCGTCGCGCAGATCGCTCGACGCGACGCTACTCTGTCTCTCTCCCACTGTGAAGCTGTGTCTTTGCTTTCCTCCCATCTGCAGTTTTCGAAAAAGGTCTATTCTGGAAGGAGCCGGTACACTGAGAACGCGCTCTCGCGAACACATACGTCGCGCCTCGAAAAACGAAGCCCCTCCAGTTCACTCAGTGGTGCCGGGAGCGCTTTCCCAGAGACATGGAGCAGCTGCCTGGCCGTTTCTTTCATTTGCTTTTCGAGTTCTGCTCTCCCAAAAGGCTTTCAGGGATGGCTGAAGTGCGGCAAGGCGTGTCGTTACAGCAAAGAAACCGAGCCAGGAAGGTGTAGACTCTTTCGGAGTTGGCGCCTCTCAGCAGCGTTATTTTTGTTTTTTGGCGATAGATGAAGACAGTCTCGCCTTTCCACCATTTATCTGACCATCATCTTTCGCCTGTGTCTTGCGCCACTCTCTCCCCTCTGGCGAAAACGCAGATCCCTATGTGACCTTGTATGCGTTTGCTGTTTGATCTGTGTTTGTCGGCTGATCACACCTTCGTTTCCGGTAACTTCTTGACGCAGATAGCCGACTCTCGAATTTTTCATTTGCTTCGGTTTGCTGTCGGCCCTTGCCGTTGCTGATTGGAATGGCGCCGTCCGCTGCCTCGGGTACTCTTCTCGCATCAGAACAAGGGAACTCGGAGTTGCTTTGTCTCGTAGTAGGACTCTAGATTTCGCTCTGCCAGCCATGTCTCGCAGTTTGCCTGTGGACTCTCGAACCGCTACGCTGAAAGCAGCAGAGTTTGACGGCGTTGCCGTCTGTCTTTTTGATTTTTCACTTCCGCCTTTGACCCGCCTGCCTTGTCCATCGTTGGCTCCTTTCTGAGCGACGTTTCCGTGTGTTTCAACAAAGAGCGTAAAATAAGAACCCAGACTGGCCTGTTCCCAATTGCTGAGAACAGGCCAATCAGCCTCCTCCGCCTTCCCAGTGTGCGTACCCCGCTTTCCCGCTCAACGGGAAGAATCTCTGCATTGCTGCGTGATTCGTGTATCGACTTTCCCTCTACCTACATGCCTCTCGTCGCTCATGACAGAACACAACTGTCTCGTTCCCGTTTGGCGTTCTACTCTGGCTAGCTGACGAAAGCAGAAAACCCGCAGATCCCGTATGACAGACGCCAGCCCGCTCTTCCGGCGTTTGTCGGAAAGATCGGCCGCGAATGACGGGAGAACATGGCATTGCCCGTGAGATAACCGTCCCATCCAATCAGTTTTCAAGTCTCTTTCACACTGTTCTCGACTCGTGTACTTATTTCCATGCGCCCATGGCAAATACATTAATATGCATATATATATATATATATATATATATATATATATATATATATATATATATATATGTGCGTGCGCCCATACGCATCACACATCGCCTCAGCAGCGTGAAACCTCTGTTGAGCTGAAGCCCTCGCGGCACGAGTGGTTGCGCGACGGTTTCTTTGCTCAGGTGTGTCGGGCTTCTCTTTCCCCAGCACATGTTTTTGGTATTCCTTTCGACGGTTACTCATTTCCCTCTCGCGTGCCGTGATGGTAAGCGAAGCAGAGCGATGGCCGCCCTCAGGGCGGCGGGCGGACTTCTGGGGGAGACACTTTTTTTGCGACTTTCGTAGCAGACGAGAGTTGATATCTGCGTTACCCCGCTCTCGTGCCTCTTCGTCGCCGCCCTCCTTCCCGCTGTTCCGCTCACCTTCAGTTTTTGTCTTGTGCCCTCTCTCTGTGAAAGAGCCGACGCCGTCTTCAGCGGCAGCAGACTTACTCCCGACTTTGTCTTCAGCTTCCTATGTTTGGCATTCGTCTGCACCGCATTCTCCTGGCTTCCGTCTGTCTCCTCCCGCGGCCTCACGGTCTTCACGCACATCTTCCGCTTCGTCTGCCGCCGCGAAGGGCTCCTTCAGCTTTTTGGGGTCTCGCGCGGCGTCGCCACCCAGCAGAGCGGAACGGTCGAAAAACACACTTCGGTCTGGCTCACTCTCTCCCCTTCTACTGCCTGGTCTTTCGGATGCGTCCCCTTTGTCGCTCTGCTGTACTTCTTTTCCTTCATCTGTCTCGCATCCTCCCTCCAGCGCATCCTCGCCCTCGCTTTCCCTCTTAGGCGCCAACCGGGAAGCGGTCTCTTCTACTTCACGTAGAGATACGCGCAGCATTTGCTTCTCCCCCTTTCCTTCCTCTACTGTCTCTCTCTGCGGTGCCAAGTCCGCGTCTGCAGCTCCCGTTCCTTGCCCGCTTTCAGAGACCGTGAAACGCGGCTTTTTTCGGTTGCTCGCCTCCATTTTCCCCCTTTTTCCTGCTGTCGTTCCTGCAGTCCTCACCTGCGCGCAGCCACCCGGCAGAGTCTCTCCCTTCTGCGGGCTGAACCGTTCTCCTCGTCACTCAAAGCGTATGGAGAAGCTTGCGTGCTTCCGTCGCCTTCTCGCGGTCTTTTCTGTTTTGCTCCTCGCTGTCACCTCTGCAGCTGCCCCCTTCGCCGGCGTCGCAGCTGATGTGACCCCCCCTACACGTCCAGATCTCCCTCGCTCTCTCCTCTCTTCTCCCCCTTCTTCTCTGCCTTCTCTGTCTCCTTCCGACGCCGCCACGTCTTCTTCCATCCCTGCATCTCAGCAGCCCTCAGCCGACTGTGCTGTGTGTTTGTTCCCCTTTCCTGCGCGGAGTTCTCGCTCTTTCCCTTTCTTCGCTGACTCCAATTGGGCGCCGGCTATGTCGTCACCTTCGCGTGCCTCTTCGGCGCCAGTCCGGGCCTCTCTCGCCTCATGGGGGGTCTGCTGGCCGTCGCTGTTCTCGCCCTTCTCCTCTCTCTTCCCGTCCCTTCCTTCGCCTTCTTCGCTCCTCTCCGGCCTCCCCGTCCTGCTGCTAGGCAGCGCCGCATCGCCGCTTGAAAGCCCGCAGAGGAAAAGAAGGAGCCGCAGTGGAGACCGCGGCGACGAGCGAGAAGAAGAGGAAACCAAGAAGAAACGGCGCGGCAAGCCCCGCGAGGAAGCTCCCGAGCACTCCGAAGACGAAGTGCAAACCGCTCTGCCCGCTGGAGCACAGGCCACAAGGACGAGACCCGAAGAGCTTCCGGCTTCGGCGGCACCCACCGTCGGCGCCTCGCCTCCCTCTCACACGTCTGTTCTGTCGTCGCCGTCCTCCGCTTCTGCTTCCTCCTCTTCGGCTTCGACTCCCTCTCCCCTGCCCTCTCCCTCTCCCTCTCCCTCGCCGTCTTCTTTGGCTGCGACTGCGTGTCATTTTAGTTGTCTGTCTTGCGCGCGTCCAGGCTCGCGCGAGGCCTGCCTGTCGTGCCCTCACCAGGTGTCTTCTCCGTCTGACGCAATCGCCTTTTTCTCCCCCCCTTCCGCGCCCTGCGCGCCTGCGCCCCTGTCCCCTCCGCTTCTCTCTCCGCCAGCAGAGTCGCCGGTCTCGCCTCTCTCCGAGGCCTTTCTATCCCGCGTGTCCTCCGCGTCGTCGCGCCCCTCTGCGCTTCTTCTCCGCCGGCTTCCGCACGTGTTGACGCCGATGTTTCGCGATGGCAGCGGGCTCTGTGTCCCAGTGGCTGTCGGCGCCTCGGAGCTGGGCGCCGACACACAGAGCCACGAGGGTGACGCTTCCTCGTGTGACCTGTCGTCGCTGTCGCCGTCAACCTCGTCGTCTTCGTGCGCCTTCGCGTCCGCCTCGGCTGGGTCAGCCGCGTCTTCCTCATTCTCGGGCCTCTCTCCAGCCCCAGAGTCACCTCCGCGGAAGGAGGAAGTCGCAGAGAAGGCGCGGGAGAGAGAGCGCGCGTGGGCGCAGCTGCAAGGGCATTGCCATCCCTCGTGCGTGACCTGCAGGGCGGACTGCTGCTTTCAGAAAGCGGATAACTGCCTCTCCTGCGACGTCGCGTCTTCCTCTCTCCGGCGTCTTTACCCCGACGGTACCGGGCGTTGCCTCCGCATTCGGCGGCAACGCCGGGACGACGCGGCGAGCCTTCCCCTTGCCAGTTTCCCGCTGGCTGCCGCAGGACGAGGCGCTACGGACGCGGAGCAAGGCGACGCGTGGAGCGCCTCCCAAGACTGGCTGGCCTCTTTAACGGGGCTGCTCGACGTTGAATCATCGTGGGAGCTCATCGCTGACCACCGCTCGCCTCCGCCTTCCTCGCCTGCGTCTCCGTCTCCCTCGTCTGTGTCTCCGCCTTCCTCGCCTGCGTCTCCGTCTCCCTCGCCTGCGTCTCCGCCTTCCTCGCCTGCGTCTCCGTCTCCCTCGCCTGCGTCTCCGTCTCCCTCGCCTGCGTCTCCCTCGTCTGCCTCGTTGCCCGCTTCTTCATCTTCCGTGCCTACTTCTCCGCCTTCCGCGCCTACCTCGCCATCTTCCGCCCCTGCGTCTTCGCCGTCTTCTGCTTTTCCTTCTTCCCCCCCCTCTTCTTCTTATCCTGAACCTTCTTCGTCTACGTCTTCAACTGCACGGCCGCCGCCTGCGTCGACTGCGGGCGCTTTGCCTTCGGCAGCAGCCTCCGCGGCTGTCCCTCCTCTTCTTTCGGCGTTTTCTTCTTCTCCCTTTGCGCTGCCGTCCGCGTCCTCCTCTCTCTGTGGCTCGCTGCCCGCGTCGGCGGCGGCGCTCCCCGCGCTGCATTTTTTGCATCTGTTTTTTCTTCACGCGGACAACAACCTGGAGGAGTCCGCGCTGCTGGATCTCGAGGAGCTTCTGAACCCGTACATCGGCCGCCGGGCGCTGCACGCGATTCTTGCCGCGCATCACTCGGGCGTGTCGGGAAGCGGGTCTCCAGGCGGCGCCGCGAGCGAGGCGCACAGGCAGCTAGCAGCTCACCTCGCGCTGGCGCAGATATACGTCGTGGCGCTTCTCGATCGCCCTAAGGCAGGCAGCCCCAGCAAGGCGAGCGACGCGAGTCTGGGTCGCGTCCACGTCTGCGGCAACCTCAGCTACACGCAGAAGGGACCGATACGCACCAGGGGCAGCAAGACGTTCTTCGTCGACGAAGCCTGGCAGGGCACCGTCGAACTCAGCTCAGAAAGCGCCTACGAGCTCCTGCGAGTCAAAACGCAAGACGGAAGATTCGAGTGGATGCTTCTGAGAGACCACGGCGACGTAAGGCGAAAACATATGAGCAAGGCGCAGAGCCCAATGACGATGGACGAAGCCAACGCGAGAAGCACACGCTGGGCTCGCCCAGATTCATGCGTGTCTGCGTAGTAGTTGTAGTAATCCCGTTTCACATGTCGCTATGCAAGCGTATATGTATATATATATGTGAATATATAGGTGCGCGAATATACTCGCAGATCGCCTGGCTGTACGCACATGCGTCGACAGGGTTACTGGATCCGTCTGCTTGACAGCAGTTCCGTTGCATGGAGAGAGCTAACCTGCGCTCATTGGCGCGCGGCTTTGCGCAGATTTTTCTGTGCCTCCACGGGTCAGGTCCACGCGACCGCCCACACGCGTAGCCGTACAGCTGTACACATGCATATATATACACACATCTATATATATGTGTAGATAAGTATATCTATATATCTATCACTATTCACATAGTCCTGGACACAGACGTAAATATACGAATGCGCGTTTGCATATGCGGTTTTCTGTCGCGTGATGTCGTGAGGACGTCTTACCGTTTTGTTTTCCTCGGCGCTGGGGAAGTCATCTTCAGTATTCTAGAAATACACTGTCCGGTTTTTTCGATTTGAGTTATACAGCTCCAGATCGCGGGTCCTTTGTACAGAGGCGGTAGCTACTTATAATGTGATACTGACGATACTCGGCCTAGCTATAGTCTCGATGTCTCCTGTTGTCGACGCGCTTGCGCTTACGCATCGCTCATCCACGACTTTAACTGTTCTCTCGCTCCGTCCTCGAGGCGCGCACTGCGAGTGACGCGGCTGCCCTTACGCGCCTCGGATCGGCCTTCTAGCGTACGCATGCGCGTCTCCTGTGTATCAAAACATACGCATAAGAAATATGTAGAAGTGGGAAAAAATGTGAAAAGATTCCGAAGTAAATATATGTATCTATGTAAGTAGAGGTCTAGGGAAGAGGGAGCTGGTTGGGGCGGTCATTCGTCGCTCCGTGGTGTTCGTGTGTGGCGTTTGCGTTCACTTCCTTTCTAAGGTCGACATGAATTCGCCGGCGGTCTTGGCTTCGTTTATCCAGCGGAACTTGGATCTCTTTCCGTCGAAGCACGCGGCGCTCACGTTGTGGAACCACGGCAGCGCGTGGGTCGGCTTCGGCGACGACGAGAGCAGCGCAGACCACGCGCCCATGAGCCTCCAAGACATCGCCCAAGGCCTCCAAAAGTACGAGAGGGGGGGACCGGTGGGGGAGGTAAAAGGCAGCGCCGCTACGGAACGGGGGCGCGCCGAACTCGGGAGTAGCCGTCCCGCGCTAGACACGCAACACGCCGAGGCCATCGAGCCCAGCTGTCGCAGTTGAGAGGAGAGAAAGGGGGGGCCGAGGGGGGGGGTGATCTTTGGGTTCACGGCGGCAAAGTGATTTGAGCATTCCTCAAAAACGTGTCTGACTGCACGCCGCTGCGCGCGCTCCATGAGATCTATCGCAGGTTTAAGGTTTAGGGTTCGGCCTAATGTCCCGCGGGACTATAGAGATGACATGGCGTCGGTACTTTGAGATCGCGCTAACGGCGAGGAGGGAGGTGTGATTCCAAGCTGTCGACGTCGTCCTCTCTAGCTCTGCGGAGCTGTGGGTGAGCGAGGAGACGCGATCTAGACGCGCGTGTATGGCGATTTCTCACCCCGCTGCGTCCGCGTCCCTGCGGCCTCGCAGACTGCGTTTCCGTCTTTCCGTCTGCATTCTAGCGTGTGTCGTGTTTGGACTTCAGAGGACTGCGAGGCAGCGAGCGCGGCAAGAAAGACCTCGCGTTCAAATTCAGCGTGCTAGGCTTCGACGCATGCCTCATGGCGAGCTACGACGTTCTCGAGGCAGTTGCGCCGTTCGCGCACTTTGTCATTGCCAGCGAAGACAACGAGCCCGGTCACGGATGGAATTACCAGTGAGTGGGCGCCAGAAGCTCTCGTCTGGGCTGAGTTCATCCCTTGAATCGAAGGTCGCCCTGCGCCTTTTCGATTCGTCGCGCCTGGGAGCTGATCTACCATATGAGATATGTGCCGTTTCTGGAATAGAACTACCGACGCTGGTCAGGAAACTACTACTGCATACCCAAACATTGTTTCTCCACGCTTCCCACGCTGCAGCCCAGCGCTGCTGCTTCGCATGCCGTCTCTGCAGCCTGACGGATCCGACGACTCTGTTCCTTGACGCCGAGGGGGACTCCACGTCCCGTCCCGCGTCTGCCCCCCCGAGCCCGCGAAGGCCGTTTTTCTCCTCTGCGAGCGCGTCCCGCGGCGAAGCGTCTCTCTCCGCGGTCGCCTTTGCGGCGTCGCCTTTTCGGCTCTCAACCGCCTACGAGTACGCGTCGCGCTTCATCGCGAGCTACGCGCTGCATCCCAGATCTTCGGTGGCGCTCACGCTCTCCCTCATCGAAGTCAAGGCTTTCCTCGCCTTCAAGCACAAATTCGAAGAAGTCATGGACGTACGTCTGCAGAAGCTGCGTCTGCCGAGTGAGACGATAAATTTCGAGTCGCGGGCGACTTGCGTGCAGGCAGACACTCCCATACGCAGTCCACGCATGCGTGCACAGACAGACTCTCTCTAGCTCGCTCAAACTGCGCACTTCGTCGCGGTCGCCGGAGCCGTCTCCCAAGCCGCGGTGACGGAATGGCTGTCGCTCGTTTCCGTTAAGATCCACGCCACGCCCTCGCCCTCTCCTCTCGCTCTCTCCGCTGCTGCTTCCTCTTCTTCTCAGCATCTGTTTGCCTGCGGCGGCAGCTCGATCTCCTCTCTGGTTCGCCGCGCCCTCGCGGGCTCCTTCACCGTCCGCGGCTGCGAGATGGTCAGCCTCTGCTCCTGCTTCGACCTCTTCGACTTCCTCGACAACCTGCTCCGCCTGCTCGCCGCGCAGCACCGCCCGCCGGCCGCGGGCTTCGCAAGCTCCGCCGCGGCGCCCACCGGGGGGCGGAGGCGGACCGGCGCGCCGCTGCTGGCGCTCGCCGAGAAGGTGGCGCGCCTGCGGAGGCTGCTCAAGGCGATGGTGGTCATGGAGGTCGGCGGAAGGGAAGAGGGGCGATACTCTGGCCTCAGCATGTACTTCCCAGACCCGAACATGCAGGTGAGACGGCCGACGCGGAAAACGCACAAAACGCCTCCAACGGCCGTGCGCGGACTCGAACCACGTCGCGCACACCAGCCACTCCCACGACACACAGACGTGAGAACTGCGTGCTTCACTAGTGATGAGGAGCTGCCAGCGAAGAGAACGAGACAGACAGGACGCTGCAGCAGGGTGGGCGGCGCACGCGCAGCCGCAGAGAAGACCACCGGCGTCGCGCTTCGATAGGGGGCCGTTTCGCAGCAGATCCGCACGCGGCCGCGCCGGCGAGCGCCCGCCTGACCGCTGGGCGGCTCTATCGCCCCGCGAGGTTGCTTTTTTCTCATTTCTCCATCTTCTTTGCCTAACCCCGCGGCTGCTCGCGCGCTCGCCCTCTGTGTTTCGCTGCTCTTCGGGGCCCCAGCACGTGGACGTGGTTTTTCTCGGTTCCTTCAGCTCAACTGCAAAAACACGCGGGGCGCCTCGCTGTGGGCAGACCACTACCAGCGGGCCATCCGCTCGCGCTACGCGTCCTTCGTGAAGTCTGTGCGCGGCAACCGCCTCGGCAGCGTTTGCTACTTCTCCCCGTCGCTCTCCGCCGCCTCGCCTGTCGCTGGTGCTCCCCCGCAGGCCGCCGAGGAGGCGCGCGAAGACGGCGCGGCCGCAGACGCGCTGCGGCAGGGGTACGAAAGTCAGCCTTTCGTCGTGCTCGAGGCACGGCTCCTGCAGGGCCGGAGACAGGCCGGCAGGGACTTGGTTGGCCTTGCCGCCGTCGCTCCCTCGAGCCTCATCTTCGCGCTGATGTTCAGAGGTAGGCAGAGGAGACAACCGCGCGGAGAGCAGAGCGCTTGCAGCGAGGCTCCCCGCAGCGACTCGATCCAGAGGCGCACCGAAACACACACAGCCACGCACGCGGTGCCATCCACTCGACAGCCTCCTTCCCCCGAGTGCCTTCTATCTTGTGCACCTGTTGCACGCGCTCTGCGCGCACGTCGGCGCACACCGGTGCCCACATTTGAGCGGAATGCCGCGCTCGTGCGTCACTGTCAAATGCCCGCGGGCTAGCGGACCTGTATGCATACATATAACAACAAATATGCACATCCGTATGTTGATGTGGGCACGTTCAGGTGAGTCTCCGCTTCTTCACCGTCTGGTCCTTCTCTTGCTGCCCGGCGCGTCTCCCGGTGGCGTCACCCCTGACAGTCGGCCTTTCTTCGCACCTCGAGACCCCTCCACGCCTTTCCTTCTCTCTTTGTTTGCATTTGTTGACGGGGGATGCCGGCGCTCGAGTGTTGTGCTGGACGACTTCGTACGCGCAATGAGGCGCAGGGTGGGAGTCTACTCTCAGCGAAACTTCTCGACTTCCCTCGCACCTTCGGCACTCTTTCTGCGTTCGCTTTCAGGCTTCGTGTCTGAACTGCGCGCCTCGACGCCGCAAGAGCGCCTGTCGCCGAACCTTGACGAGATGCCGGACGTCTACCCAGCGCCCAGGGATGCACCTTCTTCTAACTCCTCCTCCGTCTCGCCCGCACCCTCGCCCGCGCCGTCGCCCGCCTCCTCCTCGTCTGCGGCTGCTGCGGCCCTCGGGGCGAGCGGCGCGGCGGAGGCCGGTGGCGCGAGAGGAGCGAGAGACCTGCGCGTCGTGGTGAAGGTATTCAGCACGCTGCAGGCCTCGATCACCGACCTGAGCGACGTCGACTGGTCGCTGCCGCTGGTGGACGAAGAGGCGGGCGACCGCGAAGAGTCCCTGCCGCCAGAAGAACGCGGGCGAGAGACGAACGCCGTGAGCGCCGCAGCAGCCGGGGGGCGTCCCGCCCGAGGCGACGCGAAGGGGACGTGGGGTTTCGCGTCCCCTGTCGCAGGCAGCGCGGCGAGCGCGCCCTTCCTCGTCCGTCCCTCGGCTGCAGAGGGCGCTGAAGCAGCGGCGCGAGTGGAGGGCAGCGGCGAACGCCGACACGACCGCAGCAGCGACGGCGCCGTGCGTGTGTCGGAAGGGTATCGTTTCTCAGCCGCAGGTGACGCACGTGTGCCGCATTTGTCCGCGGAGAAGCGGCGGAAGGGAGGCGAGACATCGAAAGGAACCGCGGAGAAGGCAAGGGGCGGCAGGGCGAAGCAGCGGCCGGTGTCCATTTCTGTCGCGGAGAGTTGGTGGGACGAGCGCGTGTGGGTTCTGCGGCAGCGCCAGGGCGTTCTGCCGGCCTTCAAAGATCCGCGTAGGCGCCTCGCGGCTGAAACAGGGAGGAACGGCCGCGAGGCGGTCCGCGAGAGCGAGACAGGCGAAGAGGGCGAATCGGGAGCAGACGACCCTGACCGAGAGGAGAGGCGAAAATACGCAAGACGCGCACCGCCGCCTCCTCCTCCTCCTGTTTCTCCCCTCCTCACAGCGGGTGCGACACCCCAGGAGCGCGGGGGCGAGCGCAGACAGATTGCGGGGGAGACCGCAGCGCCGATGCGCGACTCGAGTGCGAAGAAAGAACAAGACACAGCGGCGGCTCGCGAGGCCGGCGGAGAGACTGGAAACGAACTAGCTGACCAGCTGCTGACAAGAGGGCCCTGGAGATGGACGTGGCAGCCGCGTGACAGCGGCGCGGAGGGACAGGGCGCGGCCCCCGGAAGGCAAGAGGCAGGGAGCCGAGAAGCTGCAGCAGGCGTGGGAGACAACCCAGAGGGCGTCGCCGAAGAGGACTCGGGCGACCTGGCTCTTGGGGAACACCAGCCGGGAGAGGAGGGCGACTTCTTGGAGTCTCTTCTTGTCGCGATGCAGGACGTCCCTGAGAGCCCGACGCGCCGAACGACGGAAGCGGTGCGTGAAGGAGCGCGCGAAGAAAGCGATGCGCGCGAAAACCTGATAGAGGGCGATGCTTGCCTTCTGCAGGTCTTGAAGCTATCTGGCGTGGGCGGACGCTGGGACCCTAGTCGCGAAAGCCGCATGGACGCGTGCTGTCTCTGCAACACATTCTTTGGTCTCTCTAGCTGGGCATCTAGAGCCGTGGCATTCCGTCGCACGCAATACCGCGAAGCACCAAGGCGTAGCCCGCCAGCCAAGAGTCGAAATGTTTTCAGTGCACGTAGGCTTGCCTGTGTGCGGTATCTGCGTTTGCTGTGTGTGTTTTGAATTCCAATTTAGTAAGGGTAACGGCGAGTCCTGTTCTGCGACGGCAGCGTCTTTCGCTCTGTCCGTTGCTCCCCGCCCTTTTCGCTCGCGCAGCTTGACGGCCGACACTCTTACTCGTTTTCTCTCCCCTCTCCATCGTCATCGTTCCTCTTTCGTCCACGTGCAGAGGGGACCGGGATCGCCTCTTGCCTCAACGCAATCCGCTGTGGCTTCGACTCCTGTTGTCTCTGTTTGCAGCGGCGTATCTTCACATTTCCATTCATTTTCTACCAAGACGCGAAGGCGCTGGAGTGTGCGCACCGTCGGACTCAGCTCAGCGCGACTCGAAGGCCAAAGGCGAGGAATGAGGAGGCTGCCAAAGGCGCTTCAGTGTCCGTTGCGCCCTCTTTATCTCCTCTGCCTTCGTCTGACCCACTCGTCTCCTCCAGCGATGCAGTAACCACTCTCTCTGCCTCTTCGTCTTTCTCGTCTTTTTCGTTCTTGTCTTCATCATTGAGTGCACAGCGTCCCTCTGTGGCGGCCGCGCGGCGCCTGGACACCCCCGAGCGAGACCGCGCGGAGACCGCGCGAGACGGAGAGACGCCTGCCGCGGCTGTCGGCGAGGCTAGGCATGCGGAGGAGCATGCAGAGGAGCGTATCTCCGTCGGGAGGCAACCTCCTCCTCATCCGCATCTTCCCCTTCCTCCCGCCTTCTCTTCAGGGCCGCGGAGCCCGCCCACAGGCAGGACCGCACGCAAGAGGCAGTCCGCTGCGTCCTTCTTTTCGCGCCCTGTCGTCATCTCCTCGGAGACACTTGTCTCCTTGCCCGAAAGCGGCGCCCTCCGGCAGCTCCAGAGCAGACCTCGGGGCGCGCAGGCCCCTGCGTCGCCAGTCCCGTCGCCTCTCGCGCCCGCCGGCTCGGCCCCGCCGCCAGAAGCCTCGGCCGGCGTCTTCGGAGACGAGGATGGGAAACCGTGCGGCGAGCGAGCGTACCTTCTGGGTGAAATCGAAGGCGACAAGGTCTCCAAGATCGTAAGCAGACTCTGCCGTCTTCTCGACTCGTGGAGCCCGCTGCACTCGCTGGGCACCAAAACACACCCGTCGCCTGCGTGTGTCTTTGGGCCCCGCAGCGTCTCGCGTTGAATTTTTGACCTCCTGGACGCGACTGCCTTTCTACTGCGCATCAAGCTACACGAAAGACACAGCGACGACTTAGGTGCACGCATGCGCCTCTGAACACGGCGTACTTGCCGACATGTACACACACAAATGTCTACGCACATACGTATATCTAATGCATGCATACGTAGATACATATAGATAGAGAAATATAGATAGGTAGAGAGCTTTCAATAGAGAAAAAGACACATAGATAAAGATATAGAGATATACATATATATAGATAGATATAGTCCAACGGCCGATTTGAGGTCTGCAGAAATGGTGTGTTTTGCTGTTCCGTTCCGATCGATTTTTTTGATTGCCTCTTCCTCTTGCTCCTATTACACGCGACAGGATTTCCCCCTCCCCGGTTCCGCCACCAGGTTCTCTTTTCTTTGCACTCGCGGGCTCACTTCCCCCGCTTGCCACGATTTTTCCTCTCCCCCTTTCTCCGCGCTTGGACTTCTCCGGATGCTCCCCGTATAGCGACCTTCCTCTTGACTCGAGCTCACATCTATCTCTGCATCGCTTTTTTTGCGCCTGTTTTCTCTCCCGCTGCGGACGTCCGGCCTCCTCGGTGCTGCTGCATGCCCACGCGTTCCGACTTGGAGTGGTTTTCGTCCAGGCTCTCTACGTCGTCGCGGGCAACATGTCCGCAGAGCGCCCGCGATCCAGCGGCGGCATCCTGCAGCCCATTCAAAAGCTCTTCACGTTTGAGCGCCGGCACAGTTCAAGTTCCGGCGCCTCTTCCTCTTCCTCTGCGTCGTCTTCCTCTCCGCGCGGGCGGCGCCTGGGAGCGGAAGCTGGGGCGGAGGAGGTTCAGAGCCGAGAGAGTTGGTTTCAAGGTGAGGGAAACATCCCAAAGGCGCCATGCGTTTTGCGTTGCAGCGACCTCTCCGCTTTCTCTGGCAGAGAGTTTTTTTCAAGCCGAGGCGCGCCTGACGCTTGCACAGGAGGATGCAGAGAACGCGCCGCGACAGCACAGACGCCGCTCAATCTCTGACGGCGAACGCGGGGCTCTGACTGTTGCTGCAACCAACGCCGTAGCACTCACGAGAAGCCGGCTGCCTCTTTGCACGCTTCTTGACCTGTCTGCACACAGACAACTTATCCGCACATGCACACCTGTCAGGCCCTTTCTGCGCACCATACTAGCGCCATTCCTCGTCATTCCTCGGTGCTGTATGCCAAAAAGTAGTTGCGCATTTATGTATATACAAATGTATGAAGCGAGGTCTGCACTTTTCGTCGTCGAGGGGTTTGCCGTTGGGGTTACCAGGCTGCGCATTACAGCGGCGCAGATCCCCCGCCTCGTGTTCTAGTTTCACTTTTCTCGGGAATCGAGGCTTGTCGCACTGAGTGGTGACCTGCAGCGCACCTGGCCGAGGCGATCCGCGAAGACCGCGATGCGCAGAGCTTTCTGTCCCTTCCCCGCGGCGGCGCCCGCGCGAGAGCGGAGGGCGAGGGCCTCACGCTGGGCGCGGCGAACCGAGCGGAGACCTCGAGTGCGGACCGAAGAACTCGAGAGCAGCCCGACGACGGCGGATCCGGCGAGAGCGAAGGGAGAGAGCGCGACGAGAGAGTCGCGCAGTGGGACGGCATCACCATGGAGGAAATGGCCGTCGAGGCTCTTTTTCTGTGGGGCGAAGCGGAAGACGTGGGCGAACTCGAAGTAGTCTCCATCTCCCGCAGCAGCTACGCGCGGACGCGCCTCGCGAGATCCGCGGCGGCGACGCAGAGCGAGAAACCGAGGCGCGCCGGTGCCAGGGACTCGAGCAGCAGCGAGCGCGAGAGAGAAGAGGCAAGCGACGCCCAGCAGAGCGGGCGCACGACAGAGGACGGCGTCCGCGAGGCATCCGCGGAGACTCGGGTACGCTGAACGTGTCGTTGCATGCCGTCTCATGCCGTCTCGCGTTGGTTTCGTTGCTACGCGTCCGCAGCTCCTCTCCACTGCGCACATGGCGGCCGCACACACAGCAGCGTTTAGCAGACTCTGCGTTTTCGATATCTCGGCGAGCTTCAGCGTCTCTGCGGTGCTCCCGTCCTCCCTGCCGCGGAACGGTCGAGTCGTCGGGTTCGGCTCTCTGGCCCTGAGAGCTGCGCGCTTGTGAATTTTTTTGTCTGCTTCGCTGCTGCGCCCAGCACATATTGGGCTTCGTCATGCAGAGCGTCGCAGAGGAGAGGGGCGGCTTCCTGCTCTCTCTGCCTCACGCTGAGGCGCGCGACGATGAGACTTCGCCGGTTTCTTTCTTCTCGTCGCTTTTCCCGTTTGGCGGCGAGGCGCGAGCGAAGGAGCCGCAGAAAGAGGCGGCCTGCCCGCCAGAGTGGATTGGCGACAGCATCTGCGACCCCCCCTGCGATAAGCCCGAGTGAGAGAGGGATGCTTTTTCGATTTCCTCTTGCTCTGCGACCGAGCCAACGCGAGTCAGAGTATTCAAAGGGTGGCCTGCAGCCGATGTGCCGCGGCACGCGACTGCGACAGTCATGTGAAACCAAAATCCGCGCGCCCAGACAAGAGGATGCGCCGATGTGTATCGACCAGTTTTGGCAAATTTGCGCAGCCACTTGTGACCACTAGTATGCGGGAGAAGACGAAAAGTCGTCGGACCTCGTTTTCGTGTTTGGCTGAGAGGACGTGGCCCCGCGTTCGAAGCCCGCATGCCCTTTGCTTCACGCTTAGGAGAGATCTCCGTTCCATCGTGGACCGGGTGACCAGAATTCAGATCAGATGCAGGACTCCTTGCCTTTTTTCTCGCTTTCAGGACACTCGCTTGCCCTGTCGGGAGGCTGTAGTTGCCAACCAAGTTGAGCTTGTTGTCTTCTTCTCGCTCAGTCTCCCGTGTCTGCGTCTGCGGGCACCCTTTGTTCTGCGTTTTTCGCGCGCTGCCTCAGGGGCTCGGGCGGGCTTTTGTCGTGGCTGCAGCTCTTCTCTTTCTGCCCTGCCGTCTGTCTTTTTTCCTTTTTTTTCAGGTTTTTTTCAGACGGGGGCGACTGTCCGCACCGAAGCAGCCTGGGTCGTCTCTGGATCGACCAGCAGCAAGTGCGAAAAAAACACGAGAATTTATCAGTCTTCTCGATTTCCCCCTTCTTTCATCTGTCACTTGCCCTGCGCGCGCTGGCCCTCATTCTCTCCTGGACATTGTGCCTTTCCTCTGCGTCTCCCTCTGCTGCCTTTGGCCTTCTTACTTTCTGGCGGACCTCCCTCACTTTCCTCTTGATACGAAGCGACTCCGCCCTCTGTTTTCCGGCATCCTGCTTTCCTCCTGCGGCTCGCGTGCGCGCGCATTCCTTCTCTGTCTCGCGCGGCCTCGTGGGTGCCTCTCGCCCCTTCTAGGCTTGGCTCCCCTCGATTTGTCTCTGCTTCTGCCCTCGTCTGGGCTTTTTGATTTGTGTTCGCAGCCGACAGGCCCCTGCGTGGATAATCAGTGCGGACTCAACGCACTCTGCGAGGAGCATCCGGTTCCTTCAGACTTTTCTGGTTCTCTCGACGCGCTTCCTCCCCACACTCGCCTCTTCTTTGAGAAGGAGACCGAGCCAAAAGAGTCCTTTTTCTTCTCTTCTTTCTCTTCTGCTCGCTCTTCACCGTCTCCTCTCGTTGCGTTTGCGGGCGATGGAAATGGGCGTTGGACAGAAAAGCTGTGGTCTCGATTGGAGCCGAGGCAGGACGCGCATCCAGAAGAATCTGAACAGGCAAGAGGCAAAGGCAACGTTGAACTGGAAAAAGAAAAACCACCCCAACACTCATCCCATAGACTCGTTTATGACTCTGCTTGACGCCACGCCTCCGTGTTCACTTGCTCATTGTTGGGGTGAAACCTACAGCAGCACGAAGGCCGAAAGGCAGAGAAAAAGAGAAACAGAGAGGGTACGACGGCATGCGCAACGCAGCACGAAATTCCTCTCGCGTAGAAACTAGCAGATGCGCGGAGTGTCCGGTAGTCTCGCTATCCCTATGGTCGCTTCCATCTGCTGGCGACCCACGTGACTCCTCCGTGTTTATGTCTGCGTCGCCCGGTTTCCTCTGGGTTCTTGCGCTCGCCTAGCACTCCATTCCTCCTGATCCTCTTGAGCGTTTCGAGTCTTTTGGGTTCTCTCGAGCAGGCGGCTTCTCCGCCCGTGACCTCCACAGTCTGGATCACCGCGGCAGGCTCCTACCGCTGCAGGTAAGGCCCCCCCTTCTACTTAACTTTCTTGACTTGAACTCGAAAAAACTCCTCATTAATGGGGAATCTTCCGCGCCTGCGAGACAGCAAAAGAAGAGACGGGGAGATAGATTCGCGAGGGTGTGCCGCAGAGATTTGGGTCTTGTGCGCGTCTGGCTGGAAGCGCTGTCGAGTCTCTTGCTTCGAGGTGTCTCCTTTGGTGTGTCTCGCGGTCGCAGGTGCCGCACGGGCTACGAGGGCGACGGCCTGAACTGCAGAGACATCGACGAGTGCGCGGACGAGAAAAATGCGCCTTGCCATCCCCTCGCCCTATGCGTGAACACCAACGGAGGCTTTCGCTGCATTTGCAAGGCAAGTGCTGGGCTCCGGCGACAGACGTTCATCCGTCTGTAAACAGATGCATATATCTGTGCGTGAGTCTGCGTGCGGTAGGTTCGTCTCCCAATCCGTGAGAGGCACCAGAGTCACACGCCTGAGAACAGCGGAAGAGGCCTGGAGGTAGGCTGCGTCTGTCGCGGCGCTTGTGCCCCTGAGTTCGGGTGTCTCAACGCGGGGCGGCGCCTCTGTAACAAACAAATTCAGGCGAGGCGTACGCTGGGCTCCATCGCGCAAGAGGGCGTCTTCGTTACTTGCTGGCTGGATGGCCTCGGACGAAGTCTCCGTGTTCGCTCTTCGCTGTTTTCGTTCGCTCTTACACCTTTGGCGCTGGAAAAGTGAACTGAAATGCGCGCCCAGCAACTCCAGGGATGCCACACAGTTTGTAGCGCTTTTAGGACTTTAACGCAGACCCAGTTCTTCTCTTTGCCGTGCGCTCAGGCTGAACATCTCGGGGACGGAATCACCTTCTGCGTGTAAGCTGCAGCGGCGGGCTTCTCGCCTGTGTCGACACATATCGCGCATCGGTTCGACATTCTCTCGGCAGGTCGTCTGTGAGCCTGCGGACTGGGTGACGGCTCAGAGAGACACGTGCGAGGATCTGAAAAGCTCCTTCTTCGGGGCGCGCATGTGCTGCGTGGCTTGTAGCTGCAGTGGAGCATGCCGCTCTGCTTGAGCTGCGTCCGCACTCCCGCGCGCGATGGGCTCTCGCCTCGCACTCTGTGAAACGAAGTCTCCTCGTTGCGTGCCTGTCTGCACTTCAGTCGCGGTTGCTTTCGCCTTCTCTCAAATTGCTTGCGACTACATAGTCTTACGTTGGCGCGCGTACATGTGTAGTAGTGCCATACTGTGGACATCTCAGCGACGCCTGTCGCTAGAATGAGCCAGGTGAAAATGGAATTCACACGACGACAAAGAGCTTTCACGCGCGAAAGACAGCAAGAAAGACCCTTCGTTTCTTCTTTAGTCTCCCGAAATGCATATCCCAAACTTCATGCGAATGACATCTGCAAACACAAGCGTCTCAATACGTGCATATACATATACATAGAACAAACATATATCCATGCGTGTATATGTTTAGATGCATGCCCAAGGGCGCGCAAGGACGAAGACTGAGGGCTTTACCTCGAAGTTTTCTTTGGCTCGTGCGTGTCTTCCTCTTTCGACTTTTCGTTGCAGGCCCCAAGCAGAGCTGACGGGGTAAGCCACTCGAGGATCCGCAAAACTGCCTTTCCCGGTTTCGCTTTTCGACGTGTATCTACTTCCAAAGACGGAAGGCGAGACGAAGGGACCGCTGTCTGCGCGCCCTTTGGAGTTCACGTTTGAGAACTGCGGGCCACAGTCCTCGAGAGCCCTACAGCCATACAGAGCAATGCTCCAGTGGATTCGGGGCTAGCGCCCTCCCACCAGCACACGCCGCGCTTGCAGCCGACAGGCCGAGGCGCTTTGCGACTCTGCGCAGCTCCAAGCTCTAGATTAACAGCCACAGTGTCATTCGACACCCCTTCCTCTCTGGAGCGATGCGCACAGGCCTGTCTGCACATGCAGAGGGGCGCGCCGAGCGGGCAAAAGAGCGTGGCACGGAAATCAAAAGAGCGAGTCTCCTCACGAGGCTCCGCAGAATTCGCACGGCGTTTCCTCATCATAGTCAATGCGCGCGTGGCGCCTCAGGCGATCGCCGGCGCTAATTGCTCCCTCGCGAGAATATCTCCTTTCCCCCGCCCCCCCCCCTCCTCGCTGCGACTCGCAAAAGATATGGCGTTCAGAGTTCCTCGTAGGGGCGGTCGCTGCCGCTGACTGAAAGGAAATTTCAAAGTGCGCCCTCTGCGCGAGCGAATCGGACCATGGGGGTCGTTCTCGATCCTCTGTGCAGAGAACAGATTTAATTTCGGCTTCTGCGCTTCAGTGTCGCTCTTTCTGCAGGCAAGAAGCTATAGGCGGGAGCCCAGAAAGTTTCTCCGCGTGCGCCGGCAAAGACGGGAGGTCGCTGTGCCCTGGGACCCTACACTGTCGCCCAGACGGTTCGTGCGGATGCAATGAAGGCTACGTTCAGACTGCGTGAGCCTTGCAGCGCTCTTCGGGCTCCACTTTTTGCAGGATCTGCCTTCGCAACGCTGCACCTTTGCACAAGAGACTCATTCATTCGCGCGCATCTATCTATCTACCTCTCTATCTTCCTATGTATCAATATAAGTACGTATCAGGATCTTTTCAGGAAGCAGCGCTTTGTGATATTTGCTGTCTGGCGCTGCGATTGAGCAGCTTCGAATTCAGAGCTGCCGCGTGCTGCGATTGCCGTTTTCCACCCGTCCTCGTTCGCCTCGCCCGCCGTCTTGGAGTGTTCGCGATAGTGGCTCTTTCTGCAGTCTTTCCTCCTCCTGCTGGCGGTTGTTCGCGGCACGTGGCTGAGTCTCACTTGGTCCTGTGTGCAAAGACACGTCGGCGACCCACGAGCGGATGCAGTCCAGTGAAGCGTCTCCGCCACACCTATGCGTACCCGTATATATATATATATATATATATATATATATATATATATATATATATATATATATATATATATATATACGTGGCATGTAGAGGCTGTTGCGCGCACAACACGGCATAATATCTTAGGAAGTCCGAAGAAAGACGGCCGATTCGCGCGGGGACTCCAGTCTGCAGCATCTGGAGAGGCCTCTAGACTAAAGACGTGCCGCCGTGCCTTGAGTTTTCAGCGACGACAGCTGCGAAGACATCGACGAGTGCGACGAGGGGCTCGCTGCCTGCGCGCCTGCCTCGCTCGCGGTCTGCATCAATACAGAGGGAGGATACTTTTGCAGCTGCCGCGAGGGCTACGAGGGCGACGGCCGGCAGTGCGTGAAGGGGCCTTCAGTCCTTCATGCGCGACTCGTGGTTTCCGTCGATTTCCGGAGAACGATGGAGAAGGAGGGGAACGAAGACGGGTTCGCCCTGCTCTTCAGGCGCTCACTCTCGCAGGTGCGCACCGCGACACCGACAGGAAGCCGCTGACCTCCACGCAACTCTTCGAGTGCCGATGCAGTCCAGCGACGCGTTCCCGCTGCATTGATTCGTACGCAAATCTATATCTGTGTATATTTATAAATATATGTGGATATATAGAGGCTGTAGAGCGCTGTATCATGTACGTACCCCTAAGCCAGTCTACTTATACAGATATCTGTATATGTATATGCGCATTCACGAGGTGATGTCCCCTTTTGTCTGTCCCGACTCTCTGAGTTTATACTCTGTTAGTCGCCGCGCAGCGACCCCGACGAAATTCAGAGAGCCGTGTGTTTTGTATCTTCCGCCGCGCGTGGCCGCCTGCGCGCGCGCCGCTCGCCATTTTGTTTCCGCAGGCCATTCCCTCCCTCTCGCTCGATCGTGTCGAGGTCGTGGAAGTTAAAGAAGGCAGCGTTGTCCTCCTGCTGCGCGTGCATCCTGCCAGTTCGACGAGGCACGCGAGCCCGCGGCGCCCCGCGGCCGAAGTGCGCGCAGCGGGAGCGGCCCAGGCGGAGGGAAGAAAGCGAGGAGAGGCGGATGCAGTCGAGAGGAAAGACGCCGAAACACCTCAGGAGGAGGGGGGTTCCGCCCGCGACGAGGCGCCTCTGACTGCCGCCGAGGTTCTCCTCGCGCTTCAGAGCCAACTCGAAGAGCCCACGTCACCCCTGCGGACAGGCCCCTTCGCAGAATACGCCGCCGTCAGCTCGCTAGGTAGAAAGGGGACTTTCAAAACGGCGTTACTCGGGCCGCAGCTGAACAGGGCACAGCCAGAGCATCCTGCGGAGCCTATTTAAGTAAACAGCCCGTAAATTCGCCACTCGGCGTTGTTTGAGAGGCGAGGAACCGAGTATCCCGCGGAAGCGAACACTGGGAAGCTAGACGCCTGCAGAAGCCGGCGCAGAGGTGCCACGATTCCTGCGAGAAAAGCTGACAAACACGAGATGCACGCAGCACAGGGTGTCTTTCTCTTTCCACGTTGTTTGCTTCCGCTGCCTCGTTTTTGCCGCGTTCGCGTTGGGGCGTCTGTTCGCTCCGGGCTTGTCGACCCCCCCCCCCCCCCCCCCGCCGTCCCCCCCTCCGCCCGGGCGTCCTTTCCTTCGCTTGCGGCTATGCCTCCGCGCTGCAAAGCCGCGAGCGCTTTCTTCGTGGCTCCGCGGTGCTGTCGTGTGTGTGTTTCTCCTCGCTTCTCCAGCGCCGCGCGCCTGTCTGTCTGCTGTCTGCGCCTGCTCCAGACGAGTACCGGTTTCTCACCAAGGCGCAGGCGTACGGAGCGGTCGACCTGCTGGACATCTTGACGAGTTGGTTGCCAGCTTGGATAACCGAAAATATTCCGCGCGCCGTCATTGTGGCTGTCGAGCTCGGCCTCGCCCTGGTCTTGCTCCTAGTTCTCTTCAACTGCTGCGTGAAGTGCTGCAGACGGCGAACCAAGCAGTAAGAAGTTTTCTTGACTGACCTCTCTCCTCCGCAGAGCGCCCACGCCGACCCCCCACGGGCCGTGACTGCCAGACGCCCGGCTGCGCGCGGGCTTTGCTGGGCGATGGGGCGCGACTCAGACTGCGGGGCTTTGCCTCGGGGTTCGCATAAGCTGCACCTCTTCCTGTGGCTGCTGCTTGCGCGCAGGCAGTCCGGCTCGGCGCGCACAGTGAGCAAGAGAAGGCTTGCGCCGGTGTGCTGCTGCTGCGCGGGCGACCTTTCGACTTCAGAGGACGAGCAAGAGCTCGCGTACCCTCCGCGAAGGCCGTCGCTTGCCCAGCGCCCGCCCTCGCGCTCCCACGAGGCGTCGATGCACGCTCTGTCGCGCGCGGCTTCAGCGTCGCGATTCGACGATCGCGCCGAAGCAGCTTGGAGGCAGTTCGGAGACACTGAGACGGAAATCGTCCAAGATCCAGGAGACCTCTACGCCGCCCGAGGCAGGATTGGCGAGCGCGAAGACAGGAAGAGGCGACAGGGGCGCGGCGGACGCCGAGCGCGGTCCCGAGGCGAGGGCGTGGACGCCCGAAGACCGACAGACGCAGAGACACTCGAAAGAATACGACATCTGGAAGCGTACCATCGCCACGTGATTGCGGAGGAACAGAGACAAAAACGCCTCGCGCGCTCCACATACACGTGAAAAAGGCGAGCGGCCAACGAGCTCGCGCTGCCTTAGTCAAGCAATGCTGCCATTTCCCTAAGTATAGGTGTATCTATATGGATTAACATATGAGCCCATGTGCGTATATGGGGTCTACGGCTGCAACAGCTGTAAGCGAGCGTGTCGGATCTCGTGAAAACGGCAACGCTCTCCATCTAACTACGCGACTAGGAGCTACATGTAGACACCGCGGCCCTCGCACGCAGCATATCTACACATATATATGCACATGTGCGTCTCTAGCTGGAGTGGAAGTGCGACAGGCGCACAAAAAAAAAGTCAAGGCTTGCTTGTCTTGCTACTTTGAGGGCTTCCTTCTTAGTTCTGGAGAAATCCCTGTCTCTGTGCGCTGCCGCAAGTGTCTCTTCTAGGGAGCACAAAGCTCTGGCACTGGACCATCCTTCGGTGCGTGGATTGCCCCAGGTTTGCAGTCTGACGCCGGGGAGCTACAAGAGAGACAGTAAAACGAGAGTTTTGGGGGACAGGCCTCTTCCGCGCGCCAGGGCTGTCAATCGCAATGTCCTGAGAGCTTGTTGCGCGACGGGGCAGAGCCACGTTCTTTCCCGTCGATGCCTCTCGCATCTCTCTGGAGCTCGTGGATACAGCGCGAGGCAGCGTAGACGTAGACAGAAAGCACGGCTGCGAAGCGTTACAAGACGTTTTTAAAGAGCGGTTCATACACGGGCGCCAGATGTTCCATATTCCCTAAATGGCCGTCCACTGGAATTGGGGACGTGCGTGATAGCCTCACGTCCCCAATTCAGAAGGAGCTCACGTGCCTCCACGGTGTCGATGTGGAGCCGCGATATGCCTTTTACTGTCAGACAGTGGGTAAACGCATTGAGACGCGCTCACGCACCGCCACGCCATCACAAAAACAGACAGACCGCAGTCTATT
Organism: Besnoitia besnoiti; assembly: GCF_002563875.1. NCBI lineage: Eukaryota > Apicomplexa > Conoidasida > Eucoccidiorida > Sarcocystidae > Besnoitia > Besnoitia besnoiti. The sequence goes on along the minus strand of NC_042359.1, from coordinate 1,137,598 downwards.
ACGGATCGTTTTTTCACGTCCTTCCTGCTTCGCAGAAGACTGCAGACGCTGCGAAGCTGCCAACACATGTTTTTCAAGACGAGCGGTCTACAGACTCGGCGACCCTGCCGCCGCCAAAAACGCTCCTTCCTTTGAACGTCTCAACACACCGAGTACTGCGGGCCCTCTGAGAAGGCAAGCGAACGAGAATGGAAGACGCGGACTGCCCTGTCCTGCGCTGTGTTGCATACGATGCACACTGGATGCGCAGAGACAAGGCATCCCGTCCCTCGTTCCACACGGCTTCCGTACATTAGACCGCTATGGGAACCGGGGCCGAATTTCCACGTGAAAGTGAACGACACGGATCGCCACCCCCAGGTGAAGCAGCAGTTCACATTTTTGCTGCTCTCATCTTCCAGTGTGATTCCAGAGCCCCCCCCCTTCCGAGCCTTCTGGAGCCGCGGTTCGCCTCCGTTCAACGGATAAGAGGCGCGCTGCGTCCTCAAATCATCGTCCAGAGCGGGGTGATGCTTGGATCATTCGCGAGCCGCTGCGGTCACCCTCCGCAGACGCTCTTACGATCTTGATTCAGTGGAGTTCCGCCACGATAGTTTGTGACGACCTCATCGCACCTCAGAGGTCCTCGTTGACGAGGCTGGTCGTTAGCATGTTCACTGCGTCGCGCTCCACACTTCTAATCATACACATAGTCGTTGTAGTTCCAACGGTACTGTCTTCCCAGCCGCCGTCACACGGGTCTGTCTCCACTTCAATTCTCGTCGTCGTCAGAGTCAGATCCTTGCGATTCTTGCTTCCAGTCTCCACCACGAGTGTGAGGCGCACTGTGCGCTCTGCGAAGCCCATAAGGACACAGCATGCTGGAATCCCGATGATATCGTAGGCGTGGGATCTGTCCATTATCACGACTAGGTTAAAGTGAGAAGATGCAACGCACGCCTGTGGGCCATTGCACAACCATACGCGCATCAACTGAAATACACGCTCGAGCATGCGCGTGCGTGTGAGAGCGTGGGCATGCGGAATCGAGGGCGTGTGCAGTCAGGTACGAGCTAGCCAAAGGTTTCTGCTTCGTGCCCCTTGTAGGCGAACAGTCTGCGTCGGTGCAATCATAGAACGCCTCAGCCTCTGCAAATTTCCAACAGTCGAATGCCGGACGAGCGTCCTGAGGCGTTCGGGGGTTACCCGCTTACCAGAGGTGAGAGTCCAGCTCGCGCGTATCCCTCTAACGAGTTTCCCCAGTTTCTTATGGCCAGAACAGCCGTAATACGGATGCTTGAAAAGGAGGGGCTCTAGGCGGCTCACGCGCGTCAAAAGCGACACCTGACTGTGGCGTCCCGTTATCTCTGACAAGACACTGCTTGCCAGAACATAAAACAATTCTCGGGTGCCTAAGCGTGAGTTCCAAGGAGCTTCGCGTCTACCCGCTTTCGAAACGACGCAAGCATGGCATTTTGCGCGGTAGGGAGACGAGAAGACTTCAAAAGGAAAAACTTCTCAGGAAGTTCAGTGAAGGGTGGAGAATTCAAGTTCGTCAGGGCACATGATGTATAGATTTTCCGGATGTTTGGAGCCACAAGCAGAAGAATGTCGGACATCGTATTCTCGCCGTCTGCAGATAATGAGTAAAAGTCCATGGTGTGTGTCACCGGTGAGAGGGGTCACTACTCGCCAATTTCCAGTTACTGTAGATTTGTCGCTGCATGAGAGAGGAGAGATCCACTTTACGCAGTTAGAATGCTACTGCTTCGTTTCGCCGGGCAAGTGTGTGGGCGGCAGAAGGAAGAGCCACACTGTTAGAGCAGACAGAAAAACGGCCATACAAAAGTGTTCCCTCTGACAGATCCGGGGTGAGAGAAGACTACAGGTGTCCCCTAAAAATCCCTCTTAAAACAGTGATAAAGCGAGCAATGCACATGCTCGACTTTGTACAGCGCCACGCTTCCTGCCATTCGCGAAAATAGCTCAGAGACAGTTTAGCAAGAGTGTTTATTGCCGCTTGAGGTTCAGGTTGACTACTAGTAAATACAATGGCAATAATATTGCATGTGAGCAGTGAGGCTATCTACGTGGAACCACTGTCTTCAGAGGAGCCGCGCAGGAACCTGCGTGCGCCAAGTACCTCAAAGGAGGACTGCTGAGCCGGTCGCGCCCTCATTTGGCTCCAACTGCCCGGGCAACGCTTGCACAAGCCTCCTGAAGAACAGCAACTATACTCGCTACGAGTCCTACGCGGTAAAGTATATGGAAAAACGCCTTTAGATGAGTAGATTTTTCCCCAAATTTCGCTTTGCGACTTATCCCTTTGTGAAGGTTTGCCTTTGTGTTGCTCGACCATGGCGAGAAGCGTTCGAATGGAACGCCGGCGCGGAGTCCTCCAGTTCAAGGCCCGCAAGCTCTGGGCTGCATGCTTGGGCGGAGTTTTGCTCCTCACGAGTGGACAAGTCGGAGCAGAGCAGCTGCAGGATGGCCTTTCGAGGCGAGATCTGCAGGATGTCGATTCCTCACCCGCTGCAGCAAACACTGCCATATGCAAACTGCACAACCCGAAAGTCGAAGCCCCAGTGACTAGCGAGTTGACACTGTCCGAGGAAAGGCTGACAGCTACTCTGGTATGTTCAGGCCAAAACGTCGTCTTCGTACCAGCAAATCTGGAGAACGTCTGCCAAAAACCGCCGAATGGAAAAAGCAAGGAATCGGAAGATGTGTGCAAGGTGGGTCAGAACACCCAGGCTTGCGGAAAGCAGAGCGCTGTGGAACAGAAAGATCTCACCAGGTCACGAAAAAGAGACGGGGACGCTTGAGTTACGAAAGGTAGACCTTCCTTTGACAGACCAAACCTTCTATGTGGGGTGCCAGAAAAACACGAATGATAATGACTCAAAGTGCAAACTCCCCATATATGTGCTGGCAAGGGCGTCAACTGTCGAGAACGTCGTCACTTGCGCCTACGGTAAAAAGAGCAATAAAACCCCCGTGAAGGTGGAGATAACACAGGATCAGAACAGTCTGACAATTCTATGTGGACAGGAAGGCTCCATCCAGCCCACCGAGTACGCAACCAAGTACTGCGAGGCCGACGGTCTGAAGGATTGCAGCAAGTCTTACACTGAGATTCTCCCTGCGTTCGATGAAAAATGGACACCATTACAGGGGACGGACAACTCCGCGAAGTTGGCAATCCCTGCTAGCGAGTTCCCTTCTGGGGACAAGTCATTTTATATAGGCTGCACTCCCAGCGGAGGCAAACGTGAAGAGGGTAAGGAAAGGAGTGCAGGAAGCGCAGCCGCTGGAGGATCCGACGCTGCTCCGACGACGTGCAAGGTGTTGGTGACCGTCAAGGCGGCGGGCTCGTCCTTGTCGGCTGGCGCAGGTGTTGCAATGTCCGCTGCAACATCTGGTGCTGCCTTGTTGACCGGGCTCGTTGCTGGCAGCTTGTGAGGAGTTGTACCGCGTGTCGTGCTGCGTGCAGTATACGCCGCGCCCCTAGTGCTGAGGGACTGCTTAGGTCTACGAGGTGGATCATGCGCGTGCAGCAGACGGGACGGTAGTACGAGAGACCATGAAGCTTCTGGTTTAAAAGGAGCAGGCACATTGTTTATGGATGCTGTTTGCACAGAGGAGCGGGAGCGCTGCACACTGCAGAACTGCACCAGTCGATGTAGGATAAAGCACACATAGAGCGCATACCGGTGCAGAAGTCTATTGGTGATTGTGATATGATCTGTCAGAGCACCGCTCAAAATGAGTGGAGGGCTGCTTTTGTCCTACGCCTTGTTCTGCAGTTTTCAGTGAAGCCTGTCGTGTGGATGCGCTCGTGTGTGCACCCAGTGCCAATCTGTTCTTATTCGAAGATGACCTAAACTGTCCCATCTTATGGGGAAAGGCCCCCGCGTTGCCCTCGTAGCCAAAAAAACGGCAATGGATCCGAGTGCGGTGTGACCTGCAAGATTACGAAGGTATTTCAATGCCTTCCAACACAAGGCACACATAATGTCGTCTCCACGAGTACGATCTCGCCTACCGAATAGCGTGGGAAACAACAAAACGCGTGCGCACTATTGAGAACAATGGCTACTGCCCCACTAACATTTGCGCCTATTTATATCGATCACACGCAGAAAAATAAATGTTTCTTGTCTTTCGCGCGGGGTGGCTAACCCGAGTGTGCTCTGCAACGCCGCAGTGCCCGCTGCGGCCCCAGGCATGCTGACAAGCACGCAAGTGCTAACTCCAAAATCCCGGATGCGACTGCATGCGGCTGGGCCGTAGCGTGCAGCGACACCTGAGGAGAGATACATCAATTAAATGGTCTCAAAACCGACGGCCTCCTACAGTAGCTTTGCTTGTCCATTTTGCTGTGCCTTTCTGTGGAGGTACCTCTGCTCTGCTAACCGAGCATGGCGAAAAGCGTTAGACTGGAACGCGCGCGGCGGCGGCGCGGAGGCCTCATGTCCAAGGCCCGCAAGCTCGTGGCTGCGTGCGTCGGAGGAGTGTTTCTGCTCATCACGAGTCGTCAAGTCAGTGTAGAGGCATTGGGCAGTCCGCAAGAGCAAACCCCACAGAGTTTTGAGGCGCCAGTTTTCAAGGACCACACTGCCACATGTAAACTGAGCAGTGTGTCCGGAGCTAGCGCCTCCGCCCAAAGTCATCTGACTCTTTCCGAGGACCAGCTCGCCGTTACGCTTGTGTGTCAAGGAGGCGGTGCCACCGCCGTACCAGACGGGCCTCAAACTGTTTGTCAAGAACTTTCAACCAAGAAAGAGCGGGGTACTGCCGACGACTGCACGATTGCAGAAAGCATCACAGGCACACCGGTTTCATTGGCGACGGTGCTCGCGGCGGACAGTCAAGCGAAGTGGGAAAAAGACACCACCACAGAAGGCAGTAGTGCAGTCTCACGGACGTTGACCATTCGTAACAAAGATCTCCCTCTGACTGACACCAGCTTCTACGTGGGGTGCCGCAAAAGTACGGGGGATAACGCTTCGAAATGCAAGGTGCCTGTGAAGGTCTTGGCGAGACATTCATCAGCCGAAACTAACATTGTCACCTGCGCATACGGGGCGAACAGCAACGAGTTCCCCGTGAATGTGGAAATCACACAAGAGCGGAACACACTGACAGTAGTGTGTGGGACGGAAGGTTCCATTCATCCTCAGGAGTACAAAACCCAATTCTGCGAGAAGGAAGACCTGAACGCGTGCACCAAGTCCTATAGTGAAATTCTGCCTATGTTCGACGAACAGTGGTGGGCAGAGGAGAAGGACAGTTCTGTCAAGCTGACAATACCGTCTACCCATTTCCCGACTCAGGACCAATCGTTCTATATGGGGTGCAGCCCGACCAAATCCGAAAATGAGGAATCTCAAGTCTCATCTGCAAGGGCGGCAGGGGATGCCGGGTCTGACACTGCTCTTTCAACGTGCAAGGTGTTGGTGACTGTCAAGGCGTCGGGCTCCTCCTTGTCTGCAGGCCCGCGCGTCGGAATGGTGACTGCAGTTTCTGGCGCAGCTGTGTTGACGGAAATCATTGCTGGCAGCTTGTGAGCCAGGTTGATACGATTCGTGTGTTTCATGCAATATGCGTCTCGCGTCTAGAGGCACCAGGCCGCTCAGGCTGCTGTGTCGACCGTATCCTGCAGCGGATGGGAGGCTCATACGAGAGAGGCAGGAGGTTCTGGTTCAATGGGGAGCAGGCCCGGACCTTGTGGGTGCGTTTCCCGCACAGCCGAGGTAGCGACGCACAATGTAGAAGGCTGTTCATCCGTTGGTTTAGACTTTAGCACCCATGTGGTTCATGTCGCTGCGGAAGTGTATTGTTTGTGATTTGATTCGCCTGAGCAGCTACGGCGTGCCTGGATGAGTGCTGTTTGTTCTACGGCTTGTTCTGCAGTTTCCAGCGAAGTCTGTCGTGTGGATGCACTCGCGCGTGCATCCAGTGACGAGTTTTTTGTATTCGCAGGTAGCCTGTTCTCTCTCACCTGATGGGAAAACCCCACCGTGCTTCCGCGGCGCTTGCTGAAACTCACATTCGATCATCACCCTTCAATTGGAAGGGATTGAAGCTAACGCCTATGTCGCCTAGGGCAGTTACTTGCCATGCTACACTTTTTGTTGGCATGCGAAACGATCAGCGTGCGCGAAGGTACCGCTGCCATAGCAGTCCCCGGACTCCCGAAACACTAGCGCGACCTCTGAGAGCAGAACGTGCATTGAGAGCTCCGCTTCGATTTGCTTTCGATCCCCACTAACGTCCAACAGCTTGCGGTCCTTCACTGAGGGCGCGCAGTGTTGATCTCCATTCCCTATTTTCCCTGTCTTCGGAGGTATCAGCGTAACAACTGCAAGATACAGAAGAAAACCTTGGACTGATGAAGCCACGACGAAGACGGAAGGCGCTTGTTCCAGGTGCCTTTTCATAGCAGCGACAGCGGAGCAAGATTTCGGATACATTCGCAAAGGCAGCCTCTTACTTAAAGGAACACATCTGTGTAGCCCTTAGCGGCAGAGCGTCCCAGAAATCTGCTGATCGAGGATCAGGTTTCCTAGCTTGACCAGAAGGCTCAAACGCTCAGTTCTCTTTCTGACACCCATGCAGCTCTCCTTTCCCCTCCCCCCCTCCCCCCCTGTGCTAATTTGAGTTGAGTTCCGCAATTTGTTCTGTCGATTCCCCTAAGGGCGGTGATCATCAGTCCTCACTTACGAAGACGGATAACAACTTCGAAAAACGACGCTGTCCCTGGCAACGCCCTACAGTCCGTTCAACTACACAACAAATGGTTTACCAGCACTCGCACGTAGAAGCACTGTGGCATCATTAGTATGTTGACGAGTTCACAGGAGGCAGCTTGGGGTCTACCTCCGTCTCAGGTCAACGCTCGGTCTAGCTGTACGCCGTCATCCTGCCACAGGCGCCAAAACTTGCTTCACTGTCGGTGCTACGAAAAGGCGGGAGGAATAAGCTGCATCCGCCTTCGGTTCGGGCTGCTCTTTCCTTCCCTTCTGCCCTCTCTATTGCCATTGCTTTGTTGATATCTCCAAAATCTCGGCAAATAGGGGAGGATTCAAACCCACTTCCGCGCTTAGCGTCCAGAGCCAAAGCCCTCGGAAGCTGCTGAGCGTTACTGCAGAGCAAAAGTAAATAGAGGCTGGGCTCCCAATGCATGCGCTACTCTTAGAGGTCAAGCTAGTGCCGCGACAATTTGGAGATGCCCATGGCGGCGCCACCCTCGCGCACGCCTGTCGTTTCGCGTGCCAACACTTGGTGCAGCATGCAGTTCAGTGCATCAGGGGAGATATGCATCAGCTTCAACCCCGTAAATGGGGAAGCGAGGACCGGATGTGGTTTTCCGGAACGGGCCCCTGAAACAAGGCGAAGTCCCACACAAGGTTATAGAAACCAGATCACTGTCAAAACAGAAAAAAGGGGCACTGGGTGCACGCATGAGCGCAGTCACGCGACAGATGTTGCTGGAAACTGCAGAGCAAGGCGCAAAACAGAAAGCACTCCCTTACTAGTTTCGTGCGTTGCTCTGTCGAAACAGATCACAAGCACAAATTGAATTCCGCAACGAAAGGGATTTACTGTTTCTTCAGCCTGATCCAGGTCAGCTCACTGTTGAACCAGAAGCTCCATCCTCTCTCGTACGAGCCTTCCATCTGCTGCCAGGAAACCGTCAATACAGTAGACCTGAGCAGTCCAGCACCACTATGGGCAAGACACACGTTGCCAGGCTTACAGACTGCCAGCAACAAGTCCGGTCAACAAGGCAGCACCAAAAGCTGCAGGTGCCACTGCGCCACCTGAGCCAGCCAACAGAGGCGACCCTGCTGCCTTGACAGTCACCAATACCTTGCACGTCGCCGGAGCAGCGCCTGACGCGTCACCTGTTGCCTTGCCTGCTGGCGTCTGCAAAGACTCCCCACCCTTGGTTTCAGTGCGAGTACAGCCAATATAAAACGACTTGTCCTGAGATGGAAAGTCAGTAGAAGGGATTGTCAATTTTGCTGAATTGTCCTTCCCCTCTACTTTCGTCCACCACTCTTCATCGAAGTTCGGGAGAATCTCGATGTAGGTTTTGATGCAGCCCTTCAGACCTTCGTCCTCGCAGTACTTGGTTGCGTAGTCGGTGGGTTCGATAGAGCCTTCCTTGCCGCACACCACTGTCAGCGTGTTATGGTCTTGTGTTATCTCCACCGGCATAACGGCATCATTGCTGTTAGCCCCGTAGGCGCAGGTGACAACGTTGTCTTCAGTGGATGAATGTCTCGCTAAGACCTGCACAGGTACTTTGCAGGCCGAGTGTGTGCCGCTGCTAGCAGAGCTTTTACACCCAACGTAGAAGCTCTGATCGAGCAGAGGAAGGTCGTGCTTCTGAAGGCTCAGCTTCCATGCCTTTTTCGTTGTTCTTTCTGCGGTTTGGGATTCCACCCATTCTGCTTTACTCTCCGCCGCGAGAAATGTTGCCAGCTGTACTGGTGCGCCTTTGCTTTCTCCGATGGTGCACTCGTCGCCATCCTGCTGCACTTCTTTGGCTTTATTTTCCTGACAGACATTCTTAAGCCCATTTGGGACGGCAGCAACTCCTTCGCCTTCGCACACCAGAGTAGCTGCGAGCTGGTCTACGGAGAGCGTCAGGTGAGTGGGGTCTGGAGCCGGGTCTGAGGCGCTCATTGCTTTGCCGACGCTTAGTTTGCATGCAGCAGTGTTTGCCTCAATCTTTGGAGACTCAACCTTCTCTGGTGCCCCCCTCAAAGGTCCATCCTGCTGCTGCTGTGCCCTGCCTTGTTCACTGGTGAGCAAAAGCATTCCTCCCACGCACATAGCCAGGATCTTGCGGGCCTTGGCCGTCAGGCTTCCGCGCCGCTGTTCCATTCGAATGCTTCTCACCATGGTCGAAAAACAGTGCCGTTGCTACCTTCCCAGAAGACGATAGAGGGGGAATACACCAGAAACACAAAAGTAGAAGGAGGACTTGTATACTAATACAGTGGTTACTCTCCATGAGTATCCCGCCGGTCACGGCCGCAAGGAGCGCTTGAACCGCATGCGGCCGCGGCCGACTTCGGCGTTTTCATGTGTCCTCCTGAGATTCGGGGTGTCGTTTACCTGAGGACAGATTGGCGGCTGTGAATTGTTCTACCAACCGAGTGGGACCAAGACATTATGTCATTTTCACTGTCTGCAGTTCTTCTTTTTTGAGAGCAGACGGAGACTGCGAAATATCCAGGTCCGCTGCCATACCGTAGACTCCAACCAACCACTGGATTGCGGTGGCTTGGCCTACACTCTCGCGATCATAAAGAGTGGCATGCGTCATCAGACGGTGGACGATCGACTAAAAAACAGCATATGACGTCTTCAAGCCTTTATCCACGCTTTACTCTGTGCATCTGCAGTCATCCTCCTGCAATAGTAGCATCTTGCTCCACGCGCGACGTTACGAACAAACGCCCGAACCAATCCAGCCCCTCCTCTTTTGGTCAGGGACGTCCTCCTCCTCATTTCACTCAGTCCGAAGTCATGCTTTATGCCTATACATCTCACAAATCGACGGATACTTCTCATGGGCGGGGGCCTTTCCCGGTAGCAGCTTGCATATTCTGCCAAAACCCGCAAGCTGGTCGCCGTTGTCGCACGCGGACGGCAGACTGAACCTGGGCTGCCGCAGCACCCACTGATTTTTACACGGCTAGTTGCAGCGCCTACATTGCAGCGAGTTCCCGCAGTGGCGTCTAGCCCTCACAACGTTCACTAACGCTGGTCGATGCGATTATTGACCAGTCAACCTACCTCGAAATAGTTAGAGAGGTCAGACGAATTATATATGCGGTTTACGTCTCAAGTGGAAATGTGGGCATTAGGCGTGCATCTTCAACAGTCACCGATGGAGAGAATTCAAGCAGACCCCAGATGGTGAGAGAGAACAATCATCTCTGCTTTCAGCGCTTGCACTGGACGCACATTTGAGGGACCGGGTCCTACGTTTCCTGCCCGAACGCACGGCAGAACATGCATCCAACATGTTGCTGCGTCCGTTCGGTTGGCAGTGCACACAATCCAAGCAATAATCCAGGTGCAGTTGTGTACAGACGCGAGCTCTGGGATTGGCCTGTCTGCGTGCGCCGACTGAGTGGCAGTGAGGTAAGACACCGGAAATGGCGCAGGTGCATACAACACTCACATTCAAGCGGAGGGCATGCTGCGTCTTGGATCAAACATCTCCACATCTGCAGGCCACGCCTCGTACCTAATTAGCACGAGAATAATGTGTGTGCCCGCACCTCCAGGACCGACAAACATGTTGCATAAAGCACCACCAGTCTCATATCGACACAACGCTCAGAGGGAACCAGCGAGAACCCCTGTCAACACAGCTGCGCCAGACACTGCAGCTGCCATTCCCACACCTGCGCCTGCCGACAAAGACGAATTCACTGCTTTGACAGTCACCAGCACCTTGCAAGTCGTCGCTGTTGCGCCGGACCCTCCACTGGCTGCCGCCACTGCAGGGGACTCCTGAGGTTCCTCATTTTTGGATTTGCTGAGTGTGCAGCCGACGTAGAAAGACTTGTCCTCAGTGGGGAAATCTGCAGAAGGGATTGTCAGCGTGACGGACTTGTTCTCCTCCTCTGTCCACCACTTCTCGTCGAACTTCGGGAGAATATCAACGTAGGACTTCGAGCACGCATTCATCTCTTCCTTCTCGCAGAAATGAGTTTTGTAATCCAGAGGATGAATGGAACCTTGCGTTCCACACACTACCTTCAGCGTGTTCTGCTCCTGGGTCATCTCCACCTCTACGGGGGTTTTATTGCTGGTCGCGCCGTAGGCGCAGGTGACAACATTCTTTTCGGCGGACGAGTGTCTTGCCAAGATCTTCACAGGTACCTTACAAGCCGAAGTTTCGCTGCTCCTACTAACAGTACCTTTCTGACAGCCGACGTAGAAGTTGTTATCTGTCAGTGGAAGATCGTCCTTGCTTAGGCTCAGCGTCCACGAAAGTTTCTGTATTCCCTTTGCAGCCTTGTCGTTCTCCCACTTCGCTTGACTCGTTGCCGTGAGCAGTGTCTTAAGTGGGACTGGTGAGCCTGAGGCGGATGCTCCTATCTTGCACTCATTTTTTTCATCGACCTCCACAGCTTTAGCTTGCGGATCTTGACAGACGTTTTCAGGCTTCGTTGGGACTCTGGTGGGCTGATCGCCTTCACACACCAGAGTAGCGTTGAGCTGTTTTTCGGACAGAGTGAGCTCCGGCAGTTCTTGTACGGCCTCACCTGATGAGCCCGTCAATCTACATGTAGCAGTGTTATCTTTGAGGCTCGGCTCCCCACTAACCTCCAATACCCGCCTCAAAAGCCCATCCTGAGGCTGTTGTGCCTCGACTTGCCCACTCGTGAGCAGCAGAACTCCACCGACGCAGGCAGCCAAGAGCTTGCGGGCGTTGGACTTGAGGCCTCCGCGACGCGGTTCCCTTCGAATGCTTCTCGCCATGTTCGAGTAACAAAGAAGGCAAACCTTCACAAAGCGGCAAAGCGCGAAACAAAAACTGGGGAAAACCCTATTTAAATCAAGGCGTTCACCCAATCCGATTTGATTAGTTTTCATGAGAAGTCTCGCCACGCCCTGCCGCCCGGCGCGCCTGCCCTGCATGCACAGCAGCCGGCCTCGAGGGCCTCACATGAGGTCCGTGCGCATGCCGAGGCTGCTTCATAGAGATTGACGTGAAGGCGCCTATTTCGCCGGCTGTCTGAGCTTTGCACTGAAGGTCTGACTAGTCTGTGGGTCCTCATGGCGCATGAACGGGAGTTTCTGCGGGACATTCTCCTTCACGGTTTCCGTGGAGCTCTTCCTTTTGCTTTAGGCTGTGGTACGGTACTAAAAATAAGGTAGCGGCGTTCAAGCTTGCGCCTTCTGCAGGGAGCAAGTGTTCTTCGCTCTTACGCCCTGTTCCGGATCGAATAGTGCCCGGTTCCAAAGACTACACTGCCGGCGAATATTGGTTTCAATTACCACATGGGCAGCGTAACCGGGCAGGGCTTCCGCCTGTCAGGAATTGCGGTCTTTTGCTGTCATTGCTAGTCCTTGAGGACCAACATCGAGCATGCCAAAGCGCCTATGAGCCACCGTAAGTCGTCGAGAGCGGCTCAGTATCTCCGAAGTCGCCTTCCGTAATACGAAGTCCTGCTGCAAGCAAAATCGCGGCACCCGCCCTCGACGGAGCCTGTCGGCGAAGCAAGTAGTCATACCAAGTACGCAGTTCTGCGCGACTCTTCCCAGCATGAACGAATGCGGCTTCTGCGTTGTCCGAAGTTCGCAACTGTCTGCCTCAGACGGCCAATTTCGTTGTTTCTCTTTTCCTCAGCGTGTGTGGTCCGATAGAAGGGTCTCCCGTGCATCATCGTATTTACTACGTAGTCAAGGCTGGTCAGCTTTAACAGCTCGTTGGACAAGAACTGTGAACAGGCGTAGAGTCGGTTCCTCACTACGCTGTTGTCGCAGACCCGCTGAAGAAAGCTGGTTCGCTGCGAACCCTGAACCGTTCGCAAGTGTTCAGCGTCAACCTCAGCTCTCTCCTCGCAGCAAAGAAACCACGAGCACGGCCTCCGCTGCAAAACCGTGCAGTTCGTTCAACTACACGCAGAAACTGGCATTGCCTCCACTCATACATAGTTTATATGTATAGATGTATGGGCAGACCGCCGGTTAGCCGCCACTATGTCGGCCTGAGCCCGGCCTGTTCGCTGTAGGAGTACCGCAACGCGAAGACTGAACAGTCTTGGTGTTCCCTGCTTTCTCTCCCGAATTTCCAACTAGAAAAAGGTTCTCTTGCTTGTTACCTCGTACCGTCTGTCCCCCAAAACTGTACGATTTCTGTTCTTTGCCGCTCGCGCGATCCGTGCATAATGCGAACTCAAGTAGTTGCAGGCATCCCCCTTCGTCCGCAGCCTTGTAGCTTCCGCTCTGGCAGTCGCTGCCTTCTGAGTCCCACAGTCCCCATCGTCTCTCTAACTGGTGCGAGGTCATGGTTTCCATGATTCTTGCACAGGCGTTGATTTACTTCTCAGCTCTCCTGTATTCTCCATTGGCACTTGCTCCTTCCAGGCAGTCACGAAGACGGAATCACTCATTTCTGAGAGTCTGAATCCCTTCAAATTCACGGTCTTCGCTGATTTCACTTCTACCGGCTCACATCTGTCATAGAGAAAACAGCCTTGACGCAACTGGTTTCTTCCCTCCTGCGCTCTCCCGATATCGCGACGAGGTTCTTTGCGCAGGCGCTATCTTTGAACTGATCTCTACTCTCTTGATTCCCAGCGAATACCAGGCGCCTCCTTCGTTCTAACACAAACTCTTGAACACCCGCAACCCTCCAGCCCCTACAGCCCGTCCGGTATCGTGTGACTCTTTCCCCTTGCATATTTCGTCGTTCTGTTGACGTTTCGTTCAAAAGAACTATGCAGTCTCGAGACTGCAAATGCGTTCGGCCTGCTTCCCGGCTCTAGCTAGTTTCTCACAATCGGCTGCGTGGAAAAGAGGTGCGTCAGCCATCAGCGGACGCCTTCGCTGCTCGTTCCTCGAGAAAGCGTCGCCAACTGTATGCGTGTTCACAATGCCCCCCTTTAAGCTGCACCTGTCCTTGAATAGTTCCCCGCAAACTTTGAAGATGAATCCGTTCGCTCTATCTCTTCCTTCAGCTGTGTTCACACCTTGCTGCCAGTCTCTTTGGAGTTATGAGAGTCGCTCTCTCCTGTGACACGCGCCTCTCTTTCCCCCCTTTCCACTCCAGAATGAGCACTCCGATTCGTGACGCTGCCTTCCTGCACGGCTCTCGCTTTGAGAGGGAACCTCACGGCACCAGTCTCCCCCTTGCCGGCCTCCGTCTTCTTTCATTTGCCTATCCCGTCGGCTATGTCTTCGTGATTCAGTTACTCTGCACAGGCGCGATGCACACGCATCAGACAGTCATCCACCTCTCCACACGCGATGTCCGCACACCGCAACTCCCGGCCGTCGATGCTGCATTCAAGCCCTTCGCGTCTTCAGCTCTCAAGTCTTCCGCGCCCACGACGCGCCTTCGAAGTCGAGGCCCGGTGCCCTCCTTGCACCTGGGATTTCTTCCAGCAATTTTTGATCTCCGCGCATGCCTCCTTCGCTCGCGCTCGGAACGCTTCGCTACTACGTCCCCCAGCCCGTCCTCCAGGGTTTCGGGGCGTAGGCGCGCAAGGATCCTTCGGCTCGCCGTTCACAGCAGCTGGGTGGCCTCGATCCGCGCAAGGGGACACGAGTTTCTGGATCGCCAACAGAACGGTCTTTTCTTACATTCCCTCCGACATGTGTGTCCCGCTGCGGCCTCTCCCGCCGCGTCCCCGCCGGCCACCGCGTCGTCCTACGCCCACGCCGCCCCAGCCCTGCATGGGCCTGTAGTGCGCAGCCTGCGAGCCGAAGGTGCTCACGTCGAGCTGGCGCTGTTTCTGGCGATCGAACCGCTCCTCCCGGCCCTGCTGCTTGTCTAGGGCTTCACAAGAGATGGAGTCGAAGAACGACTCGTTCTTGTCGTACGGCTTCTTCTTCTCCGCGCTCCCGGACTCTTCCGCACTTTCGCCAGCCCCTTCGCCCGCCTCCATTTGCTGCCTCTCCTCAGGCGGAAGCGACGCTGCGCAACCAAACACAAAAAACGCGCTTTGGATACCAAAGGAATTCCGACGCACAGAAACACACGGCTCCGCTCCGAGTAACGCAACGCGCATGCCCAAAACTGCCACGCCATTCAGTCCTCGGTACATGCAAGTGCTCCAACGCGCCACCTCGCATGCAGTTCACACCCGAATGCGCGAACGAATCACAAGCCGCTAGCTCTTTTCTTCCAGGCCCCACCGATCCCTTCTGCTTCCCATACGCGTCGCACCCCTGCGTTAGAGCCTCGCGTCGGCTCAATCTTTCTTACTCGGTTTGGCGAACTGCTTGTTCATGGTCTCGAAGTCGAAGTCCTCGGCGGTCTCGCTCTTGAGCTGTGCGTTCGGGTGACTCTTGAGTTCGCCGATGGGGGTACGCTGGTAGTAGCCCCTGCGTCCCTGCCCCTCGGCACCGCCGGCGGGTCCGGCTCCAGGCGCGTAGTTGTTTCCGTAGTAGCCGTTCTTCCGACCGCCGCCGCCGTAGAATCCGCCGTAGGAGCCCGAGCCGCTCCTGCCGCGCGCGCCGCCGTTGCTGTAGAAGCCTCGGCCTCCGCCCTGCTGGCCCTTCGGCCCCCGGAAGCCCCCGCGGCCCGTGCGCCCTGCGGCCCCGCCGCGCCCGTAGCCCGGGTTCTGCTGAGCCGCGAAGGCGCCGTCGTCGCGGCCGCCCTTCAGGCCTGTGCCCTCGCCGTTCAAGGCCCCGAAGTGCATGTTCTGTGGGCCGCGCCGCCCGTTCTGCCCGGCTGGTGACGGCACGTACCCGGCGCCTGCGTCCCTGTGACCCTCGGCGGCTCCCGTGGCAGGGTACGCCGGGAAGCCCCCGCTCGAGGGCGCGCCCGCGGCGCCCAAGAGCGGCGGATGGTGCTCCCCACCGAGCAGGGGAGACGAGGCGCTTCCCAGTAAGCCGGGCGACGGCGTGGCGCCGGCACTGCCGCCCCGCGGGCCTGCAGAGGCCCCGGGGACGCTGGGCTCCAGACCGGCGCCCGCGCCGTGGAAGGCCGCGGGGTTCGCCGGCAACAGACCCTGGTGGGGAGTCGCACCCATGAGCGACGGCGAGGGGACTGTCCCCGCGGGTCGCGCACCCGCACCCCGTCCCACGCCGCCTGCGGGGTCCATGTACATCGCCTCGGGGGACGAGAGAGGCGCAGAGCCGTAGCCGCCGGCATTCGCAGGCCCAGACACCGAGACAATCGCAGGATCCGGCGGGAAGGAGCTCAAGTGGCTCACCAGCGACGGGTCAGGCTCGGAGCACACCGTCAAATCCTTGATGTCCGAGCCTGAAAAACACGCAGGCGCACGAGGGGGCAGGCGAAGAGCATGCATCACGGCATGCCGCGGGGGGCGACGAGGCTATTGCTGTGAATGCCGCGAGCCTCCTCGGTGTTTATGTGAACAAGATGTGGATACGCTCTCAAGTGATACATATATCTACGTAGAAGATCGATCTCATGCGCTCACCCATGCACCAACACGCCACCTCCAGACGAGAGGCATATCTGCATCTATCCATGCGCGTCTGGATGCACGCGATTCGCCTTCCTGGCACGTTTGTTTCCGCTGCGCGTTCCCCTCCAAGTGCATGCTTCCCTAGCTCTGGCTGTGGCCCCCGACAGACGCACAGCGAACGCTCGGGAGCGCCGTTCGCCTGCTGAGCGACCCGCCTCTGGACTGCTGTCGCATGCGATTGCTGAACTGTCTAGGGCAGCTTCACCGAATGCGTCACTCACCTTTGAACACAATGCAATCGTAGACTTGAGGCGACGGCGGAATATCCTCTGGATGGCGCCTGCCCTCAGTCCCAAGCGACCGCACCATCCGGAGGGTCACAGTCGCTTGCTCCGCGTTGATGGAGTGCAGAATACCTGAAAAAAATCGAGAAAACGCGGAACAGGAGCTGCTGGCCTGCATGCTAGTTCCCCTCACAGAGCGTGTCACGCAATAAGCACGCGATTTCCTTGAAACCGGCTGCCTCTCCACAGTTTTTGAGTGTGCGCGTTTACACCACCCCCCACACACGAGAATAGACACAGAGAGCGCGCATCGATGAAGACTTTGGAACGCGGATCCTGAGCAAGAATCTACAGAGGCGCTGGCAAACTGCAGTTGGGGTTGACTCTTCCCTTGGTGGAACAGCGAGCGACTGCCAACTTGTGCTGATGGACCTTGATGTATCTAACGAACGGGAAGTCTTCACGGGAGGCGCAGCCTCGTGACTACTGAACTGCAATTTCCTGAAAAAGTGGAATCTGCTTTGGCACGGTCACGCATCCACAACCACACCTCAGCGTACACAGGAGCTGCTGCACACCGGCAGATACACACGCGACCACAACCGTATATCCACATATTTATATATATATATTCTTCTGGGAAGTGCATGCGCCCTTGTCTCTCGCGCAGTATTTCGCTTCCGGACGTTCAGAGCTTGCCGGGCTCGAGTTAGCGAACAAGCACACTGTCTACGCTATTCGAGCTGAGCCCCGCATGCATGCGCACCGGTTCGGGCGGCTCACGCGCCAGGCTCGCGCAGCCGGGCGACTGACCTTCGTAGCGAATTTCGGTGTTGGAAATGAGGGAAATTTGACTGCCTAGGTAAGGGAGCTCCGCGCCAGGGCCAACATCGGCCGGTCCGCCAGCAGACGCGTCGCCCGCGCCTGCAGAGGGCGCGGAGCCGAGAGGTGCTGCTGCCATGGTGGTGTTTTCGAGGAAAAATGGAGAGGAGTCGAGAAGAACTCTCCGTACGGGGGCTGACGGGCCAGACGAGCGCAGCGACGAGACAGGAGCAAAATCCGCCGATCCGCCTGGCAGACGACAGCACGACAGGCACTCTCCCGGCGGCGATGCAACAACGAGCACAGGAGAGACAAACAACGGGGAGGGAGAGACGCTGGCGGGGAAGGTAGGAAGGCGGCAGAAAAGGGGGGAAAGAAAACGAGGTAGGCGCCAAAATGAGGAGGCAAGTAACACAACAAACGGGAAAAAGCAAAATGGGGAAAATCAAGTTCGCGAAGGCTGCAGGGGAAAGCATGTGCGTTTGTCCTCGCGAAGCTGCCGCGCTTTTCTCGTCCCGCCCGCAGATCGAAACTCAACACCACAACCGATCCCTGCCGATTCAACTTCGTTATGTGTTGTAAAACGGGCCTTGGAAAGACTCCAAAAGGAAAGTGGAGAAACGAAGCAGACAAATCTGAGAGACGAAAAAACCGGCGACCGGGGGAGCCTGTTGAAGTCGAAGATCTGGGCTACGGTAACAAGGGACGGGGGAAGTGTGCTTGCACAGTCCACGGTCTCCTGATGATTCTCCTACACCAGACAAAGTCAGTGTCGCACTGGCGATTAAGTAAGTCTGAGACGAAAGGTGATGTTGACCTGGCAGAGATATTCCACCCCTTTTCGAATCCGTCAACAGCCGGACAGAAGCTCGGCTCGCCCCGACGGAGAACTGCGCTTTCTCGTGATCAAACCAGGTTCCTCACAATGCCGGGAGCCTGTGGGGTACTTGCGGTGCTGGGAACGTAAGAACCGTTGAAAGTTGCTTTGGAATTGTGCGCATGGAACGAGAGAAGGCAGAAGTTTGTGACACACCTGCAGAGCACAGTCCTGCCGTTCCGCTGCTGGCTAGAGAGGAAACCGCAAAGAAGCAGACAGGCGCAAAGCCGGGTGACGCGCGTGCGCAAGCGAGCGCGCACGAATGCCGACGGTGACGAGAGGGTCGAGCGCCCGCTGGGCAAAAAGACGAGGATCGTGCCGGTGATTTTCCTGGATCACGGAGACGCTCATGCAAGTCTTTTCGAGTAGTGCTGAACACACAGACAGCGACGGGATCGTCTCGCCTCCCTGTGCGCGCTCCTCCCGCCCCTTAGTTCGAGTGGAGCTGTTCTCGGAAAACTCACGAGGCAACCAAAGCGACTAGAGAAACCAGCTTTCGCGCATGTTCCCTCCTGGCGGGCGCTTTTCGGAGAGCCACCCAGCCGTATGCACAGCAGGCGGGCAAGTGCCGGTGACTAGAAACAGCGCTCAGGCACTATGCAAGTACAGGTTCAACAAAGTGGCCTGAGGTGGCGTGAAGTAGAAAAAATTTAGAAAATGCCTTGAGGAAACGCTGGGACAGACGAGGAGTCGCCTTCACAGCACCGCCTCTCCTTGACGCCGTACACACGCCCTGCGTGCGGTCGCCGGCGGCTTTCTGGTACCTACACCGACGGGAGGAGAAGTTTCTTCTTCGGAAGTGGACGAGACTAGAGGACAAGGAGTGATGAGTATGAGTTTGCCCTGTAGCGAGCGTAGCCACTCCAGCCGCACCGAAGTACAGCCTGCGGCTCTGCAGACAGCCCTCACACAAAACGCGGAACTGCCCGTGCTTTCTGTGCTAGCCCTGCAAAAAGAGCCACTCGGACTGACAGGACTATGACTTGTCTGGCGTGCATTTAGAGTATTAGCACCCAGTGTACAACTGGCTGCAAAAGCCGAAGAGTTCCCAGCCAAGAATTGCTGGCACCTGCCGCCACCGTCTCCTCTGTGGCCTCGAAGGGTGCTTGTAGTGAAATCTCCTACTCAATGGATGAGGTAGTTCAGTTTTCCACAGGGTCACAACCACAGCACTCAAACAGAAAGAAGGACGGGACTCAGGAAAGATGCGAGGACGCGATATTTGTGTCACGCTCGGAGGCTTGCTGGCGCCATCTTTGCGTGTAATGAACGATAATTCCAATTGAGTCAGGAGGAATGCGCACAGTCTGAGATCCCGAAAACCTTCGTACCCCGTAAATCATGCATAACATCAGATCTTGCCTCAGGACTCGACACGTGTATCTACTCCACGTCGGGGAACTTGCAATCTGCCCAGTCCCGTGCGCACGGATCGGATTCTTGTTGGCCTGGCACCTGTTTAGTAACTGGATGAACGCTTTTTACGCCTGGTATGCAGTGTTCCTCCAGGTCTCCGCCTACGCTGCGAATGATGCAGCAGCGCCACGTATCTGTTTCGTGGGATACATAAAAATGGCGTCTTCCCTAATGTAGATCCGCCGTAGGTGAAGAGCCCCAAATCACGTCCGGCTGCCTCAGCACTCTCGCGACTGGTTCATTTCTTGTTACAAGTACCGTCCGTCGTCTTCATGTGATTTCCTTTCCCCGGTGTCTTTTGGCGCCAGCTGTGTGCCTGCTGCAACCCTGTAGGGGCCTGGAGATCCACAAAGTTGAGCCTTGCGTTTGGGCATACAGCCTCCTGCAGTTCAGTACCGCGTTACACGGGTGTTGTGTGGGATCAACTATTTGGTCAACTATTTGCATCTATCCGCTGCGAAGAGGCCAGCTGAGAAGACGCAACGAACTGCTCACAGCTGATTTGCCCTTCAGCGAAATTTTCGACTTTAGGGCTTCTTCTATGGAAAGTGGTGCTGCGTTTCCGTATCACAACCAGAAAATAAAGTCGCCTTCAAGCCAATGACAAAGCAGACAATATTTCAAACACTTCACATGCCACGCATTGTAAACACTAGAAGCTTGAACGCTGCAGGAGCCGTGTTTTTAAAACGCTTCTTTCCTAACAGTCATATCACCGGCTTCCTATCAGCTCCGAAGCCTCAAAAAAGCACAATATATATGTGTATGTCATAGTTTATATAGATATACGTACACACACATATCTCGTGTTTTTCGTACGCGGCGATTTGCCGCCGTTGAGAATATAACTCGTCCCTCCTCGCGTGCGGGCCCCAATCTCTCCGTCTGCTTCTCCCCCTCTCAGGACACGCAGAGTACCTCACTGTGGATTGAATGTCGGATTTATCTCATTATGGAAAAAGTCTGAGTATACGAACTGAGCAGGTCCGCTTCATCAGCTAGAGGCCTCTCTTCCGTTGTGTATGTTGGGCCTTTGAATGGTTCTTTCCCCTCCGCGGTTGTTTGTCACGATCCCGATGTTACAGGTCTTTCCAGGTTTCAGGCTCCTCTCTACTCTAAACACTGCGCACGTAGTTGAATACAGTAAACGTACGTCTTTTATCCCTCTGTTTTCTTTGAGCCCATAATTATACTTTAATTCTTGTTGGATGTGCTGGGAACCGACAAAAAGTCGTTCGTGAAAATCGCGGAAAAATTCCGAAGAATGAAGGTCTTTTCCGCACAAGACTATCCTCTTCTAGAAGAAAACCAAAACGCTCGCGCGGGATCCTTCGCGAGAGAGTCCGCTCCTGCCCTCCCCCATGGCGAAGCTGCAAAAAGATCTCGAAGCGGCGTACAAGCGCGCAACTCGACTCCGGAAAAAGAGATCAGTTCAACGAATACGCCTCATTCTCATAAGCACACCAACGCATGCACGCCAGTTAAGCGCCGCGTTTCCCTCTCCGCCTCTCGCCTCTCTCCATTTGCTCAATTTCCAGACGCGCCTTCTGTCGCCGGTCAATTTAACGCGGACGGTCTGCCACCATAAACCCAACACACTCCGAGGCCAGATTTCCTGCCGTTCCTCTCGGCCATTAATCCTCTTCAGCGCTCGTCGCCTGCCGCCTAAAAGTAACAGCAAAAAGCCTCTTCCTCTCTCCTCGTTTCTGCGCTTCAGCGTGCCTTCCTTCCATGCTTCCTCACAGGAATAGAAGAGATCGCGCGACCAGCAGCTAGGGGTAGAGGCCCTGCCCCCGAGGCGGAAGGGCGTCTTCACAACGAAGCTGTCTCTTGTGGGGCGCCGCACGCTGTCTTTTTATTTCTTCCCGTGGAAACCTCTGAAGAGAGGATGCATCGACTTCACGTCGAGCCCCGAAGCCCGCCCGCCGCGGCCGCCGCGGCCGCCGCGGCCTCCGCCTGCAGGTCGAGAGCCGAAGGGCGCGAATCCGCCGTCGCCTGCAGAACAAACAAAAAAAGAAACGGCAACGGCATGGCAGGAGGCGGTAAACATGACTAAGGAAGGCACGAATAACGAATCCACTCCAACGCAAAAAAACTCCAGAAGACGGGAAGACACACGCCACAGAGACACCCGGATGAACGCCACAAGCCACATTCGCAAAACCACGAGACGACAGACGACAGCACCACCAAAAAAAAATCAAAACGCGAAAAAAGGAAAAATCGTCTATCAATTATCATTGTGCTTCCTCCCCCTCCTCTCTCGCAGTCCATCCGCCGGGAAACGCGTAATGGAAGAGTTGCATGCGCGTGCGACGCAGGCGCGCCTCCCTCCACGTCTCCGCCGCATTCTCAGTGCGCCCACGGTAGTTTTCGTGCTCACCTGAAAACCGCGCCAAGCCTCCAGGCACGTGCTGAACGTGTGCCGCGTCAAAGCCAAGCGCGCCCTCGCTGAATCCGTCCGCGCGCCGGTCGTCGGCGTCGGCGCCCCAGCTCCCGTCGCGTCGAGCGGCGTTGCTGAATAGCGACTGTCTCTCGCCCGCAAGCGAGGCCAGGATATTCCGCGACGAGTCGTCTTCGTCGTCGTCTAAGCTCCTGTCGTTGTCATCTGAAGCGAGAATGTCTGTTAGGATCTCGCGCTGGCGTTGTTGATCGCCGTAAATCAACTTGTCGGGCTCCATCGGCAGATCCCGGCTATGAATCACTTTGTAAGCGTAGCCCTGAGACGCACAACCGCAGAGAAGCCTGACGAACATCCAGCGAAGCCCAGAAGACGACCAGGCACGTCTATGCAACAGCATACACCTTCATTTACATATTTACACGCATCTGAATAGTTGTAGACACAGCGCGGCGCTATAGAGACTGCACGCGCGTTGCGGCTCTCACCTGATCGATGATGAACTGCTGGCGCTTGTCGGCGTAGACCATCTCCAGCGTGTCTTTCGAAATCAGCGAGTAGAAAAATGCGTTGAAGCTCTCGCCTTCGTCCGCCGCCTGGGGCTTCGCACGCAGAATGCGACCTAGACGCTGGGCCTCCTGCCGGCTGCGAATGCGCAGGCAGCGAGATGCAGAGGCACAGGCACCCGAATGCGGAGAACTGGCAACGGCGACGGAAAGGGAAAGCGGCACAGGGCACGGCAAACGAAAAAGGATAGTCCAGCTTGTAGTCTACAATCCCCAAAAAGAGGTAGTTCATATAATCCTAGGGATCCCACGTTCGTAAGAGTAACAGGCAGTTTAGATTCAGTTGTTGTCTGATCGGTACTGCAAGCCCTGAGTAAAAAGGGAAAAGGAAAGGTTCACCGCTATTTGAACACAGCAGACAGCGCAGCTGCAGATAATTTATGGAGGAGAGGAGCGCATGTGCATCGTAGGACGCAGCGGACCTCGGCTCGCTCCCTGAAAAGACGCTCTCTCGCGTGGGATTGAAGAGCCACGATAAAAGTAGACCGGCAGCGCACAGCTGTGCAGGCTACGACTCCGCAGTAGCCGTGAAAGAGCCAGTTCGGCGACGCGCACGAGGGAAGCGAAAAAAGGTAGACACGGAAAAAGGGTAGCTGATTGAAGGAGGAGCCGGGGCGCTAGGGAGCTCACCGAGACGCGAAGTTGAAGGAAATTTGAATGACAACGTTAGCGCAAGGAATATCGATCGCGTTGTCGCCGACTTTGGACAGGAAAAGGGAGTTGAAGGTCGACTCATTCTGAGCAGACAGAGCAGCCACGCAGTCTCGAGTGAAAAATGACAAGAGGAAAAAAGACGCGCACACCTGAGTCATGATCCGTAGGCTTCACACACACCGTAGGCGCCTGCAGCGCTGCGCGCATGCATTCTGATCTACGCAGCGCCCTGCTCTCTCCTATTTCTGTGCCTGGTAACGCAGGCATCTCATGTCATCTGTCTCTGCGCCACTGGAAATGCCTGTGGTTGTATCCTCCAGCAGATATCGCCGTCTGCACGGTTGCACTGAAACAACAAATACGCAGTATGTGTTTCATGTAGGCGCACATATGCATCGACCACCTACAAAGCCGTCTGAATATACAACCGCACAGCTGCCAATATATACCAAGGATCAGCATATAAATATATACAAGCATACAAATATATATATATATATATATATATACATTACTACATATAAACATGCACGCACACATACACATCTGTGGGGCTGCTCATCCTTGCGTATCTGTAAAAATATGTCCGCCGACTTCGCGAGGCGTGTGTCTATGAACGTATGTGTGACCTGCGTTCCAGTACCTTGAATTTGTTCAGAATCGCGACGCGTTCGACGGCGCTGACTTGTCCGTAGATGAAGGGCCGGTTGAGCGCCTTCGCCGTGTGGAGCAGCGCAAAAACGTTGTCGCTGAAAACCAGAATTTTGTCTCCCCGTGCTTCGTGGTAGCGCAGCAGCCACTCGCAGGTCATCAGTTTCGTCGGGTTGCATACCCAGAGCTTCCTCTGTTTCGCATGCGAACACTGAGGAAAAAACAGAAGAAAGAGCGGCGAGGCTGCAGGGGAGTGCCGCCGGCGACCCGGGCAGCCCTCGAGGCCTGGAAAGCCGTCGAATCGTTTTCCCGTATTTATGCGTATTGAACGATAGCGGAGAAAGGACGTGACCTCTCCCTCGCGGCCTGCGTAACGGCAAAACTACCTCAAGCGTGGACAGTGAGAGACGAGGCCCGACGCAAGCAGAGCGAAAAAAACATTCACCTTTCATGTGTGGCGTAGCAGAAGAGAGAAGAGAGAAAGGGAGGGAAACCGGACTAGAGACGCGAGACAACGAGCTTCGAAGACGACGCTAACACGACAAAGACAGAAAGCTTTTCGCGGCAGAACAAAGAAAGCCTTACCCGGAGGTATTCGCGATAAAAGTCCGCAGTCATCGGGCACCAGACTTCCTGGCAAGAGACGCGCGCGAGGAAACCCTGCGAGAAGAGAAAGACAGGCAGACGGCGGCGATACTGCATGGCGCAACGACGAGAAGAAAATGCTTTATGAGCCCGACATCGAGTGCGAGAGAGGAAAAAAAACCAAACGCGGCAACGGAGAGTGTCCGGAGGGAGAAGGGAGGGACAGCTGGCCTTCGACCGCCCAGAGAGCCTCGAGCGCTGGTTCACAGCATCTCCATCTGTGCGCAGCCGCGACGCCTTCGATGTTCCTCGTTTCAACGCCTCTTGAGGCCCGTGCGTGGGCGCTGCGAGGCCCCTCTCAGCGCAGCCGTACAAGCGCTCCCCACCCCCCACCCGACAATCTGATAAACGAAATCACCGTGGAAGCTCGACAGTGCGGCTGAACAAAGTTCTACTACGCTAGCATGATTCGAGAGCACACCCAATATCCTCGAGTCTATTCCGGGCGCGCCTCGTCTCTTATCGGTGTGCTGTCACCCTAGATTCATCTTGAAACTTTAATTTCTTAGTTGCAGTTACACCTGTATCCCAACTAAGGACAGGTATCCCTTTAGCGTTTCTGTACTCTTCTGAGGGGCTTCCTGTGCACTTGCCACGGTTGCCATCTAGAAAGAAGCCGCGCAAAGCAGGCCGCTCACTTGGTCCTGCAGTTCGATCCAATTCGCCTCGAAGAGCTTCGGACCGATGAGCCACTGCAGGTCTTTGATGAGGTCGTCCTCGCGCACAAGCGTCGCCGTCAAGCCGAGGCGGCAGTGGCTCCTGCAGAAAAAAGGCCGGCGGAAAATGGGCACGACTGGGGGCCCCAGAAGCGACGAGACAGGCGGGCACGGGCCAGCGCGAAGGGACGCCGCCTACAGAGGTGACGCATGAATGAAGGAAAGAAGGACAGCGCAAAGGAGGGCGTCTGGAACAGGAAACTGTGGGAACTGAGGCGGCCTGCGTTCTGCGACCGAGGCAAGCGGTGCCTCGGAAACCGAAGAAGCGAAACAAAGAACGCCGGAACCAACGTGGAAAAGCACGAGCCCGCCCCGATCTACGCAAACATATATATATATATATATGTACATGCATACAGGTATGAATATGTGTCTTGTATGTATATGTATTGTATGTTGCGGTGTTGGCACGTGGCGCGGTGATGCGTGCGTCCCTCACGTCTGGGTTATTTCGTAGAAATATGGACAATCTATGTTTGATTTGAAATTTTCCAAAAGCGTGGCCTACTAGTTTAGTGACAGATGTTTTTGTTTTTTCTTACTTGACAAGGTCGTTGATTCTGCGGAAGGCGGGAGCGGGGGCGAACTGCACTTCGTCGAAGATAAGCAACCCCCACTCGCGCTCGCGAATTTGCTGCATGATCCGCTCAGCTGCCAGACTGCGGCGGCCGCTGAAGGCAAGCATCGTGTAGGTGCTCACCAACACGCCAGCCTCGTCAACTTGCCACAGGCTCTGAAAAAAAACCGAAACGGCGAGTCAAGCGTGGGAGCGAAGCGGGAGACGCGCACAGACACGCGGGCCGCGTCGAGCGCAGGCACAGCACGCGGTAGGCGAGACCCGGAAAACACACGGGCAGCAGACGCGAGAAAAGGCGACGCAAGTGAAGGGAGAACCTCGGGCGAGGAGGAACGACGGGGCAGTCAAAGAAATGCCCTAGCGGCGGGGAGACGACGAGGCAACCCAACCCCAGCAGACGAGAAAGACACACAGAGAAGAACAAGCCTCGAGGAGGTGAGGATACACTCGGAAACGCGCAATAAGGCGCGACATTCGCAGCCCGGACGGGGTTGGAGAAAAGGAAAAAACGATGCCGCTCGGGGGAGACAGCTGATGAGCGGTGGAAGACCGAAAAAGCGGAAGAGCTCATCCACACAGCGGCGATAAGGACGCGCAGGACTCGGAGACTCCGTGGCGTTATTTAACAGACATTTCCTCACTTGTTTGGTTTCCGCAGTGAGGGTAAGAAGGCGAGAAGAGTCGATGGTCGTGTACTCTTCGAACTGCTTCCTCCACTGATCGACTGCAACCGCGCTCGTCGTCAAAACCATAACAGATTTGCGAAGTGTGCACGCTGCTGTGATGCCTGAGAAGACGAAAAAAAAAGACATAAGGCCCGTAAAAAGAAAGACGCCACCAAGAAAGGGGCAAACAGAGACCGCGAGCCACCTACAGAGCGTCAGGCATGTGGAAAAACCGCAACGCGATGCCTCGGGAAATTGAAAAAGGTGCCAGGTGCGATGACACAAACAGAGGGGAATTGAATTAACACGCAAATAGACAAAGAAGAGTCAAGCGCCTGAAAGCAAGGCGGGCGCCGCGACGCATCGGTGCCGTTCACGCGGAAAAAGAACTTGATGCGCGGAAACGGATAAGCGTCGCAAAGGGGTTCAAGGAAATCGCAGAACAACTACGAAGACACGCGAAGAAGAGAGACAGTCGACGCCCGGTGAGACGAGTCAATGGCACAGAATGACGAAGAGACGACCAGGTGAAGCGAAAGTGAAAAAAAGCAAGCTGCAGTCGAGTGTCATAGCTCGATTCTTCCAGCACAGCCGACCTGTTAAAGTCTTCCCTGCGCCACAGGGCAGGACAATGATGCCTGAGCGCGCTCGGCCGTTGCTAAACATTTTCCGCAGGGCTCGCTCCTGATAATAACTGAGAGGAAAAAACAAGCCAAGCACTTTTCTCACACAGAACAGTGAGCACTGATACACATTTCCGATCTACGGATATATAGAGACACTCAAGCGTCACATATATAAGACGCATACATACGGGCATCCGACCTCCCTTCCGTTAGAGACACTGCATGGAGAGCCGCAGCGAACGAACAGCGAGCGCCGGCAGACGAGAGCAACGACACACGCAGGCGGTGCGGCGAAGTGTGGAGTCACCC
Organism: Besnoitia besnoiti; assembly: GCF_002563875.1. Classification (NCBI taxonomy): domain Eukaryota; phylum Apicomplexa; class Conoidasida; order Eucoccidiorida; family Sarcocystidae; genus Besnoitia; species Besnoitia besnoiti. The sequence goes on along the minus strand of NC_042359.1, from coordinate 1,110,268 downwards.
GCCCCGCCGTCGCAATTCTTGCTCTTCAGCCCTCTGCGGAGGTGTCGGTAGAAAAATATTTCGGTGTACATGCGCGTGCACGGCCGCATAACCAGGTAACTGCGCGAGGGCAGCGGGTCATGTCTCCTTCTCCGCCTGCCTTCGCCAGAAGCTGCGTCGCGCTTCCGCCCTTTCGCATGCCTCGAAGGAAAGACGCCCGCGGAAACATTTTTCGCGTCCACGCGCACGCACACACGCCCGGCCGATGCACGCTCCATGCCTCAGGACGTATATGAAACACATGTAAACATACGTGTATATACACGTGTATATATAAGTATATGTCTATATGTATGTATGTATTAGAGCGCAGAGCGCCCGCATGCCGAGGCCCACGTCTGCGGCTCGACGGAGGACACACCGAATTTTTGTGCTGGACTTCAAGAGGAGCGAGGAGAGGTTCTTGTTGGTTTTGTCGCGCCGAAAGTCGTACTCGTTGAGCAGCGGGCGGTGCATGGTCTCCACAGAGAGGCGCTTGACCTCCTCGACGCGGTCGCTGCTCACTTGGAAGGAGAATACCTGAAAGCGAGGCAAGGCGGGGACGCAGAGCGCGCTCGCTGAAGACACTCGCTCAGGCTGGAAACTTAAGCGATGGGGGTAGGCCAGAGAAGAAAAACTAAGACGCGGAAAGACGAAAAGAGGGAAAACAGACAGGGGAGACACGGGGGGGCGGCGTGGGTCTACGGTGACAGGTGGCGAAGCGTTTTATGCCACGCGACTACAGAAAGCAAAGCAGAGAGAGCGAAACGTGTCGAAGCGTAGAAGGCAGGTAAGTCGAAAACATAGCCACAGATCAGCCCGCGGCCTCGCACGGAGAGCCAAGAGCCTCCTGACCTGCCGCGCCGGCGCCGTGGTCGCCTTCTTCTGTTTCGCGCTGTCTCCCTCGTCGCCTGCCGACGAAGCCCTCGGTGGCGACGCGGGGGCCTGCTTCGCGCTCCCTCCCTCTGCCTCTCTTCGTTCTTCTGGCTCGTCGCGCGGTCTCTTGTCTCGAGACCCTGTCTGCTGCGAGCCCTGTGCGTCGCCTCCTGGGGCGCCTGGGCCGCCTGGAGCCCCGCCGACCGCGGTCGCGGCGTCTCCCTTCTCGGCGCGGGCGAGGCCCGCCCCGGGGCCCGTCTCCTCGTCGTGCTCGGTGACCGGAAAGGCCAGCTGAGACGCGTCGAGCGTGGGCGCATTCGCGACCACGTACAACCCGTCGTTGCTGACAACAGGACCCGCAGCAGGTTTCGAGAGAGAAGAGACAGGCGGCATCACGAGCGAAGGCAGCTGGGCGGTCTGCGGTAGTTCCGGGCGCCGGTGAACGACCGCGGAGCTGCGAATCAGCGGATTCGAGAGCAAGTAGTCCAACTCCTTCTTCTCCGCCGATTCGATGTAGTACTTGTTCTCGTTCAACACGAGCTTCACCTGAAGCATCCACGTACGAAAGAAAGACCTCTTACCCTTCACTCCGCCAGCATGGCCCGTGGACTCCCTCGCGGCATGTGTCGAGTCTCCCGCGGACGGAAAGCGAGGCCTATCCGCTGTTTCGCCTTCGCTGTCACTCATCATCCGTTCTCCCGCGCACTCTCTTCTTCCTGTCTCCTCCTCTTCATCTTCTTCTCGCGCTTTCCGCGACCCCTCGAAACACCCGTTGGGCGAGCATTCACGTAGACAGTCGCCTTCTGCTGGGCGATCCCCCACTCCGTAGATGCAGACCGGTTTCGTGTTGAACTGGAGGCGCACTCGCCGCCGCGCCGCCAACACGGGCCCCGGCAGCACAAAACCGAAGTTTTGCTATCTCCACACATCCATTCGAACTCTTAGCTGCATCTATGACTCAAAAAGAGAGACAGAGTGTGTGCTTCTTTGGCTTCTCGTCGCAGCGCCAGCGCGTCTTCTCCTCGCGCGCGGGCACTCACTTTGCCGAAGGCCGAGGCCACCTTCTGAATCTGCACAACCAAGTCCTCGGGAATCGCGTTCTTACTGAACTTCTCCAGATTCGAAATCATGTCTTCGCAGGAGAGCCCGATGCTGATGCCCGCGTACAGCGAGAAAATCGTGATCTGAGGCCACGCAGAGCACACAGCCACGCGCGAGCCGATCAGACGCCTTCCAACGAGGCATGATTCCGCCCTCAACGCAGCCTTCTGTCCTCAAGTGTGAGCGACGGACAGTGGGCATCTAGCTACTTCAATGCGTCTACTTTTTCTGGAGACTCCCCTCTGGAACCCCACACCCAGCGGCGCGGCTGGATAGCTCGAGGTGAGGCCCGGGGCAGTCGCACCCCCGGCGGGCCCCGCGCGGAGACAGCCGAAAGGAGAAGCGCGAAGTCCTTCCTCAGCTTCAGTGCCAGGCTCCAACGCGCTCACCTGGAACTCGTGGACGAAGTCACCCCTGCAGATCGGCTCCGCCATGGTGAGGAGGAGCTCGTTCGCTTGCCGGCTGGCGGACGAGAAGGTCTCGAGGAGAATGGATCCGTCCTGACAGACCCAGAGGGGGCGGTGCGCGTGGTCAGCCTTCAGAGACAGTTTGGCGCCGTAGTCTCGGAAGCCGCCGACCCTCAGACTCAAGCTGTCGGCAGTCAGCGGCAAGTTCCCGTAGACGCCGCCCTGCGCCGTCGCGCTCGGACGCAGATACGCCGAAGAGGCCGCGGCGGCACGGGCCGCCGCAGCAGGCGGCGACCCCCCGGCGCGCTGAGGGCGCACGCGGGAAGCGAAGGCCCTCGCCGGTCAGCCTTCTCCTCGCGGACGTGCGAAGGATGCCATTCTTCGTCGTCTGTGCTCGGGCGCCGCGCGCGCTTCGCGGGGGGAGGAACCCGAGGGCGCGTGTCGCAGAGCGACACGTCGCCCGCGGGCGGGAACTCCTCTGAACTCATCGCGACGACCTGAGAGCAACACGCAGCCTCCGCCGGCGCTGCCTCTCCCGTCGCGGGCTTCTGTCCGCGTCTCCCTCCCCCCCGCTCCTTTGGAAGAAGCAAGCCACAGACTCCGCTGGCACGGCTCCCTCTCTACGACAGGGACAGTCTCCTCTTTCGCCCCGAGGGGTCGCCGCCAGTCCTATGCGGTCGCCTCCTCCTACCGCGACGCCCACTGGGCGATCGGCAGGGCGGCGCGTCGACGAACGAAAACCCCTGAGAAGACGCGACGCGCCCTGTAGAAAAACCGACGCGCAAAGGTGATGAAGAGGTGAGAAAGCGCTGGGGAACGCGCTCCTTCGTCCCTGCTATTTCCCGGTGCGCACGCCTCCGCACGAGCGTCAGGCCAGCGATTCATGGAGAAGAGATGAAACTCCGCGACGCGCCGTCCTCCGGCTGCAGCCGCGCCAACTACGTGTATCCAAACTTAAAGCTCTTATTCATGCATGCATATATAAATTCATAGAGATCTACGATTTACTAGCCGTCGGGGCTCCTATACATGCATGTGCAACCAGGCACGAAGATACCGCAGGATGCTTGCAGCGCGAGACGCGAGCAACGGCAAGGCAGCTGACAGAGTACTCTGCGCCGTAACTGAAAGCAAAAGACAGAATGAAGTAGGAGGGTGAGAAAAGCAAATGGGCGACTCGCCACGAAGCCGCGACTACGGAGAGAAGTAGGTCGTTGATAGTGAGACAGTCGGGAAAAGTTGCAGCGCAGAAGGCAGGCAGACGAGGAAGAGAGAGAACAAAACTCCTTACGCCCGTGACTGAGAAGGCAGACGGTTAGGGGAGCGGAAGGAAGTGCAGGGAAGACGAACCAACAAAGGAAAAGGGAGAACAACAACGGCAGAGCCGCGCAGAACGACGACGCGTGAGCCGCAGAGGCACGCGGCAACGCACGAGGAAAGAAATGGTCCGAGAACAAGAGAGACAAGGCGGGAACAAGAGAAGCGCCAGAAAGAAAAGAAGTGACAATGGGGATCAGAAGCGGTCATGAAGGAAAGAAAAGACGCGGAGACAAGAGAAAAAGCGGGAAACAAGCTAGTTGGTGGCTGTCTCGTTTCAGAGGGCTTTTCTCGAGATAGGAGAAGGCTGAAGACTACGAGAGAAGACGTTTATCGCCTCGCGACCTTCGTCTCATTCTCTCTTGCTCTATTATGGTGGACGAGAAAGGGACGTTTCCATGGAGAAAGAAGCCGAAGGCTGCGTGCATGCCGAGAAAGAGACTTCCGTTTTCGCAGCGGTGCTCAGAGAGAAATGGCGACGACTCGAATAGAGCCGCGCGCACGCGGTTCGCTGTGCGAGCCCGCTTTTCTCTCGTTGCCGTTCGATTTCTCTGAAAACTGAGCAGAACGCACTATTTTTTTCGGATTTTCCTTGATTTTTCTTCTCCAGCTGGGCTGCGGGTCCCTCGCACCTCCTTGTTGCGGCGCGCCTTTTTTTTCGCCGCCCGCCCGCGTTGTCTTCACCGCCCCCCAGCTGCCTGCACACGCGCGAAACCTGCACGCGAGCAGCAGTCGCGGACACAGAGAGAGGCGATGAGGCGAGAAAAGGCGCAACTCCAGAGAAAGTAGGGGAAAGAACGCTCACCTGAGGCGCGATTCCGCTTCAAACGCCTTGGCGGACCACGCGAGGCAGTGTGCGCGAGGCAGCCACGAGCGCCACGAGCGCAGTCAGGAGAACCCGAAGCAGAAGGCCGCAGAGCGAAGCGACGAAGACGTCAAAACGAAGATAAGAAAGCGGGCAGTGTCGCCTTCGTCAGGCGAGAGCTCGAGGAGAGAGAGGCCTGCGAGGGAAGCGAGAGACGGTTGAGAAGCAAAAAAGAGGGCACCAGCGGAAGAAATACCCGTGAGAGAGCCCATGCGAGACCCTGAGACGCGGGTGGAGGCGCCTGAGCTCTGGCAGCGCCTCAGCGGCGCCGTCTTTCAGCGCCCGCAGACAGCGGCTGAGAGACGAGAGAGAAAGGCGCAAGGCATGCGAGGAGGGAGAGGAGGAAGCGAGCTCGGCGAAGAACGAGGCGATGATGACGAGGGGGTTTTCTTCCCGCCGGGGGGCCCGCGCCTGCCTCATCTGCTTGGCTTCGCGGCACGCGGCTTCGAGCGAGACTCTCGTCTAGAACCCACAGTCTCCTTCAAGAGGAAGCGACTCATTTCGACAGAGAGCGCCCTCTGGCGTCCGCGGATGTGTGCATCGAGTTACGTTGACACAGCCATGGGAGGACACGACTCTGACGCGACCCTCCTGCTGTCCTCCTCGCTGGAGCTCGGTGGCAGCAGAGAGGACGAAGAGGGAGACGAAGGAAAGGGACTGGAGCCCCAGAGGCGCGAAGGGGCGAGGCCGTGCGGGCAGGAGGCGCGCGCGGAAAGGAGAGAGGCGAGGGAGCGAGGAGAAAACCGCGAAGGAGGCAGGCGCCGCTGCGCCGAGGAGGAAGGGAACGTACATGCGAAAAGACCAGAAAGAGCGCCTTTTCAGAGTCGCGCAGGGCACGCAAGAAACGGCCGAGTCGAGGAGGACAGCCGGTGCGGAGACGCACGAAGCGAGGCTCCAACGCAGGACGGAAAGCATTCAGCCTCTGAAAAGTGGCGCAGAGGGACTCAACGAGATGAAAAGACTTTTGCGCGGGGCTCCCTTCACACACTCGGCAGGGGGGAGTTGGGCAACGTGAACAAAGGAGGAGGACCAGGATCGGTTGATGAGGACGCGGAGCCCGACAGAGAAGACGCCCAGTCGCCCGCGGCGCGAGTGTGCGGCGGTGGAAAAAGCATCGCGGCGGGCATCCGATCAAAACAAACCGAGCGGCAGAAGACACAGAAGGAGAGCCCCAGGCGCATGCAACAGGCCGCCCTCGACGAATCTCTGTTGTTGCCTTCGCTTTCTCCTCTCGCCTTCCGTCGCCGCTCCCTCCCTTCCTCACCGTCTCCCTGCACTTCGCTAGCGTCTTCGCGAAGCGCGTCGAGGCGCTGGAGGCCGAGAGGTTCGCCGCGACGGTCTCAGCAGGGACAGCGAGGCGAAGGCGGCGCGAGGGAAGAAGGGTCAGGCTCCTCCCTCTGCACCGACAGCGACGCTCACTCATGTCTCCGGTGCTCCTGCTGCGGCCGCAGAGCGACCGCGGAGGAGGCGCATGCGTACGGCTTTGTCCTTTCGGTCTCCTCGTCCGTGTCTTCGAGTGAGAGCGACGACAGTGGAGAGGCGCGCGCGGGGAGGCGGGCAGCTGCGGAGGGTCGCGAGAGTGCAGCGAGCGCAGACAGCCTGAGGCGGCTGAGGACGGATCTCTCCCCCTCGAGGCGAAAAAGCAGAGAGGAAGATACATCTGGAGACCGACCGCGGGAAAGAGAAGCGCCTGAGGCGCCTGGCGGAGAGGGCGCAGGGGGCTCCGACGTGTCCCCACCGCGGTCGTTGGGCGAGAAAGCGACAGGTCCCAAGCTCCCTTCCGGAAGCGGCAGACGCAGACCCGACTCTACCTTCTCGGCGGGGGCAGCGGAAGCCAGGGGCGCAGGGCTCTCGCGCTGCCTCTCAACGTTGCTAGGAAGACGGGGAAGGAGCGAGACAGGCCGGAGGGAGGCGAGAGCTGCGCTAGCGCCGCCGGAGAAAGGACCTGCTTCTCCGAAGGCTGCCTTACTCTGTGGTTGCGGCCTCTCCGCAAGCTGCCTGGATGCGCGGCAGAGCTCCGCCGCCGCCAACTCCCCTGGAAAGCAGCGGCGTGGTCGGGCGTCGTCGTTGCGCGCGTGTTCCGTCTCTCTTTTCTCTTCCTCTTCCGCTTGCGGCCGCGTCTCCTCAGCTTCGGTTCCTCCTAGTCTCAACGAGCCTCTTTCTCTCGCGGCGAAGCCGCCAGGGAGCGCCAGCGGGGGCATGTCTCATTCGCCCGTTGCCTCTTCTCTCTTCTTTCCGCCCTCCGCTAAAGGTGAAACGAGGAGGGCGCCGCGGACCCCCCCTTCGAACGCCTCCTCTCTGGGGCAGCCAGACGCACACGTCTCGCCGCTGGTCGCCTCGTCGCTTTCGCTGCGCGAAGCGGCTGAGCAGAAAGAGGTGGCTGACACGGAGAAGATCGGCGAGGAGACCCCAGCTGCTGGCAGAAAAAAGGCGGGGGAGACGCGTAGAGACAACGGGCGCGGAAACAGGCGTGCGCCTCCCTCCGTCCCGAGCGACGAGCGCCGCGCTCGCGATGTTGGGATTCAGAGTGTGGGGTGTTTCCCTCTCAGACCCTCGGGAGCCGAGCCGGGCGGCTTGGCGCCTCGCGCCGCGCCGGACGACAGCTGCTCACGTCGACGCCAGCGGGGCGAATGGGAAGAAGAACTCGGGGGTGCTCCATGGTCTCACGACATCCGCCGCCCCTCTGCCGTTTGGGCTTCGCCCCGCCCTCCCTCCGCTGCTGCGTTTTTTCCCTCCTGGAAGCGTTCCACTCTGCTTCAGGCGTCTCCTCGCCGTCGGCATTCTTCGTCTCCTCGGTGTGCGGCCTCTGGTTCGTTGACCCGTCCGCTTCCCCCGCTCCTTAGGTCTGTCGGACATTCGGCTGCGCGCCCCCCCGACGCTGCATGCGTCCCTGCTCCCTCTGCGGCTCCGCCTGGATGTTTTCTTCCCTCTCTGTCGGCGGCCTCTTCGGGCGCCACCCTCTTCCCCCCGTGGTTTCCTCAGCTGCACGCCACTGGAGCCTTCTGCGGCAAGCCTCTCGCTCAGGTGCCGGCGCAGGAGGCCTCGCAGGCAGGGCGCGTGCCTACGAGGTCTCCCGGCGCCACAGCGCCTCTGCGCGCTTCGCCTGTCGAGAGCACTTTGCAGGCGTTCTCGCTGCTCGCTTTTCCGCCGCAGTGCGAAGCACCTCGCGCGCCGGTTTCTGGACTTTCGCTCCGCAGCCTCGTTGCCACCGGGCAAGCGGCACCCCGCGGCGTGGAAGGCGCCAATGAAGACGAGGCGCTCAGCGAGCGAACCGCGGCGCTGGGTGGCGGCGTGTGGCGCCGCACGCGCAGCGAGGGAGATAAGAACGCAGGCGAAAGGCGCGAAGGCAGGCGAGGCTGGAGGTGCGACGAAGAGATCGCGCATGCGCAGTTTTGGGGGGGATGGGGTGTCTCTCCTCTTTTTGCCGAGGAGCGACGCGAGCCAGTCGCAGCCGAAGCGAGGAAACGGCTGAACGGGGAGGTGGAGGGATGCAGCGCGTACGCACCTTGGAGCCGCAAGGAGGCGTCTGCGCGGCGCAGCGAAGGGAGCCTGGGGACGCGCCAGGAGATCAGTTTTTCTGCGCGAGACGGCGGCTCGTCGGCTGACTCGAACTTTCTGTCTCTTCGCCGATTTCTCCTCGACCAGAAGACTGAGGAACTGCGGCGGCAGCTGCTGGCGCTAGACCAGATCGAGGAGACGGAGGCGAAGAAGCGGGAGGCGCGCGAAAGGCGCGAGCAGAGCCTGCGGGCGTCGCTTCAGAGTCTGAAGAAGAAGTACAGAGGCCTCGTTGGCGACTTCGCCTTCAACCTCCAGCTGCTGCGCGCGCGCGACGAAGAGCTCGAGCGCACCGAGCGATTCGCCCTAGACCTCCACAGGGAGCTCAAAAAGCGCGAGAGAGAGCTAGAAGAAGAAACGAAGCAGAGGGCGGAGCAAAAGCGCGACCGCGAGCAAGAGGAACTGGCGCGAGCGGCCAAGGCGACGGAAGAAAGAGAGCGACAGAGCGAGGCGCTATCCCACCTGCGCTGGCGACTCTGGGCGCTTTCGCTGCAGCTGGGCAACACCGAGAGAGAGAGGGAGAGAGAAAAGGCTGATATGGAGGCGAGGCTCGCGCGACTCAACCAAACGTACGAAGAAGAGCTCCAGACGCAACGCGCTGAGGCGGCGCGCAGGCGGGAGCTGGAACTAAAAAAGGCGGAGAAGAACGCGAGGCACAACCTCGACGACCTCGTGAGGAAACTCGAGGAAAGCGAAGGCAAAAGACGTGCCCTGGAGCAGAAGCTCTGGCATAGCGACGACGAAAAGCAGGCGCTGGAGACGCGGGAAAAAGAAAACCTTGTCGCAATCTCGCTCCTGGAGGAAGAAGTCTCGCACTTGAGAGCCGAAAAGGAGCACGCGGAGCGGTCGGGACAAAATGTGGCGGCGGAAGGCGAAAAGCAAATCCAAGATTTGAAGAGACAGCATGCGCAAGAAATCGACCAACTCAAACGTCAGCTTGCGGGTAAAGAATCGAAAGACGAGGGCGAAGTACTCAATGTCCAGCCCTCGAGGCGACTGAGAGTCGTCCAGGCATTCACAGATATACACGTTCAGATATGCCTCTATTTCTATAGATCGATGAAATCTAAGAATATGTCCATACTCCCCGAAAGAGCGCATTGTGAAGGCACCCCACGCCGTGTGTAAATGGATGGATTCTTTGCGTCTTCCCCGCCGAGTCCGAGCTGCACGCATGTCGACTCTCTGCTTCGCAGTTTCGTTCGTAGGAGAATCCGCGTGTGCAGAGAGCGAGCAACAGCAGAGCTGTTTTTCCATTCTCCGCTTTCGCCCCCGAAGAGAAAAGGCAAACTCTGCCTGTGTGCCGGTTGTCTCAGAGCAGAAGGCACACGGCTTGGCGGCTCCAGCAGAGGTTCAGAAGCGCCACACAGAGCTCCTCGAGCGGCAGGTAGGGACTGTCTCTGAAGGAAGCGTGAAGTCGGACCACCGCGCGTTTCGGTCCTTGGGTCGGCCTTCTCGTCTCTGTCTGCGTCTGCGGCGGGTGTTGTCGCCTCCTCGCGGCTTTCTGCTCGCTCGCGATGTGTGGGCGTGCCCGCAAGTGCTTCTGCCTCACTCTTTGCTCGCGTGCAGTCTCGTTCTCGCCGATTTTTTTGAAATCTCTCTCCTCTCCCTTCCTTCCCGCTGCTGGGTGTCGGTCTCCACGCTTTCCCTCTCGTCGCCGTCCGCCGAGCGCGACGCGAGGTTTGCTTTTTCTTTCCTCTCTCCTCTTCTTGCGCGCTGTGTGACTCCGTGCCGCTTCCTCGCAGCGGGAGCAAGAGCGACTCAGTCTGCGAACTTCGCAGAGCTGGGAGCACCGGCTGGCGCGCGCGCAGCAGGAAACGCGCGAAGCCTTGCAGGGGGAGTTCGAGCGCGAGCGGGACCGTTTCCTGCAGCAGAACAAGGTAAACACAAAAGAAAGGAAAACAGCGTGCATGCGTGACGGGCTGCGGAAGCTATGTGACCATACAGCCGCGCCAGCGCGTGGGTCCGGCCGCGTGAAGGTCTCTCTCACTGGCGTATCGCCTCCGTAGTCGCCTCCAGTTGTGCCTTCGAGTCAGTGCGAACTCAATTGAGGGCATCGACCCGCGGGCACGGCGACTGGAGGAGGTTCGTTACCCATATTCTATACGTCGCACCTGGTTACACTTCTACAGCACGCAGGCAGTAATTGAAAACCGCACCATGTGTACGTACATCTGCGTCTGGGTTTGCGTGTTCCTTGCTCTCCCCCCGCTTGGGTTCTCCAGTCTGTGTCGAGAACACCGGATAGATGTTTTTGTGAAGCGTTTGCTTCTCTCTCGGTCTCGTCCCTTACTGTTCGTCTGCAGGCGGCAGCGGACGCCCGCGGCGAGCTCGAGCGCCAGCTGCAAGAGGCGCGCGAAAAACTGTCTCAGCGAGTAAGATGGCGAGTGGCCTGTTCCCTCTCTTGGACGCAGCTGGGTCTCGTTTCCTTCCTCCCCCCGGTGTGTGTCGGCGCGTCTCTCTGTGTGTCGCATGCGCTTTGAGTCGCCCACGTTCGCGCGTGTGGCCTTCTCCACTTTCCTCTCCATTCTTTCCGCTGCGTCGCTGCAGGAGTGGGAGCTGAGCATGGCGGAGGGTCGCTTCCTCGCGGCCGAGGCGCTCCAGCAGCTGCCGCTGCTGCATGGAGGCAAATCCCTTGGGGGCGAGTTCGCGTCAATCGGCGCGAGGGAAGCGAGCGGGTTCGTCGCGGCGTCGCCCGCTCAAGGCTGCCCGCTCCTCGATGGGGCGGCGAAGCGCGCGACTTCTGCGCCGATGCTCCTCGACGAGGCTCCGCTCTCCGTCGCACGAGCTCCGTTTTCCTCCCCGACGCCGCAGAGAGCAGACGCGCGACGCGAAAATACGCCTCTTGTCCGCGCAGAGTCGGCGCTTCGAGAGCCAACCCAGGGGGCGACTGGTGGTGCATCGCTTTCGGCGCCCCAAGGCGAGCCGAAAGCCGCGCAAGGAGCTCTGTTCCCCGGAGACCTGGGCACGATTCATCTTAGTCCTCTGCAGCTCTCGCCTTTGTTCTGCGGCACGGACTTCGGCACTGCCGTCTCGCCGCACCCGTCTCCGGGGGGCGGGCCTTCTGGCACTGCGTCCTCTTCGTCGTCTGCCGCCTCCTCTTGGCCTCGCCCTCTCCAGGCGGCTGCGGCTTCCGGACGGCTGGTGTCTCCCCGTTTCGGCGACGCATCAGAAGCGCGGCAGCGCTTGAGGCCGCTACTGGACAGCGCCTGGCGGCTGCTCGCCGAAACGAAGGAGCCCGCAGAAAGAGATGAGCAAGCGGGCTGCGGTCGCAGAGGCAAAGGCCCAGAGAAACGAAGCCGGGCGAGCGCCGCAGGAGACGCAAAGAGAGACAAGGCCGAGACAGCGGAAAGCCGCAGGCGGACGCCTTCTCCCGCGTGGAGAGGAGCCACGCAGAGAGATCGCCGACGTCTATCGGAGGGAGACACGGGCGTCAAAGAGGAGGAGCTTGTCGCAGTTCTTCACGCTCTGCTAGTGCGTGCGCCTTCGCTTCCGCCTCTTGCAGATATCTGCCACAGTCTTCTGCTCTCTCTCACAACACGCGCGTATATCTTACACATATATGCTTGACGTATAGCTGAGGCAGGCATCCTTATCATGGAGGGGGCGGGGGAAGCCAGCAACCGAAGCTGGAGCTGACGCGCTCGAGACTTGGCTGGAGGTTTCTGCTGTGTATTGGTTGTCTCCTGCTGCTCCAGCAGAGGCAGTTCTTCTTCTCCAAAACATATATATATATATATATATATATATATATATGGCTTGTTTCATGTCGTCCGCCGAAAGGAGAAGGGAGAAGGGAGGTTGTACTAGAGGCGTCCACGGCGCCCGTGTACATCGCTCTGTCGCCCTCCTCACTGAATAAAAGAGGCGTTGCAGCACGCCTCTACACGCGTATACCACTTCTCGGCATCTGCGCCGCGTCACCTCTGCTTCCGCTTCCGGCGCGCATGCGTGTGAGTGTAACTTTGAGAGCTTCGGGGGGAGTGCTGTCCTTCAGGCGTTGCCCCGGGCCGCGTCGCTTCACGCGCCGACGCCTCTTTGAGTGCCGTCTGTCTCCGTTCCTCTCGTGGTCGTGAAGTGCGTTCGTCTCCTTTCTGTCTGCCGCAGGGTGCGTTGCGAGAGCTCGACACCTCGCGACGGCGCGCGCAGAGGCAACTGCTGGCCGTTGCGGAAGCCAAGGCGACTCTGCAGGTGAGAGGCGCGAGAGGCCCGCGAGTGCGAAAACGTTTTCAGAGTGAGTTCACGCAAAAGTCCGATTCGCCTTTTCGACTGACGTTTCTGCTTCCAAGAAGTGCCCTCACCGCATCGTTTTTCTCTTCCCTTTCATTTATGTGAAAACCCCCACACGTATCATGAGACCCCGCCAGCTTCGGCTCGACAGCCCTGTGAAGTGTCAAATGTGTGCGGTGGGCGGGTTTTCTGGCGAGCGACAGGGCTCCGTGCAGATGCTTTCCACGCTCTGTGTCGCTCTTGTCGAGAGCCGATTCCTCAGAGCAGTCCATTTCCGCGTCTCTAGCGTTTCATTTAGTTTCATTGTTCGGCCGCGTGAACGTGTGTTTGATTCTCTGCACAGAAGGAGCGCGAGCAACTGATGGAGATCACCAACCGCCAGCGGAGCAGCCTGCACCGTCTTCTCGATTCGCCTTCGTCTTCTGCAAGTCTCGCGCCTGGAGACGCCTCCAGTGCAGGGGTAGAAGGCTTGCGAGGCAAGGAGAGGTTGAGTGTGAAATTTTGCGAGACGCGAGAGCGCGTGGGCGTGCAGGGCGGCGCAGGTGCGGGAGCCAACCGGGACGGCGCTGGCCTCCGGGTCGCGGAGCAGAAAGGCTGCGAGCACGACGGCGGGAAAGCAGGACACGGTCTCCGCGGTTGCAGCGGCGTAGACCCTCCGCGCGGCGGTCAACGTGGGCAGGAGGGCGCAGGCGGAATGCAGTCAGAGGGCCTTGCCCTCCAAGTCGCTGGAGCCCCTGCGTTTTTCTCGTTTCAGCGCAAAAACGAGCCTGTGAAAGGGCGACGAGGGCGCAGCTCGTCCGTCGGCCGAAGGTGGGCGCAGGCGCGGTGAGTCGCAGAGGAGGGGAAGGAAGGGCCTCGAACTGAAGAGGAGCAGGTCGCTGACGGTTCAGGCAGCAGGACGGGCACGCGCTAGCGAGAAGGGAGAGCATAGCGGAAAACTTGTCGGGAGAAAGGAGCGCAAGAGGCTCGATCAAATTGTTGGGTCAGAAGAGCTGCAGTGAAGGGCAGAGTACTCAAAGCGCGAGAAGGAGCACAGCTCAGAACTTTCGTAAGGATGAAGCAAGGAAGAAAACAGTCACACGCGTGCTCCGCGGGGGCGCAAGCGAATGGAAAAGTGTGCGGAGGCGAAGAAGCGAGACGAAGAGCGCGAGTGCAATTCATGCGCCCATTCAGACTCCCGCTGCCTAGGCGGTTTGCGAGGGGCCATGCTTCGAAGGAGGCAGTTCCGGTGTTTTCTGTGCACTTCTGACAGAGCGTCCAGCAGCGAAGACTTTCACCCGAGGTCCCTTCCGTTTCTCCCAGCTCTGCCGCCGACCAAGAAGGCCAGGGACTTAGAGGCTTTGGGGGCCCAGGCGCGGGGGTCAAGCCCGTCAGGTGAGGCTCGAGGCTGCGTGTCCGCGCGACGTGACGGAAGGCGGCACCAGCCAGTTTCGGTGTCTCGAAAAGAAGCGGCTTCCATGGAGTTTAGGGCTCGAAGTGAGGAGACTTCAGGGCAGCGACTCGCTAGTGGCCGCGCGTCTGCCCCAGTGACCAACGCGCCGCTCCTGTGGATTGTTCGGCGGCGACAGACGGAGGAGGCTGGAAAGAGCAAAGTAGAGGAATATGGTTAGGCAGTCTGTGCCTCTTTTAGTCTGTGCGTCCTAGTGTTCCGCGAGTTACCCGATCGGGCACCTGTGCTTGTCTTCCGACCTCACGCCTTAAGACAGGCGTACGCCTGGTGGCAGTCGCGCGGACCTACTGCTGTGACGAACCTGTCAAAGCTTGTCAAGATCCTTAAACGTTTGGAAATAACGAGCAGTTCCAAAGAGTATACATGCCGGTGCGCACGCTCCCTCGGAACCTGCTTTGGGCTTTTAAAGGCATGACACCTGACGGTACACCGGGCGCTGTCCTCTGCAAGCGAAGAGTAGTCAAGAAGTGTGGCATAGTCGAGAAAAAGAGACGCCCACTTCAGTGTTCGTTGCGGACGGCACGAGGCACGAATGTTGAAACGCCTGCGCAGCCGAGGTCGTCTGCGAGTCGCAGAATGGAGGGCGAAACTGCATGGTCCTGCCCAAATCGTGGGGATACAGGGAGGGTCAGTCGACCCAAAGCTCCAGGTAGTGCATACCATCGCCACGCTTTTTTGGAAAGCTGGCGACGAGCAAGAGAAAAGGGGCCGTCAACAAGAACAGAGGAATTCCACGGAAGTACACAAGCCGATATCCCGAGAACGGCGAAGAAAGAACTCAGCGAGGAGCCATCCAAGTGTTTGATGCTTGATGTGGAAGGCAGACAGAGTGTTGAGCCACTCATGTATTTCATCTGACTATGCAAGCAGCAACGAGAATCAGCACAATCCTCAAGCACACACTTGATTATGGGCGAATAAGGGAAGAACGAAAGACAGAAAGCAACGCAAAAGAGGTCAGTTGTCCAATACGGGAACCTCAAAGCAGACTGCAGTTGGAGTCGGCTTTCAAAGACAAGTCTGAATGACAGGATGCTAAATGCTTAAAAGTGCTTTGTATGGCCTCTGTGGTTTGCGTGGGAAGCTGTTCGTGCGTGGACGCGCCACGGGACGTGCGCCAGAGAAGCTTCCGATACTTCATCGGACATCTATTCCGTTTGTGAAGTCTCAACAGGGCTCCCTCCTTGGTGCAACAAGTTTGGTGAGGTAGTTGCTTGTTTCGCTCGCTGCGGAAGAATAGTCACAGGTGTGAAGTAAACACACACACTCAAGAGGGCCGTTTATATAAATCTATTAATGCTTGTCAAGGGAAGTTCTTGCTTCTATGAGACAGGGCAGTGGTGCCTGCGATTTCGCTTGGTGCCGCTGCATGTCAGCCGGGGAAACCAGGGGATGAATGTGTTTCACTTGTCTGAGGGAAACCTTCAACCCGGGTGTTCATTGCGCGTGCGCACGGATTCTTGTGACAAGTGTCGGAGCTTCTGTGTAGGCTGAAAGGGTGCAGCGTATAGTATCCCAAGGTTTTTCCACGCGAAATAGAGCTATTGCGTTGAAGCCTGAGAGGAGAAGATACTCTTCGCAAAGCACACATCTTTAATACTCCGGCCAGTATTCTAATGTCGTCTCAAGAATCAATATCTCTGTGTCGAGACAAATGGAGAGCCCCTTCAGCGAGTCCGCGACAATCCACGGGTCCGGTTCCTACCGACCAGACCCCGATGGCTCTCTGTGCAAGACAGTTGTCTCTCCCTCGTGCCGGAAGAAGGTCCCAGCTTGTGAAGTTGCGCCTAATCCCCCTGTCCGCTGTGTGGGTTGCAGCGTACCAGAGCTTTTAGTTGGATGAACCAGTGCGTGCAAGGGGCTCTGCAGCAGTCGTTGCTTTCCCTCTTCTCCACGTCCCTCGAAGTGCTCCACATCAGGATTTAGACTCGCATCTGTCACAGGGGCAGCTAGCTGTTCCCCAGTTCCTGGCCATGCGCACATGCTTATCGTGCAGTGGCACCCTACTAGCTGAAAGCTTCTTTTTCATCGCTTTATGGACCTCACCAGCATGTGCACAAACCTGTAAAACTTGTCGTCATTGGACCGTGTCAGCTAGGAGCTTCCCTCCGCATGGTCTGCAACCCACCACTGAGTCATTACTCAGCATTTCATTTTTGTTATCGCTCCATTTTGGCATATGATTGTGTGTCAGTCCCCCACCAAGAGATGCAGCAGACTGCAAGTCACTTCCTTCCTGCTATGCTTCTACTCGCTTCAGGTGTGCAGCCGCGATGTTCAGCTTTGCCTCGGCCTTCAGCCGGACCTGGGCTGGTGTGCGGAACCGTGGGCGTCTTCTAAGTTTTTGGACGAGATACATTGACACTAGGATTGGTTGTGTGCCGTCAAGTGTCAGATCGGGGGAAGGGTGTCTTTATGAAAGAACGCTGCGGCACTCGGCAGGATCGGCTTCCACTGGAGGATTGACAGTGTTTCCGATGTCCTGCAACAGCTTCGCCTTGCCCGGCGGGAGATGCATATGGGGAGGCTTCGCCCACACTGGATGCCGTATCTTCCAGGGAAAAAGTGCGCGTCCACTCTTCCAGTCTGGCAAGTCCGGTGCGAGGCCCGGGGCGCATGGCAGGGGCGACGAGAAGGCACGAACTCCTGTGCACACTGGAGCATCCGCTAATCATACAGAACACTCCTCGAAACTCTTGCTGTTTGGAAGGAACACAGCGACCGCGAAAGCGCGAAGCACTGTTTTCAGTACTTTACCATTGTTGGCTGATGCGCAACAGTGCAGCACAAGCTGCGATACTCCTGCTCACGGGCATGGCGGATCGGTACAGCGCAGACGGCCTCCAGCTTCGTCTGAAGAGAACAGAAGACGGATGGCAGTCTACATCGAGGAACTCAATGCTGCCGTGAGGAAGGCTGTATCTGGCGGAGGGCCAGAGGCCCAAAAGCGTCTGTTCAGAGAAGGCAAGCTGCCAGTGCGGACCCGAATCGATCTCTTGTTGGACAGAGGAAGCCCTTTTCTGGAGCTGTCACAGCTGGCAGGTCATGAGCTGTACACTCCCAGAGACGACGTAGCGTGTGGTGGAATCGTTACAGGCATTGGTCTCGTTTCAGGCAGGATGTGTATGGTCGTCGCAAATGACCCCACCGTAAAGGGGGGCGCTTACTTTCCCATTACCGTGAAAAAGCGCTTGCGGGCTCAGGAAATTGCGAATGAAAATCAGCTCCCCTGCATTTACTTAGTGGATAGTGGAGGAGCAAACCTGTCCAGGCAGGACGAGGTGTTCCCGGACAAGCTACACTTCGGTCGCATATTCTTCAATCAGGCCACTATGTCCTCTCAAGGAATTCCCCAAATTGCCGTAGTCCTCGGCAGCTGCACAGCAGGAGGAGCCTATGTACCTGCCATGGCAGATGAAGCGATCCTCTTAAAAGGGAGGGGTGCTATTTTCCTTGCTGGGCCCCCCCTAGTCAAAGCAGCTACAGGAGAGGTTATTGGAAGAGATGAGCTTGGTGGCGCAGGCGTGCACTGCAGGATATCCGGAGTGGCAGACCATTACGCCGAAGATGAAAGGCACGCGATAGAGCTCACACGCAGGGCTGTCGCTTCAATCCCCGTCCACTCAAGTTTCCAAAATGTTTGCGACAGCCGTATGTCTTCGGCGAACGCACTGGGTGAAAGCATGTGCCGATCTCAATCACTTCTAGCGGCATGGTGTCACGTTTTTCTACCCATGCTCTGATATGAGGGCAATACGTCAGCCTATGGAATGCGACACGGGTTTATCGGTACTCCTAAAGCAAGTCACGTCAGCGCTGTGTATAACTCGTATCGGAGAATGTCCTATCAGCTCGTGTAGTGATGGTTTCAGTGTAAGGGCGAAAACGCCATATGCAACACATCTGCCTGTAGATAGTGAAGCGACAGTTCTGCCCGATGACGGCACTTTCAAAGCTACTGCGGAGGCGTATTTTTCGTGTGTACTCGGTTACTGCAGAATGCACTTCGGTTGCTTCACTTCTACGTGGCTCGTCTTCGGTGGGCAGTGGTGTCAATGATCCACTCCTTCCACCGGACATACTGAACGACCTAGCGCCATGCAACTTCCGCCAGCCAACAGACATTCGACGCATACTGGCTTGCATCCTAGACAGGTCTGCATTCGCCGAGTTCAAGCCTTTGTACGGAACAACTCTGGCATGCGGCTTTGCTCATCTAAGTGGATTTCCGATTGGCGTAGTGGCAAACAACGGCGTTCTTCTTCCGGACAGCGCTCTGAAAGGGGCACACTTCATCCAGATTTGTGCACAGAGAGGACTGCCTCTGCTGTTCATGCAGAACATCACGGGCTTCATGGTGGGGAGGGCAGCGGAGCACGCAGGAATCGCGAAGCACGGTGCGAAGCTTGTCACGGCCGTGTCCTGCTTCCCTTGGCCGAAGCTGACCCTTATAGTCGGAGCCTCTTTCGGTGCCGGAAACTATGGCATGTGCGGAAGAGCATATGACCCGCGATTTCTATTCACGTGGCCGAACGCGAAAATCGCGGTCATGGGTGGCCAGCAGGCAGCTGGTGTGCTTCTGGATATTGAGGGGGCTGCTGCACTAAAAAGACAACAAAACAACAACCAGCCTTGGAGCTCGGAGGCGCCGCGAACACAAGGAAAAAAAGTCGATCGTAATGCAGTCCAACAGGAACAACAGATGAAGATGAAGCAATCTGAGTATGAGAGAATGTACGACCTCCAGAGCAGTGCCATTTATGCTTCTGCTCGCATTTGGGATGACGGTGTTATTACGCCTCAACAGACCCGAAAGGTGTTGAGTTTAGCATTTGCGGCGGCTATGCAGAATCCCAAGACCCTTATGAGGCATGGATACACGAATCCTGCCTACGGGATTTTCAGGATGTAATCAGGGATATTGAATCCCAAGAGCCGTCAAAGCCCAGCGATGCGGGAGGAACCGAAAGGAGGGCACGCGTCTCACGACCAGCAAACTTATAAATAGTTGTCAAGGAGATTGTGATGCCCTGTATGAAAGGCAATCTTTTGAATCCAAGGGGTATCGCCAGGATTGTCTCTCGAAGCAGTCACAATGCTCGCATACACAGGGCGCTCGTGAGGCGTCGGTAAAGTGGAACGCATAGCCTTTTCGTGACTGTACTCCTTCTCTGTCTCGCCCAAAAGGTGCAGCAAAAGACGTACGCAGTGAAGAGTTGCAATTGATCATGTGTAGGCTGTGGCACTGAAGATGCGGTTGTTCTGTTTGCACCTGTTCCAGAAGCGGCGACACGTAGTGTTACGTTCAACGCTGCGTGCCAACATCGGTTTCACCCGTTGTATTCCGTTATATTCTATTGTGAAGCTTCGAATCCAAGAGGTTTAACTCGTTTGTTTGTTACTTCTGCAAAGATCTGCGAGTCAAGAGCGAAGGGACAGACCCTTCAGCTAGTTTCTTCACACCGGAGTGCTGACCTGAACAACACCTCCTATATACAGGGTCTTACAGATTTCTCTGTCTGTTTTCTGTGAGGAGGAAATTTCTTCGCCACCGGACTGGGGATGTGACCGATGCCTGATGTCAGCCCAATAACCTCCTCAGCTGCCACACTGGAACCTGTATGCGGCCACAGTGGGATCCTGCACGCTGTGGAGGCTTTAGTCATTGGGTGAGCCGGTCGCTGTCATGACATCTACGAGCGCCGTACCAGAAGCGCATGCACAGTCACAACAGTTACCTCCTCTGTTACGCGGTTTCTGCATTTCTGAAGCGATAATCGATGATGGGGTTTCTTCCATTCCACCTCAATACAGCACCTCCAAACAAGGCGTAGAAGACAGCGCCCACTTGCTGGAGCACAGTGTTGCCATTGGGCTAGCATCTTGACAACATACGAGGCATTACGAGTAACGACTTGAGGTCAAAACCAACAACTTTCCTATCGCGCCACAAGGTCACGTTTATAACTGGTTCTGCGGGCGCCTGGACTGTGCCGTAGGACTCGCCTGCAACGCCGATGCACGCACCCCCGTTTGACATAGTGAGCGCCGTTTTAGTTTCGGGTTGTCGCCCTAAAAACAACACCTGTCTCCGCCGAGGGGATACTGTTATTAACATGACTCTTCCAATCTGAAATCACCAAGGTTCATTGTGCTGCCAAGAAGATTCACTGCCGTAAGGCTTCCCACTCGCTCGTCCATGCCCTGCATCGCTAGGCACCTGCTACCCGCCACTGCGCTCAAGAGGGCCAAGACACAAGCTGAATACACTGGATGTCCCGCATTCTAGGAAAAGAGCCACCTGTAGTTCTTGAGAAGGCCCTCCAGTCCGGCACGCCATCATTCTTTCACGCGAACGGCTTTATTTGACTGGGAACGTCCCCCAGTCAGCTTCTACGCCATCTAAATTTAGAATGAAGCGGCCAGAATGTGTCATTTATGCAGCGGTTCCTCTGGGGCGTTACAGAGACTCTCAGAGACCTCATGGTGGTGGTCCAGGCACCAATCCTCCGGTCAACCGTGGGGACCCTCCCACACCCACGGTGGGCGATGGTCCACTTACACTTCCGCCTGCCATCCCGCCCATACTTAAGCCACCGATCCCCCTCGCTCTAGAACCCATGATGCCGGGTGCCAAGATTCCACTAGCGGAGTCGCCTGTGAAGCCGCCACTCATGCCCAGCCCACCACCTATGCTGGCCACGGACATTCCCCCCACTGACACACCGCCGGCGCCCAATGCTTGACAAAGTGACATGACTCGAGCCATTTTCTGCTGCTCCTCAGCCATTTCCCGCTGTTTTGCAGACACCTCTGCATCTAGACGACGTATTTCGTTCTCAACTGCAACAGCATCACGTTGTTTCACGGCCAAGTTCCGTCGAGTTTCCTGAGCTCTTTCTTTGGCAGTCTGCAGCTGCTGTTCCAAATCAGCAACCACAGCCTGCGGATCCAAGCCCACGCCGCCTCCCACGGAACTCCGGAGACCGAGTACGGAGCCCTCTAATGTGGTAATACCCTGCAAAGAACCGGCGGGCACGGGGGGCGTCCCTAATCCTAGTGTGTTGCCTCGTAACACGAGTGCAGTTCTACCACCACCTGCAGCACGATGAGATAGCAGACGCTCGTGATTGATCCTCTGTTCGAGCTGCACCACGGTGGCTTGGAGCTGCTGTAGTTGGAGAGTTAGTTGCTGGATTTGAAGATCGATGTCACTTTTACTTCTGACCGCCTCTTGGAGCTTTGCTGATGCCTCGTTGAGAGACCACTCTGCTTGCTCACGTTCTGCAGGACTCCTGATGTTTTTCACCTCGTTCTTCACCATTTCCAATTTACGAAGGACCTCAACAAGTTGACTGAGGCGAGCTTTGATGTGCTGCAGCAGCTGCTGCCCTTTTGGTTTCAACTGCATATCGACTTGGACGGCGTTGAATAAAGCAGGAAGACCCAGAAAGTCGATTACGGCGGGAGGCAACTGCGCCGTGCTTATTCCATCTGCCATTCCGCGGACCTCTCTCTCCAGCTCTTGAAGAGCCTTTACTGCGCTTTTTAGCTCTTCTTCTATCCGAGCAGCGGTCTCGCGAAGGGCGTTAGATTCTGTTGAGTATGTGGCCACCTGCACCACGAACGCCTCGGGATTCTGGAGAACGGCCGCGAGAACCTCCCCGGTATTCCGGTCCAGTTGAGCACTGCTTTCAAAAAACTTGTGTGCCTCGGCTTCAATCCCGTGGGCGCGTTCGCGAAGGGCGGTGAGACGCGTTGTCCACCCACTGGTGCGATCCTGAAGCAGGGTCAAGACCTGTGTGCGGACTTCATCTCCAGAAAAGAGAGTCACGAGTTTACGCTCCTCAGCTGTTTGCATGTGGTCCTCCAAACGAATCGTAAGGTCGGCAAGGAGATTGCTGAAACTCTCAAGGCGGTCTTTGTAACCTCGATGGTGCTGCTGGAACCACGGTGCATTCTCTTTTGACGGTGCAGCGGCCATGGCAGTCTCCGCTTGATTCAGGATCTCCTGA
This sequence comes from Besnoitia besnoiti, assembly GCF_002563875.1. Classification (NCBI taxonomy): domain Eukaryota; phylum Apicomplexa; class Conoidasida; order Eucoccidiorida; family Sarcocystidae; genus Besnoitia; species Besnoitia besnoiti. The sequence continues at coordinate 1,088,434 of NC_042359.1, read as the reverse complement.
ATGCGGGATGCCGCGACAGATGCTTCCTGGTACGTAGTATGGACCTGTTGCATGGCTTGACTGACAGCGGATTCGCTCTGGAAAGCGTACGAGAGAGCAGAGTATGGCGCACTGCCCTCCGGGTTGTTCTTCGATGCTTGTTGATACGACTGCAGTTTTTCGTGGAACGACTTCAGTTTGAAAACCTGCTGGCCCAAAGAATGGACCCGGTCGCTGAATGCCTCGATTGCTGCGTGGGCTTCGTTCAGTAACCGGCTCACCATATCCCACACCTTCACACTCTGGTCGAAAGCCCGTTTCTCTTCTATCAACTCACGACGGAGTGTATCTGCTTCTTCTGCTTGTTTCAGTTTAAGGTCTGCAACCATTTGCGCCGTTTGACGATCGTGCTCCTCTTGAAGTAACAGCCACTTCCTGTGGCGTGTTTCCTCGAGTTCCCGGATCTGTTCCACGTGCCTCTGACGCAGGGCGGCGAGACGGTCTCCAGCCTCTTTTTGAATTCCTTCCAGGGTTGGGAGAGGGACAGTCACTTGAAGCTTTTCCACTTGACTCTTCACGCGGTCCTTTTGCTTCTCTACATCCTCTCTCCAACCGGGGACATAGTGGCGAGTGCGCAAGTGCTGAGGAACATATTTTTCAGGCACCTCATACTTTGTTCCAAGGCTATCGTTCAACAGGGCTGCTGCCTTAGTTAAAAGAAGCCAGCGATATTCCTTCTGGCTCGGGGTCAAATCTTCCTCGCGTTGTTTGGCATTTGAAACCTCCTCTTCAAACTCATCAAACTGGGCGCATACGGCTTTGAATGAGAGAAAGAAGGTAGGCTGATACGAAAGCCGTGATTTGACTTGTTCGTAGTCACAGCCGAAAACAGAGCAAATACTACGGCCCCCGTTGCGCCAGCGTTGGTTCATTGCTCGTTTCAAGGACTTCACAACTTCGTGAGTGCTCCCTTCCGCTAAACGCAGTCCTCCATTTGCCGCCTTGGGATCGAGAGGAGACAAGCCCGCGGCCGAGACGACCGCCCATACAAGGGCAATGACCACACGGCACGACGGCATGTTGAAGATGTACAGGACAGCGACGGGGACGCATCCGGGTGGATCTGAAAATCCTTTGAACTACCAGAGCAAGTGAAGTGTCTTTTCATTCGGGCGAAGCAGCCCGTGTTACCACGGCGCTTCGACGTACTTTTCGACCCAGGTCGCCTGTGGAGGTGCAGAGGGATATGAGAACACCGTTCCACCATACGCCTAGAACATAACCAATGTGGAATAATCTTAATGTAGTAGGATATTGAAATCCCACACTTTCAGCTGTCTTAAGCAGTCCAGTAAGGAGCAGCCTCGAGCTGCAGCGGCAGGAACAACAGAACAATACAGTGACCCTTGCCCAAAGAGAGGTGAGCCACACCCGCGACAACACAATAAATAGCTCACCTCACCGGCACTTCAAGAAGTTTCAAAGACTGCGTATTGACGATACAAACGCGCGTCAGTGTGTTCTCAAAACGTTTCCCAACAGTTTTGATGAGACAGCACTTGCGCGCATCCTTGTGCCGCCCGTATCTGAATACTTCCTGGTTCGCTTGCCCCCAGAAGGCAGGCGAAATGGGCATCTGTTTGGACCCTTATCCAAAACCATGGCAGCACCCTACTCGAAAAACAAACGGAAGGTAAAGGCGCAGCAAGACGGCCCGCGTCCCTCTTCACCGTAGCACTCCTTAAATTAGAAAAGTAGGCGGCATTTGACGTTCACCGCTCTTACAGAATCAATACGAGCCTCACGACCGGCCGGCACGTAACAAAAGAGACGCGGCAGGGAGTGCCCGAAAACGCGCCATACCCTCGGCAACTGTCTCCAAACACAAGGTCCTACGAAGCTATTCAGTGTGGCTCGGAAATATGTCACATTAAAATGTACTGCATCCGCCTACATCAAGGAGAACAGACACGTACACAACCATCGCTCGCGTAGGCTCATCTTTGCTGCACAAAACGGGAGAGTCCACACCGACAGGGCAGTTCTCGTGCCCTTGATGTCACAGAGGAGCAACGGGGCCATCACCTGTTGTCAACAGCACCCAGTAAACTACTGAGACGCGCCATAGAGACTGACCGCCCCTCTACCCCGCGGGGGCGCCGCGACACACTATATGTGGCCGCCCATGGGCAAGGCGCGTCTCGGCTCTAATTTGCCTCTTTTTATTGCTCTTAAAGGCTGACTTGTACAGATGTAACGCTGGGACCACGGGAAAGCGGACCGCGCCTGCACAGCTCAGAATCCTCGAAGTGAAACCTCGGAGCCTTCACTGCGCGAGATCCGCAGCGCGTTGACTCCACCACTGGAGTCACCTACACCCGAGGGTGGTGTTTAATTCAGCGGGTAGCCTGACGTCTCACCCGCGCACAACATCTATATCTCCGTCGCGTTCGGTTCCAGTGACAAGCGTGATTGTCATCAAAGAGCAGACGGCCTCTGTTGTTCTCGCCCCTCGTCGTGGGACCCCCTGATTAGCCATTCGGCGATGTATAGAAAAGGGGGGCCCGAGCTGTAGGCAGACAAAACCAGTTCGCTGTGGCACTGCCGAAGATGTTGCCTTCTCCGATACAGCAGCGAAACGGCGACCTCTCGCCAGCCCGCGGCTCCGATTGCTCCGTGTGAACCTTCTGCAGCCGTCTGCGTGCACGGTAGCCATTTGCCGGGGCGGGAGATGTGTAGCCTCCGCGACAGACATGTTGGAAGGACAATATTTACTAGCTTTCAGAAATCGCACGCGGTGGCGGTTTGAGTAAAAACTCGATCGCGGAGCAGGGTGTCGCCTTGTGACGAGGCTCTCAAGTGAAAGAATATACCGGCTGCACAACATCAAACGGTTCGCGAGGAGGAGGATGGCGGCAAGTGAACATGCATGACGTAGGTATTTCGTGTCGGAGCGTGTCGTGATGCGAGAAGGAACTCGTGAAAGGAAAGAACCAGAGATCTGTGTCATCGGCCCCCACTAATGTGCCTTTTTTCCCATGTGCACTCGTCACGACCAGTTGAAAAAAGGCCCGTTTCTTTCCTCGGATATCTGTTGTTCACCTAGGAGTATGCCTTTCCCCCGGGTACTCGATATATCTCCCTAGCTTAGCGGACTCCCCTCCCTCCCGCACAAGAAACAATACGCTTAGGTCCAATGCCATTCGGAGATAAACCGTGTTCGCTCACGTATGCATCTTACACTGGCTATCTAAGGTGTCGATGCCTGTCTTTCCACGCGTTGAAAAAGTGCAGGAAGCTACGGCATTTCTTGTTGCGTAGGATAGGAAACAGGGCGCTAAACAGACAGACTCTTGTGCCTGCTTGCGATTTAGCAAAGCGTGTGCGGGTGCCAGCTGTCAAAAAAGTCTGCTCCCGGGAAAGTCCCATGGAGATATTGAAGATACCCCAACACCCTTCGTTAGATTAGTGGCGGGAGATTATTGTATTTTACGTAAAGGCGGACATATCTATGTGGACGGCTATAGCTGAAGCGGAGAGGGCGTGCCGCCCGGTCCACTTTGTGACTTGGAGACATTCTGACGCTTCACTGGTGCTCTTCTGGAATCATCAACGCCATGCGCGGGGCGATCCGATTGGCCATGGCTCTAACTCCGAACCTGGAGCCAAAAGGAACTTCCCAGTCTCTTCGAAGGTAGCGCAGTGTGACTCTGCCATTGACAGGTCGGTAAGGCGTGCGAAATACCCAGTAGCGGCGTTCGTACTAGTCAGTTGGCGTTCCGAGAGACGCGAGATCGATAGATAGAGCATCAGGCCCAGCCAGCCACTATATTTCCACATTCGCATTGGAGACCACCCGTCTTGAGAGCCCAGCTTACCATAGGTACGGCTCTCTCAAGTGCGCGGAGCCGTTCACAATTAAATGGCATAGATGCTGAGAGTGTCCTCCGTCCAACAAGCAGCTCCACTGTTAGCGGCTTTCTGCGACGCAGCACTGTAAAGAAATCCCCATTCAGCACCATGCATCAACAGAACGTTCTATCTATTTCGTCCCTCTGCTGCACCCCCCCTTCCTCTCCTTAGTTCCCGAAGGCACATGGTGGCATTCACATTGTATATTTCGGCGTCCACTGTACAGGTAGCGTCAGTTTCGCGATGCCGCATCGTTGTACTTCATCAGATATTTGGTCCCAGACGACTGCCCTCGTTTACACAGTGTCCCCTTGGACGCTCTCATGCAGGCTGGAACTGTACAGTGCGTGACCTACACCTTCTCTTCCTGGTGGCGGCGCCTGGGCAGGAGATGAAAACTGCCGCCGAATGCGGCTTTCGAGGTGCATCGTTAGGAGTTTAAGAAAACCCACGCAGTGGTCATCCCCTGTTGAACGCGCGTGGGCAACTTCGAATCTCGAAGAGTCGCCAGTCTGTGCCGCGTGGTGTGGGCGCGTCTGCTTTTACATTCGCCCTACACGTGCGCCTTGCACGCGGTTTGAGCCATTTCTCTGGTTTCGTTGATACCGAGACCAGATTCTAGAACGCATGTGATGTTATGCCTACGTGACACCACCACTGCACTGACGATCAGATACTGTTAAGGGTGAACACCTTGACGGCAGCCGTGCTGCACAGATCCGCCCAGTGGAGGGTGTACTTCGCTCAATCCGCTCAACGGAGCGACTAACCAGAACGACAGAAAAACAAGCCGCTACTCAAACATGACAAAGCAATAAATATTTTCAACGCACGACTGAATCAGCTTCTTCGTGCCTCGAACGCCATGGTGGCGTTCGGGAAGTGGCTGCAGCGTGCCTGGCTACACAGTGCTTGCAACAGAAGCGTGTCACCCAGGCAGTGGCAAGCCAAAGAAACAACTAGCAGGCAATGACCTTCCTGCCTGTCTCCCTTAAGAGACACGGGAGGCACCTTACGGCTACAACCTCCACGCGACGGCGGCACTGGTAGGAGAGATTCAGGACACAGCCAGACAGAAGCCATACCCATCCAGCACGGCTCTCCTGACATGACAAAATACAGTTCAGGCGTGAAGGCGCTGTAGCTGCTGATGTGCGCCGGAACCCACAGAGCCCTGGCCAGCTGGCGGTCCCGGACCGCAGAGAGCACCGCATAGTGGTGGATTGTGGGTGGCCGTCGTAGGTGTCACAATCGACACTCCCTTTGAGCCCCCCATTGTCAGAGACACACCCCTGCTGTCGTCTGATGCGTACAACTGGCGGACGGTCTGTTTCTCCGGTCGCCAAATAAACAGCACCTCCTCATACGGAGATGTCAGTGTGGCGCCATCGCTGTACGGACCCGTGCTGAGAAATTCGCGTACGGGTAGGCTCTCAGCGGGCGGAAACGGATGAGGCGGTTCCCGCTCTGCAATTCGCTTTTTCTGGGCTAAGTGCACCCAGTGATCACGATAGGGAGCACTTGGGGGGCTGTTGTCGTAGTACGTGCACAGTGTGTCCGCATCGAACGCGGATTCCGGTACCCGAGCCAGGGCAGCTTCACAGCAGTAAAGCCAGAGCGTATGCACGCGAGCTAGTTTTGGGTTCTCCCTGTGTCAATCCAACACATCACACACAATAGGGTGACATGGGGAAAGCCATCAAGCCGATGTAAGCGCAGCGCCGGGATGTAATCTTGCACAACTGGCCTCTAGAAAGTTTCCAGCAGTTGCCTCGATACACACAAAGTCGGCTCCTGAAACACAACCAGTGCTGTGGCTTTCGACCGGGAAAAGGTAAGGAGACGCCTGCGGGTTCTTGCAGATTACACAGTGGGGCTGCAACCGTAGAGAAGCCACGTCTCCGACGCATTCCATGACATCATCAGCCTTTATCTCTAGATGGGTGGGGGAGAGGGGGGGCACCAACTTGCGACGAAATTCGGTTCCCTTACTTGCAGGCCAACATGTTGTTCGTGTTGTTCTTGCCCGCAACGACGTGGGTCACCCCTTCCTCATCATATCGTTTGAATACTTTCGCACCAAGACGCTGCGCCAGTTCGGCTTGCCTTTCTTCGCAGTCAGCTACCGCAGCTCCAGCTGAGAACGTTTTCCGGAATCCCGTAAAGAAGATCCCTACACCAGAGAGAACCTTCTGTTGCATATTGCACAGGATAGCTCCAATGCTGAGAGAACAGAAAAGGAAACTCGCACACTTGCTTGTACGGGCCGTCGAATTTCAGTGACACCGTGCACACTTCATGAAGTAAAAAACTCGAATAGCGAAAACTAACATTCAGTGGTCCACAGGAAACAGCCATACGGATTCCTGTTGAAGCAGTTCTAACGGAGCACCGTTGCCTGGTTTTAGCGGACTGCCCCTTGCCGCACGTACAGTATCAGCGCGCTACTAAGCATAATATGAACTCTACATAATCCCATTCGAAGCCGGCTTCCGCTGACGCCGGAGCTACTGGACCCAGATATAACGGTCATGTTCTGAGAGTGGAGATTCGTGTCTACTGCGGAACTAAACCATGATCTAAGACGGGCTGCAGTCCGGAGGCCCATAGAACGCTATCACCAGGTGTCTGCACGGTTGTCCTGCTGATGGATGTGGTATTACAACGCAAGGAACTTCCTCATTATGTAAACAAACATACTTGGCGTTGACTGGGTCCTTGAAGAACTCCAAATGCAGGTGCAAAAACAGCTTGAGCATGCATTCGAGGTGCCTATCCCAGTCGCACGGCTTTTTCCCTTCTGCTGCTGCTCGGCTCTCCTGCTCATCAACGGGGGAGTTCGCTGGCAGCTGCTCCTGACAAGGGGACACTGAACAGCAACTGATGGGATCCATCACTCCTTCGTCGTCACCCTGTCTGCCACCGAGAATGTCCGTAGCCCCTCCGCCCACCCCGTTAGAAACGGGTGGGTAGTACGCGTTCAGCTCCGCTTTGTGAGAATCGAAGAAGTCATAATGTTGTGCCTTCACTACATGCGTGAGAGGCAGATCTGTCCAGATGTTCTGGCGATCGTCGAACGCTACAATACATCTTTTATCCATGCCTTCGTACAGACGGCGAACAGCTTTGTTCTCGGAAGCCTCTCCTCTGAAGCCGCTGTCACGAGCGACTATCCTGATCACACAGACACATTAAAACCTGGAAACGGTGATCGTTTCGAGAGACAAACGCTGAGCTGAAAGACGCGTTTGTCTGGGGGCGGATGATGATTTCCGCTGCAGAAACCTGCAATCCATGGACCAGACCGTCGTTGATAGCCGCACATCCGGCCTCTCACGGGTTGGGACGCCCCATGGTTCAAGATGCTCCACAAGCCGAGTGCTGTTCCATTCTAGTTGCGGTGCTCTTTCCTTCTCGTACGCTTTGCGGCATATGACCCCAGTGCTGATGCCTCACATCGCCGCAGCCTAACCCCCAGAAGCAAATAAACGTCCAACCACGGCACTGAAGTAAAGGCACTTCAGCAGGCAGAGGAACAAAACGGCCGCCGTGCAGCACCACTGCATGCCTTGATCCTTCAACGATACACGCAAGTTTGCCGCTGCTGGCCGGGCCTCACAATCGGCAAAACCGCCGACAATGGAAGGCTTGATTTTGCCTCCTTTGCGACCTTCCGCTCCGTCTTCGTTTGCGTAGGTGCGCACGATACATTCGGACGGTTGACCAGACACGCTTTTGAGAAGCTCATTTGCCCTTTACAGCAGCGATTGCTGCCTCTTCCTCATCCGATGCTACAGCCGACACTGCACCGGTGGGTATTTGCTTCTCTTCCCATGTAGCCTTCGTCTTCGGAGCAGACACTCTGTCCGTCGCCACGAGTGCGACGTGTCTCCCTGCTGTGCGATCCCCCGTTTACTTGGGTACCGGACTTTACCAGGACGAAACCAGAGAGTCCACACAGCTGAATGTACTGAACACGACAGCCGGGGGGGCGGGCGATTGTACTAGGGCCTTTCTGCTTCGAACCCGGGGGCAGTAAGGGGTTTCAGGATAGAGACTGACATCGATCAGATGGTATTCGTGCTGTGCTACCGTGTACGTCACCAGTTACCCATGACGTGCTCAGGCCTTTCGATAGGATCTACCTTTTGTGGCCCTTGCGCTTGAGAAAATGACCCAGCGCTGGATGTTTCGTGGATTCGCGCCGCCTCCGTGGCGTCTGTTTCACACACTCATGGGCGCCAATCCCTTTCCAAATAACTGGTCGCTCAGACTGCTCCTGTCCCCCACAGGCATGCGCGACGCGTGAGAGCGGTAAACCCGCGGGGTCAAAACGGGTTTCCGCTGCAGTGCGCGCAAGCGTTCGACGGCGTCCTCGCGTGTGACTGCTGCCAGGACGCTGCATCGTGACTATTTAAACTGCTCTCGAACGGAACACGAACACCTGAAAACCTAGCTCGAGCTGCCGGTGGGAAGACACAACAGGCCACCGAGCCAAAACATGCGTGCTGCGTCCGCCTCGGCCAAGACTGCAGCCCAACCCCTTCTGGGTTGCATCCACTGTTTTCTCGCGTGCAGCTAGCGAACCGCATCACACCTAGGAAAATGAGGACTCCGCCGGCATTTTCACCGCGCAGAGGCGGCGAATCCCAAAAGGCGGGCACGGACCGTTTAGTCACCAGCTACCTCGTGGCCCTTACCTATCCTGGAAAAGCTGACGGTTTTCGTCCAAAATTGCCACCACTATGTCGGCGTATTCTTGGGTCGCATTCGTATAGACACTCATCTCGTAGAACGGCTCCAGCTTCTTCAGAAAAGTCCGTAAGTGCGGGCGCAGTTTCATGTAGTAGGTCTTCCGGTTGCACGGCAACTCAAACCGGTACAGCTCAGGTTCGCCGTACGAGTCAAGCCAGTCTTGCAGGCGCACTTCGCAGCCGGTGACTGCCGTCGCCTGCGCGTGGAGCAACGTGTTGTCCAGATCCAGTAGCAGAGGTAACTTCCCCCGCGCGACACACGTGCCCTGAAGGCTTGGCGGCAGCGTGCCAGGCACTGGAGGTACCGGTGGGTTATTGAGCTCCAGGACACTTCCATCAAAGGAGCTGACGTACCGAATGACTTCCTGAGTAGTGGCCTTTTCTTTCAGTCCCGACGAAAGACTTGTCTCTTGGACCAGATCAGGAGAGAAGTTCGCAGGTAGTGCCAGCTCGCCTGCTGCATCAGGTCTATCATGCACTGACTCAGTGGGCGCCACATCCACCACCTGCTGTTGCTTTCGCTGCCGCAACAACCGCGGGTCTACAGGTCGCGCGCGACCCATACTTGAGCTACGTTCTGCAGCACTTGCAGTCCCGACTGCCTGAACATCCACGGGTGTTTGCGCTGCAACTGCCAGTGAACCCGTATTACCCATGCTGGCGTCACCAGCGACTGTGGACAGCGAACTGCTTAGCGCGGCTTCGGGAGGCCGCTGCTCTCCTGAAGCCACGCTGCCGCTTCTCGCTGGGTGCCCGAAGGGGCCCATCCCCCGCGATGTAGGGGGTTTGAACAGGGCTCCGACGGGAGGAGGCCCCAGTAAGCTAGGAGCCTCTGATGGAACTCTTGGTGCCACAGCTCCGGCCGAGTTGCCGAAACTCGAGCTCTGCAAGGAAGTCGCGTCTCGTCCACCGGTCGCAGCTGCGCCCGCCGAGACCGGTGGCAGCCCTCCAGGCGGACCGAAAGGCCAAGTTGGAGGCGGCATGGTTATTCCCTCGCCGTTCTCCCTTTGTGTGCTTGGTGCTTGGCCGAAGGGGGGAGCTACCGGAAGTGAATCCTTGTTTCTTGCAGCTGGATCTGCCGCTGCAGATGAGTTCGATTGAGAAGGCGGCCCTGATGCCGCTTCGTCTCCCCGAGGCCGCGTGAATCGACTGTCTTTCTTCGCCTCCTCCACCTCACCGTCCTCCATTTCATCCTCGGTTTCATCTGCGCTGACCTCGCTCATATGTAGAACCGAGTCGTCTGTATCGACAGGTCCTACCCCCGAGCCTTCAGACGCCCACGGAGTGAGCCCACTTGCGCGCGCTGACGGAAGATGATTGCCGACCCCGGCTCCCCATGCCCCTCCACTGGCGCGGTTGTCTGGACTTAGAACATAGGTCGCCTTCCCCTCGCCCGCCGGTGGTGCGTTGGGGAAGACGCCTACCCACGCGCTTTGCTCGCGGCATCGTCGCGGCACGACCAGAAAGGGCTGCCCTGCGGCCCGTGCTACACTCATGAATGCGGCCTGAACGCGTTTGGCGCACAGCCCGCCGTGAGAGTAGTTGATGATCTGGTCTGCGTACAGACTTATCCGGCGGCGCTCATAACCTCGACTTCCCTCCGATACGGACACCGCAGCGTGTCGCTTTCTTCCCGGTTGTCCTCCAAATCCGGAATCTTTCTCCGTGGCACCGCCGCAGACCGTTTCACCCTGCGAACTTCTGACCGACCGACTTGCCTCAGCCGAGTCCGTGAAATCCCTGGGTTGCGCCACACCACGTTCTTCAGATGAGAAGCGATTCTTCATCGTGGAGTCTTGATAAACTGCCTCACCACGACTCAGCTGCCGTGGATCTCCACCATGTCCCACGGGCGGACATGCCGCCGATACAGGCGGCTGAGTTAATCCTGTGAACGTGTGAGGTCGGAGTGGATAGGGAACGCCTGCAAAACGAACGTCCCTAAAGCTGTATGCGCCAGGACGGTCCAGGCCTTCCGCGCCTTCCGACTTCGCAAACCACCGACCAGGGGAGCCAGTGCCAGAGATTGAGCCTGCTGTTGCACCGAATCCATGGGCCGCCGGCCTCCGGCGGGGGCTCGCACGGGGGTTGGGCTCACTCACATCTCCTACTGGAGGGTCACGACTTCGTGATCTGCGACGAAGCATTCCAATGCCCTCCTGGTACTCGTTTCCGCGCGGCGCATTTACAGGGATACCGGAGGGCCTGGCAAGCATGATAGATCCCGGCTGTCCCAGTAGGGACTGACTCGTGTATCCCACTACCGCATCGACGGGCCCCACGGCTGGGTGCCCAGAAGCTGCCGACATCTTGCCAGGAGTACTCGCAGAAGTGGGCATGCAGGGAGAAGTCAAGTGCTCGAATTCATCATACAGCGGCCGACCACCGCCTTTTTCACCCTCGCGTCTTCCAGTCGAATCGGCTCCGGCCTGCCGAAGAGGCCTCGCTGACGTCGCGAAACTACACCGAGGCGCTTTACCAGGCAGCGCTGCACACCCATCTCGGCTCCAGGACATCCCTCTTTTCCTCCCCTTAATCCCACAGCAGCGGGTGAAGATATTGAACACACTCAGGAAGACGTGAATTTGAGCATTCACCACCTGAATCTTTAGCTTGACTGACTTCAGATTTTCTTACCAGCACGATCCACTGAGCTGGTAGGGACCGAGCTACGGAAGCAAGAAGTACACAAGAAAAGATGCCATCACAGAGACCAGGGTGCCTCGACCGCATGTGTGCGCCATTCGGGGCACAGCTAGCCTACGAAGCAATGCTGCAGTGCACCAGTGCGGGAGGAACAACCTTCTTCGTTAATCACGGCAGTGCATCACAGCTTTGCACCTGGACATCAAGAAGACCAGGTACACGCGACGTTCTAGGATGCCTCACGGGCGTGGTGTCTGCACGAGGACTCTCAGAAGCTTGATCAGTCCCTGTGCTGTAGAATCTGCTGCGAGAAAGTCTCTGTCAGACGAGGGGGCAACCCTAAACCCTTCTTGCAGAAGAGACGGAACCCTTCAGTGCGCTAGCAACTGACCCCATAATACAGTAGTAGATGCTGCATGCAGGAAGCCGTCTCTCTCGTCGCGGCTTCCCTACGTGGCCGCTACAACGGGTATCGGAAGAAGTAGAACTTCAACTTCCCAGCCACGCGTCGTGGACAACTAGACAGCGCCTGCCTGCGCCTCTACCAGTGGCGCGCATAGCGTGTAAGTAACTACACAGAAACGCGGAAAGCCTCCACGCCTCGAATCGGCAACGCCTCTGCTGCTGTCCGCAAGCCGCAGATGCCAAGCCCCTGCACCAAACATCCCCTGAACGCGATGACCGCCTCCCCGACGCCGAAACTCTGCCGTTTTGTTTCGAAAAATATCTCACCAACACGCGCGCGAGGCTGGCGGTAATAGTAAGCGGCCCTGCGGCGTCGTACCGAGAAGACGAATTGAGAGCTGCAGTCAGTAAAGCCACCACCGCCCCCAAAAGCTCCTTTTCAGCTGCCGGGCTCTTCTTTCCGGTGTCCTCGAACTGCGTCCTTCCAAAAGGCACACCATCCGTCGGCACCGAAGTGACGGAACCTGACCCCGACCACGACGGCGTGTCACTCGTGGAGCCTGCCGCCGATTTCAGAGTGGCTAAAAAGTCGTGCAAATATTTCGCACGACACCCTATCAGCACTTCTTCGCGTGAACTTCGTGCAAATGCGTTTAGTAGATCTTCCGCGCCGTCCTGAAGGCATCTACACCACCCGTGCTGCTGCTCCCGCCCACAGGACGCGACGCTTTGCGACGCCTCGTGTCAGTCATGTCGTGCCTACGAGCAGCATTCACTTGACAGATGACCGAAGAAAGACAGTCTAGCTCCTACCCAACCATTCGCGGGTCTGTCTGAATCGTTGGTACGGGCTGCAATATCAGAGAAAGTATAAAGAATACAAGAGACGGGACACGGGGACGGCGACGAAGGAAGGAGAAAAACGCACTACTCCGCGCCTGGCAACGGACGTCGAAGTGGCAGCAGGGTGTGTGGAGGCCGACTGCTCTGTGAGTGACCGTGATAAGCAAGCTTTTTGCCTCTATCATTCGCCTTTTTTCACAGAACTGGAAATTTTGCAGCTGAGTTATGTGTTTTGCCGCAACACAGGGTGGAGCAAGCAAGATGCGGACCGCGAGCAACGCCACTTTTTGCGACAGCCACCCCAGCCGTGCCCTTTCCTCCCTCCTCTCGGGCGCTTTTTTCTCCACCAACCCCGCAGCAGCGTCGTGATGCTGTCGGTGCGTCATCCTCCGTGAGGGCTGAACGCACGCAACTTTGCGAGTGATTTTGTGGAGGTGCATGCGTGCTGCGGCGGACAGCACCGAATTAGGGAGCTGCGACCGCAAACTGGCGATTCTATAAAACACCTCATCAGAAGACTTTGCTCCGGCAACTACTAGCAGCCATGTTGCCCTGGTATTGTGTCTACGGTGTGAGTCACCAGCAGCGCGTTTTTGGTTGCTACCGTACCTCTGGGTCCCCCGCTAATCGACGGCCTGTCATCCACTGTGGGCCCTTCTCTTTGAGGTAGCACCAAACACGGGATCAATTCAGCGTAAGCAAATCTGTTTCAGGGAAGATTGTTGTAAACGAGCATTTTCCACTTGATGTATGCCACGCTGTGAGCCTACTTGTGAACTTCATTGATCAATATGCAAGAAAAAGAAAATAGTTGGGGATTGAGACGGTTGCCGGGCGGTTTCCACGGACACCACGCTACGCAATTGTAGGACCACTTGACTGCCCACATCCCACCACGAACCATAGCAGGGTGGTTGATCTGCTGGCCTGGCATGAAGAGAGCGGCAGCGGCGGTGCTGACTGTCAAATCGCGGGATACCCCAACAGAGAGTGCACCACACGTTAATACCTTCGTGGGGCCCGTGAGGTAACCTTTTCTGGATAGCACAGGGCGCGGTGCGAGAGGGGGGACTGGGCAATCGGGCTCGACTACCATGAGATAGATCGTGCTTTGCGACTTGAGACATTCGCGGTGTGCGCTCCACTGAACTAGCCACTACTTTCGGAAGCGGCTGTCGTAGGCTGCACACGGTCTTGGTGTGAGGGTTGGCAACCAGGATGTCGATATCTCCGGAGGGATGCGAGGTGCCACCTTTAGCGTTGTTTACTTCTAGTGGAGAATGCAGAGAGGGACAACTCGAGTAGCTTTTCAAACCTACGGATGTACGTGCACTGACAACTCCATTCATCACAGACGCTGGCTGCGGGCGCTTTGAGCTAAGCTCGGCCCAGCAGGCATCCCACCTGCGAAGCGGCGTAAAACGTTCTCACGGACAAGCATTATTTTTGTGCTAGGGCAGGCCCCCACATAAAGGAGAGAGGCAAACAAAAAAAAAACGTAGGGAGCTAGATAAGCGCACTTCGTTGCATGCGTAGGTTTGTTCCGTCCAGGAGCTTTCCTCCAGCAAAAGCTGCCATGAAGAAGCAGCAGTTTATCGCACGAGAAGGACCGACAGTACATAGGTGTAGAAGACGACGCGGATAATTGGCGAGTCGCACCGGCCTCCCTTTACATTATCAGGACCACCATCTATACCCGTGATACGAGGAAACGCGCATGACTCGCGCTCAAAGACAGCTGAGATCGGGTCTGCCATTCCAGTGCTCTGCCATCATATTTGACTTGCACAGCATATATATACTTATAGCCCAGATGTTGCCAGGCCCTCGCGGGCTGCCTGCGGGAGCATGTGGCTACCCGCTGCGGCTGAATACCACGCTTGTGCCATGCACCGAATGGTCCTCCCTGCCTCTCCTCTTCCCCCCCTTATTACAGGTCGTCTGCGCGTGGTGATTGCACAGCCGTGGCATACTTCTTCCGACTGAAGGAATGTGAGAGGGAATGCCTCCAGGGGAATACAGAGAGATCTTAAATGATGTAAGACCGTGACCATCTGTGGGGTATGTGCCAGCATATAACAATTTACCCAAGGATGAGAACGGACCCTCAAGATAACAGCTCCACGCTCTCCGCATTTAACACCTTGTGGCCGCAATGACTGCACCTATGCGGTGCTCTCAAGCTTCGCTCTGAAGCAACTTTGGTCCTTTATGACACCCCACCCGCTCAGAGAGAAGATCTAACCAGGTGACTTCCAGTGGGGCGAGTTCTTTCCCCATTGTTGACCCGCTTACATGAGCATCGCACCTATCATCGCAGATGCCTCAGGCTGCTGGCATACATGAGGGGACTCTTGAGTTTCGCGACCTGTCAAAACAGGGAGTCACATTCGTGCCGTCTTGTCCCACGTTGAAGTAGCAAACTCTGCCGCCGTTTCATAGTTCGCGGACATTCGCTCAAGCTGGTCGCTACTGCCAATAAAAGCAGCATAATGCACGACGCCTGCTTCCTGCGTCGTAGGACTGATACTCCTTCTCTCCTGCTTCCTTCGTCTTGCGTAACGGTGCGACCCTTGCATAGTGGTTGTCTAGTCGTGCAGTATCTCAGACTCAGACTAGCGCTGGAGCAAACTGTTTCATTCGATAGTCCAGCACCAACCTTACCATGCATTGTGCCTTAATAATCCCAGGTTGTATTAATCAGGACTGCAAAATCGCGGTATGACGGTGCGAACATCCGTTTGCGAATTTTGGCTCTCTGTCTTACACTCCTCCTCTGGAGACGTCAATCCCGCTTCATAGTCATGTAGCTGTCTAACATGAATCAGCGGGGCACGTGGCCTCTGCTAGTGGCTGTCACCGCCCCTCGAGATGCACGCGGGAAGAACTAAGTGAACAGCAACTGATAGAAGGTGTCTAACGAGGCTGATCTGTACCGAGCCCATCACGGAGACAGAGCCGACCATGACGTCACCGAGGCCGCGTCCGCATCCCCCCAAGCTGCTGGTCATACAGTAGGGGAGCTCGAACTGAAGCTTGATGCTGGTTCAGAGCTAACAGTCTGAGATCCACCTACAGGGTCACCAAAACAGAATGATCTGGTGATTGCTCGGCACATATCCAGGTCCTGACGGCTACTACTTGCGCCTGGTGATTCGTGACGGCGACCTTAGGGGCAACATCTGGGGCTTCATTTACTGGGGGTGGTGAGCGTTCTAAACGTGTGTGGCTACGGTCACTCGCCAGCAGCTATATTTATCTTACACTTGCCGGAGATAATCAGCGGCCGCGTCGCGGAATGATGCACAGTGCATCCTGTACCAGTTTCATTGTTAGCAGTGAACTCAATTTACACTTGGGGAATTAGCGCCCGCTCTGAGCCACGAGCGGCAACGCAGCAACGCAAAGGGACTTCAAGCAAGTCTTGAAAACAGAGTGACCCGTTGAATGACTCCTCCTAGTCGCTATCGCCTCGCGGTGTTAAGCCCGCATGCAGGTGCTAGGCTGTGAAAGTGAAGACGTTTTCCGGTGATTAGCCGAACTGCTTGTTCCAGTCGTTCTCCGACTTGGCCTGCGTGCATGCTGTCTTTGCTTCGCTGCTGCCCGTCACGTTTGCTTACTGCACTATGCATGGAAGAAAGAATTTCCGGTTTTCACTGGGGTACACCTATTTTTCGTTGATTATCTTGACGGAGCAAAACTATTTTTCGGTCCCAGGGCCAACTATAGTGGGCGGCTGGGAGCGCAGCATGAGCGGGCACCGGACAAAGTACTTCGCAGCACGTCATCGAGAGTTTGCGCATTCCTCCCTTTTCCCGTTTCAGTCACATCGTGACCTTTGCCCGACTGGATGAGCCAGAAAGTTGTTGATGGCGCCTTGTCCCAGATTTCCCTCAACAAAGCGACTCCCACCGGGTGTGGCGCATGCCCAGGTCTGCAGCCGTCCAGAGATGCTTGGCAGCAGTTGAGGAGGCCGCTGAAAGCAGGGCTAACGTGTTCGGAGGCACCCTCTATGACCGACACCTCGAACAGTGCCTGCTTTGCTTGTTGCGTGTACGGTAAACACCTCGCTCTGGCGTGCCAGCAACAGCGGTGGACGATGCCTGGGTCTGAGGAGGCACATGCAGCTGCTTTTCTTTTGCCACGCCAATTCGCGTAGCGTGAGCCAGATGCTGTCCTGCTCCAGACTGTTCGCCCGGAAGCCGTTGACAAGTCTTGAGGCACACTGGAGCACTGGCAGTAAGGCATTCGTATCGCGTCTGGCACCGTACCTCCATCTTCAGTCGAGCTGTAGACTAGCCGCGGGGGTTCCACGCGCGGCGTGTGCGTGAGTGGTTGCCATCTCAGAGAGGCGGGATAAGTATCAGTGATGATCCGGATCTACAGGGTATGCCGTGTTTCCTGAGAGAGCGCTGAGGGAAGGCAGAGGCTTCTGGGTGGCTGCTCGCGCGGAATGAGCCGAGCCTTGGGTGGCGTGTGCTAAACCACGACTCAGTTCCTTTTTGAGTCATTTTTGCTTCTCTTTCGCAATTAAAAATCCCAGGCGAACCAACGTTCATGCTACAGCCCAGACTCTGCGGCCAGCGACTGCACATCCCCGCCCATCGTGTAGAGAGTCTCTCTTCGCGGCACCCACCGATATCCAGTCCTCGCGGCAGTTATCACCCGTGGTATTTCAGGAGTCCGCCACCGTTGCGAGAGGCATGCACTAGGCCCTCTAAAACGCCATCTTCGGGCCCTCCGGTTCGTTCCTCTCGAGTTCTTGAGAAATGCGTTTCGGCATTGTCTGCATGATTCCGAGGCGTACGCTGGCTGTGCTCACCCCTTCGCGCGACGAGCAGCGCAGCACTTTTCGTTCTTTACGCGTGAAGAGTTGCCTCTCCTCGCGCGCGCGAGAGCGTGATGCTGACAAGGGAAAGGCACCGATATCTTCTTTTGCGAAGACCTCGCAGACCCGACCGTCGTACGCGCCCATCGTCTTCTTTTGTGCGCCCGGCGCGGAGGCCTGGCACTCGTGACGGACAGGGGGCTTGTGCTCGCTCTCCGCCCGCGCGAACGGAGCGCCTCGTGTAGGGAAACGTGTCTTCACACACCGAGGGTGTGATGGACGACTCGGCCTCTGATCCGGCCACTGGGTGTGGAGCGACTGCTGCCTCGCCTGCGGCCGCCGCTCACGAATGCCGTCTCGTGGCTGCAAATTGCACTGAACCGGAGGCAGCTCCCAGAGACGGGGCGCCTGACCCCAACTCTTTTGACCCGCCCCCCCCAGCCCCAGTCGTGGAGCCCGATTCGGAGGGACTGTTTCCGGCGAACGTAGCGGCTGCAGAAGACTACCCTGCAGCCAGCGAGAAAAGGGGACGGGAGGCCAGGCAGCAGGGCGGCGCGACTCCACCCGGTTCTCTGCCGACTGACGCCCTCGCTGGAGCAGAGGGGGAGGCGAAGGCTGTGAAGCCCGGCGAGGATTCCGGCGAAGTCTCGGCCCCGGCGCCCGCGACTCCAACAGGAGGGGATTTTCTTCGCGCGAAGTCGCTTCCGCACGAGGACGCGAACACCCAGGCTCAGAGGGTGAAAAGCGAGTTGCCGGGTGCCGCAGACAGGCGGAGTGACCGAAAGAGAGACGCAGGTGGAGAGGTTGTGAAGCCAGGCGCGGGGGACATTCGACTGGGCAAGAGAGATGGGGCTGCTGAGGCAGAGGAAGAAGGTCTCCGACGGTCGAAGACGAAAACGGATGACTCCGATGAAGACGCACTGCTGCGTCCGGTGAAGAGGAAGAAGGAGAAGAAGGAACTGGACGCGAACGGCTACGGCGATGAGGCCTCGAAGAAGCGGAAGGGAAGAGCAGGGGAGGATGAAGGCGATGGGGATGCAAATACACAGCAGCTGCGAGACGAAAACGACAACACGGGCAGAGCTGGCGTGAAGAAGACTCGTAAGCAGCAAACGTCGAAGCAACACGGAAGTGAACACGTGCCCGCTGTCGGCGCCCACGTGGACGGTGAGAAGACGGGAAGCCTGGGGGTAGCAACGCCAGGCCAGAAGAGCAGCACAAAGAAGAAGGACGAAGAGGCGAGTGACGGATTTGAAAATACCGACAACCAGGAGGTAAGTACCATATCGAGCGAGCGCTAGTACTGCGTAACACACCTGGCAAATTTAGACAAGAATAGCTCAGTTTCGTTCCCGAGCGTTGTGGAGATCTGGTAGTGGATGGATTGCCGGCGAACCCACAATTGCGTGCTCGTGAATCCAGGAAAAGCCTGTGTAAGGCGCTGAAGGGGTCACGGAGTGACGAATCGTCGTGCTTAGCGGCCAGGTCGACGGTGGCGGTCACAGCGTAACGACAGGCGTTTTACATGGCCTTCGGCCTCCCCCGTGAACACATTTTTTCTTGCAGCAAGGACTTAAGAAGAGTCATGACGAGTTCTGACAGGGTAGTCAGCGAGCGAGATATTCGGGCGTGACTAACTACCTCAAGGCGCAGCGAAGGATTGCGGTGTATGTGTGGGGAGGGGGGGGGGGGGGGAGGGAGGGGGGGGGACGTGTCTCCATCTCTCGTCCGCGAGTCATTCGAGTTTCTTCTTGTCGAGCCCGATTCTGTTGTAGGATGCGGCACAGCTTGAGCAGTACATCGGGGCGATCGCGACGAAGCTGTGGAACATCTACTCGCAGCAAGTTGCGGGCGCGGAAGAGCTCCTGGACAAGCAGATCTCTGAAAGCGGCATTCACCCCGTCTCGAATGAAGTAGGCCTCTCTGGGAAAAAGGGAGGGCATAGTCAGTAGGCACACGAATCAGGAGGGCGCGAGGACGCGTGCACGAGACTGTAGTTCGTAAAGCCTGGAAGCCGAGAGCCCGAGCTGGATGCGCCTCTGGCTGTTAGGGGGGGGGGGGGGGCATACACGCCACTCGCGACGTGAACGAACGTAGATCTTGAACGGTTTTCGTTCGAATGCACGCCGTCCTACCCTGAAAGGGTTTTGAAGATGAGGTCTGTTTCGGCCACGGCTGCCGTAGATGGTGTTGCTTAGAAGTCAGCTCAGTCTTCGTGCTCAAGTAACGAAGAAGTTCCTCCCGTTGACTCTGGCTGCGCAGCTTTTTGCATAGAGCTGTCAGTCACCCCGTGATATCAACTGCAGCGTGTACAATTGCTTGATCATACAGCAGAGTTCTCTTCGCTTGCAGTCCACTGCTACCTTACTGAACCGTACAAAACAGCAGGACAATGAGTGTGCCTTCTGCTTGTTGTGCCTCTTTGATTTCCAGGGCGTGGCAACCGCCTTGATCGCGGCAAATGCCCCTCGACGCGTCGGGATGACCTCGCTGTTTGCCAGCTACCATCGATGTACGCCTGCGCGCCTTCCGGGGCAAGGGGAGCGCCCCACTGCCTCTTTGTCTTTGTTCTCACGCGGTTTTCTGCGTGCGGCACAGCACGAAATGCAGTATTCACACGAATTAGGGAAGCGCGTACCGTGCTTTCCTCTACAGCTGGAGGGCGCTGTCGAGGGTGCGTTGCTTGCTTCTTTTCTGTCGACTAGCATTAGGGACTATTTTCTTCTGCCGACTGGAAAACCGAATGCTAAACGTTACGGGCCTGCACGGAAGCTGAAAACGTCATCGGAGAGAGGGCAGAGGACAGGTTATACCCTTCCCGTTTAGAACTCCGGGTGTGGATACAGTAGCGACAGGGAGCGGCTGTTAGGCTCGCCTTCACCCGAGGACTTGCCTGCGGCAACGCCTCACTCTTCGTGAAAGGAGAGGCACCTGGTACTTCACGAAGCTTCCGGCATTTACTTCGCACGCACTCCTCTCTCCCTCACGGCACGAGCCTCATGCAACAGTCCCTCGTGGCGATCCATCTTTCAAACAGCTGTTCGCTGCACCGACAGCGGCGGGGGAAGATATAGCCACGCTGTCCTGCAGGCGTACATAGACGTCCGCGCCTGTCATTGCGTACCATTTGAGGCACTGGGCTCGAGCGTAGCTTCGGAGGTGGGCCGTTACGCCTGCGGGGGGGGGGGGGGGGGGGCTGGGGGGGAGGGGGAGGGGGAACGCTACACAGAAGTTCTGGGCGACTCGCCCACGCGGTCCATCGCATGCCTCCTAGCCGTGCAGGCGCCTTCTCTGTTGAGTGATCCGTGCCCGACAGACAGGCGCGCACAGGGGACAGTTGAATCCGCTTTCGCAAGGAGGGATGAGGGGGAAGCGTGAGGCACGGCATCCCAGTCCGGTTGGAATGCCAGATTGAGGAACGCGGCTGGCTTTCTAGCAAGACTCCACGCTTCGCGCTGGGTCTGCGACAGGAGCCTGAGCGTGGTGCGAAGGGCGGAGGCCTGCCGTGTCTCCGCGCGGCGGTCGCCAAGCTGGCGTCATTTGGCGAAAAAAGCTTTCGTTTGTCTTCTGTGCCCTGCCTGCTTCCACGTGCTTGCGCTGAGGCCCAGGCCGGCACGCTGAGACTGAGCGTCGGCACTCGCGCGTGAATCGTCCGCAGGGTCAACGCACATCGGATTGGTTTTTTGATTGCGTCGTGAGGGTGGCATGCATCGACGAGAGCCGAGCTGACTGGCTGGCAGAGGCCGCGCTCAGGAACTCTCCAGCGGCCGTACTCGCTTTTCGATAAGCCGCTCCCCTGGGGTTGTCCTGAGCATTCGGAGAGGAGGAAACAGCTCACTGGCCCGCAAGGAATACGCCGCTTTTCGCTTTTCCGCTGGGCCCCTGAAATTTGGTCTCTCTGTGCTTGCGTGCCCGGCTCTGTCTACAGCTCAGAAACTTGCGGCGCGCAAGCTGATCTCGCAGCTGGCGGAGGCGTCAAGCTCAGGCACTCGAAAGGTCTTCCCCCCGAAGTCACCCAGGATGAGGTTCTTCAGCTGGCTCTCGAACAAGCAGAGAAGGAACACGTGCCTTCCCTCCCGCCTGCAGAGTCGCAGGACGCGTCTGCGCCGCAAGCCCGTCGCCACCGGCCGCGGCTGGGGAGGCTTCCGCGCACCGTTGTTCCATCAAAGCACGTCCTCCTTCACCGCGCCCGCCCGGGCGGGGCGGACCCCTCTTGCTGTGAATCCTGCTGTTCTGTCTGTCTGAACCCGGCGTTTGCTGCGCTTTTGGCTTCTGCCGAGAAAGGCGAAGCTGCTGCACACGCAGCAGACAGCGGGCTGTCTTCTCCGGGCACAGCGCAGTCGGGCGATCTGCTGCAGAATCAGCTGTCGAGTCGAGACTGCTGCTGCTGCTGCGCCATCCAGCCTCCGTCGTGGCCCAGCAGCGAAGACGAGGGTAGCGGACCGGGTCGATCGCGCGCCTCCGCTTCAGGCTGGGCGTTCGCAGACCAGGCGCAGCACTTCAGCCGGCTCAAGTCGCGGCCTCAGTACACGGTGAGCGACGGAGACGAGGAGGACACCCCGCCAGGCGGAGCGGGCTCCGCGGGTGTGGGCCGTTCCCCAGCCGCAGATCGTCGCGCTGGCGGCGGCAGCGGGCGCTCGTTGCCTCAACAGCAAGCAGGGCGAACCGGTCTTCGGCGGTTTGCCGGCGGCAGCGTGGGCGGGCGAGCGAGTCACGCGGGGGCTGGCGCTGCGCGGCGCGCGGCGGCTCTTCTGTCCGCAAGAGGAGGGGTGGCTGACCGCTTCGGCGCGCCTCTAGATCGGAGTGCAATGTTTGGCACCGCGGACCAGCGGCCGGAGAAGTGGGTGTCGCGGTCTGCGACGACGCTCCGCCAGCCAGACGGCGCGCCGCCTCCAGGCTCGGCGCGAGCAGGACCTGACAAACACGCCAGCCTCAGCCGGGGCGCCGCGGGAGGGGCGCGAGGGGGAGGAGGCTCGGCGTCGAAGTCCCCGCTGAAGGCAGGAAGGGCGGCGCACACGACGACCAGAGGGAGGTCGCGGGGCAGAGAACGCACGCGGACTTCGAGTAGCAGCAGCGACAGCAGCAGCGACAGCAGCTCGGACAGCAGCTCGAGCAGTGAGGAGGACAGCAGCCGGGCGGGGACCTCGGCGGCCGAAGGCAGAAAGAGGCCGGAGGGGGCGGAGACCGCGGCGGAGGGCGGAAAAAGAGTCTCGCCGGGCGCAGGGACTGCACCGCCAAATCGTGCGGCGCTGAAGGCGAGGCTACAGAAATTCTGCAGGCAGGACGATAACCAAAAGCTCCCGGTGCTCAAAGAGGTACGGCGGGCGACTCAGCTGGGGTGAGGAGTCTTCGAGGGCGTAGGAGGTGCCTCTCAAAATGCAGCGCACATTCGTGAGGCTCTTCGACCTCTAGGGACCGATGAGGCTGTAGCACCACGTCTTCTGCGCGCCTTTCTGGCGGCGGGGGCTGAGGCCCAGTGTCGATGTTCCTGTTTTTGTGAGCACACGCCGAGGCGTGCGCGTGTCCATGACTTGCGGACTGAAGGACACGTTAGAGGGGCACTTTGACATCGACGACTTGCGGTTGGGTGCTTGCCTGCAGGCATGCGTTGCAATGTTCGTAACCGCGATGAACGAGCTGTGCGTTGAGCCATACGCGCAACATTACGCAATTCGTAAGTTGAGGCTCTGGTGCCTTGGCGTGTCTCGAAGGCAGCTGCTCCGTGAAGTCGATGGTGTGTTGATGGCATTCCCAGCGGTATACGCTTTCCCGCTGAGTGTGGCAACGCCAGCGGAGAAGCTTCGAACGAGCCTTCCTGAAGACAGTCCCGAGCCTCTTTGTTGGTCGGAGCCCGTGGCTGCACCGACCGTTTTCTGAAGCACAACGCGCCCATTCACATCCATCTACCTGTTTCTATCTGTATCCATCTATCTATATCTATATGTATATCCATACCCATGTATCTGTATCTATATATGTACATCTATATACATCTATATCTATCTTTTGTACATATATATATATATATATATATATATAGGTTCAAGCATGTGTGTGTGTGCATGCGGCGTAAGTATCTCAGCGTGGCGCTGCGCGGTGTCGCCGGCTGTTTCCTGCTCAGGCATTGTCCTGCGATCCGCGGATGCCGTCCTGCCAAACTTCCTGCGAAGCAGTGGATTGCTGCTCCTGCGTCAGTGGGTGGAGGCGCTGGCTGGGTCGCCGGAGAGCGTCGAAGAGCACGAAGGGATCTTTGTCTCAGTCCTGAAGCTTCTTCTCCGCCTGCGGCCCACGCGACAAGACATCCAACAGGCCAAAGTACGTGTCCTGCGCGCGAGCACCTTACAGAATCGCGAAGTGGCCTGTTTCGCGTCACGTTTGGTGACTGTTTGTTCGTCGCGCGATCGAGGCCGGGTCAGGATAGCGCGGCGCGGGTCCACAGCGGAAGTTCATCAAGTTGCTTTCAGCCTTGCGGTCCTGCTGTGCGAGACAGTCGCGACGGCCCCCCAGCCTCTCAACGTCTTTCCGTGTCTCTGCTGGGTGAACGCCTAGCGAGCACCACAGAAAAGAGTTGATTAGCCAGGAAGTCAGCGTCTAAAATATGGAACCGATAAGCGCAGCGTAGACGCACAGATGATGGACTTCATCAATCCTCGTTTTACGGCTCGTACCTACTCGACTCCTCAGTCGGCCTTCAATGTGTCCCGCAACTCAGTGCGTGTAGCGCAGCATTTCCTCCTGGCCCCGGACTGGTGCTGGGGGATCAGCTGCAGTCTTGAATTTGCAGACTGCGGCTCTTCGCTCCACCTGTTTTCTCAGATCGGCCTTCTCGTCCGCGGAATGGCGCAGCGGAAGAAGGGAGTTAAGTGGGACTTCGAAGCCTGCAGCGAGGAAGTGTCGGGCTTGGCGGAGAGGCTGCTAGAGAAGTGGAGGGCGATGTTTGCGCAGGTGAGCAACGCACTGCAGCGGACTGAACAAAAAATGACCCCTGTAAACGGGAGTCCCCAGCGTGGCGTGTGACATTTTCGCTTCCGAGTTCGGACAAAATGGACGACGAAGACATACGTGTCAAACTTACTCTGGTGCAGCCCGTCCAGGACAAAGACACTCGAGTGGAAGTGTCCTGATGTACTGTAGAGCAGGTGAACACAAAAATCTTCCACGGTGTTCGTGGGTTTGCATCCGTCCAGCTGAGGGTGCGGTTGTCAGAATTGCGCTCCTGAACTCAGCTTGGCGGCTCTCCGTGTCTGCTGTTTTTCATGCCTTCTCACAGCAGCCTGACGGCCAGCAGCAAGTCGCGCGAGGACAGACTGCTGTTGGTACTGCAGGTCTGGCAGTCCGCCCGAGTTTGTCGACGCGTTTGCCAGATGCTGTCCCCCCGGCTGGGGCGGCTCGAGGAGAGACGACGGCCTCCGTCTCTGCGCCCAGGCCAGCTCCAGACTCTGCCGAAGGACAGGCGCGGAGCCTCAGCCGGCGAGCTCATTTTGAAGCGGAGGCGCCGGGGGCGGCTGTGGTGAACGGCGAAGGTCGGGAGGAGGTGACGCGCAGTCGCCAGGGAGACGCGGGCGCCCACTGTGGAGCCCAGCGAGGCGAGCAGAAGGCCAAAGTTGAAGAAGCGCTCCGCTCTCTGGAGGAGCTTGGATGGAACTTGGAAGACAAAGAAAAACGGAGACGACTCGAACTGGAGGGGACGTACTCACCCACTGCAGACAACGACGAGGTGCAGGAAGGCGCCACGACGACAGCTCCGAAAGGCGAGGATGATCACAGGCGTAGGTCCCCCACCGTGTTGCCATAGACACTGGGAGTTTTTAAAGTCTGCTCTTCATTCCCTCCTGGGTCAGCTGCACTCGCTTCCCGGCGGAGTCGCGTATTTTGCCATCGATGGATACTAGATCTTTGCCTTACTCAAGCGGCAGCTGAGAACCAGGTCGACCGGGTGAGCTGCGGCGTGCTGTCCCTTTCTTTTCAGGCCGCGCGCACTTCCGCCCTACCCAGCAGGCAGTCCAAGATCTCGTTTTCTTCAACCGCCTCGACGAGCCCGTCGCAGTGAGCGTAAGTTCGGTAGCCTCACTTGTCAGTCTGTGTAGGGTGCGGAATTCATGACTCTGTGAGGGGGGGGGTCGCCCGGTTTCTGTTGTGCAGGCGGAGCGCGCGAGCGTCGTTCGCTCCAAGGAGCCGAGAACCAACACCCTGGGCCTCGCGGGCACCGGGCCTCCGGTAGGTGGTGCCAAAAGGGGGGAGGGGGGGGGCTGAGGGGGAGAGAGAAGGTGACCATGGATGCAAGGAGAAGCCAATGTGCGCGTGGGCCGTCGAATGGACGTCAGCGCTGAGAAGGGGCGTTGTTGTGCGGGTGGCTGATATTTGTTCAGGCGTCGCTGAAGAACGGAGGAAAACTGGAGGGCGACCAGGCAGCGCAGCATCTCGTGCAGCTCCGTCGAAGCAAGGCGGAAGCTGACAGCTTCGATCGTCTGCGGCGCATGCACACGTACAAAGAAATCAGCCGTTGCGCCGCGGCCGCCTCGGTAGGTTCTTTCGCTGTCTTTTCCCCGGATAGGCACACACAGCTCTAGCTGGGGTCGTTGTTAGTCTGTCGTGCCGTTATTTGCGCGTCTGCTATCTCCTGCAGCTGCGCGTGCCGCTTGATACTTTGTTTGGTCTCTCCCGAGATGTGTTCCACAACATGCATGCGTAGACCTGGCCGACTCCGAGAGGCGCACGGCGGACACAGTCCCCTTCCGTCGTGCCTGCTGAAGTGGGAGCAGACGGCGAGCGGCGAGCGCAACTCAACAAACAGGGACGTCTGAACGTCCGTGTGTCTGTTTCCGCGTTCTTCCCGTTTGCTGTTCGTTAGGGCGAGCAGAGTGCAAATGCGGCCAAACCCCCTGCAGCAGGGCCTACCCAGCGCCGTGATGCCGTTGCGAAGTTCGCGGTACCTCTTCGTAAGTGCAGAACCCAAGCCGTGTGTGTTTGCTCTCGTCTGCGCGCCAAGAGGATCCACAGGATGAGCGTCCTGGTACTCCAAAGGGGAGGAATAGTTTCGCCTGGGTTGGGGGGGGCGCGGGGTGAGTCGCGGTTTCTGTCGGTTCTTCGCCACACGTGTGTCGACTTCTGTTGCGTCGTCTGCGTCAGGTCTGGACTTTTCTGAGGCGAAGCCGCCGCACATGTACCCGAGCCCGCCTCCTCCCCCCACAACGCCGCCCGCAGGTTCCGCGCCTGTCACCGTGGAGCCGCCGAAGGCCCTTTTCACAGCGATCGTGCCTTTTTCGTTTCAGAGCGTTCCTCTTATTTCGTCTGACGCTCAGGCGGCTCCTGCGCCCGACATGTATCCGAGCGAAGGGGCGACAGGCGACGGCGCGGAGTTCGGGCCGGCCAACCAGGGCCGGGTTCCGCCAGGAGACTACGACGAAAGGGTCGAGCCCGGCGGACAGAAAGGCGAGCTAGAGCCTCGAGGGGCGCAGCCAGACCCAGGCGGCTCGGGACCAGCAGGCCCACTGGCAGTGCCCCCGTTCGGCCTGCCCCAAGGACCGGTGAGGCTTGCGAATTAGGTGCAGCGACGAGCGATTGCTCTGAATGCTGTGCATCTAGCTTGTGTTGCAGTACATCGTGTGCCTGTGTGTGGAGGGGCGGGGCGAAGGGGGGGGGGCGGGAAGGGTTCAGAACGGCGTCGAGAGAC
This sequence comes from Besnoitia besnoiti, assembly GCF_002563875.1. Taxonomy (NCBI): domain Eukaryota; phylum Apicomplexa; class Conoidasida; order Eucoccidiorida; family Sarcocystidae; genus Besnoitia; species Besnoitia besnoiti. Next base: position 1,061,394 of record NC_042359.1, on the reverse strand, counting down.
CGCCACTGAGGCGCGCTAGAGTTGGGATGCAGCACCACGGGCCTCTGGTGGGCCTTCCAGGGCACCAAAGGCAGTGAGGCACATGCAAAGGATCTTACATTCTGGATTTCCTTTTTTCATGGTGCGTGCGTTTCCTCAGCATCTGATGGCGGCGCCTCCTCCTGGCGTCCCTTTCTTCCCGCCGCCTTGCTTCCCCCCGATTCCTGCGCCGGGTTTTCCGCCCTTTGGGCCACCCTATGTGGCTCTACCGCCTCCAGGCTTTATTCGGCCGCCGCCTCACGGCGTGTTTGGTCTGCTTCCTCAGCAGTCGGAAGCTTTTGGGGGAGCACCCGGGGCCGGAGCAGCCGGACGCGCGGGAGGCTTTGCCCCGCCCCTGGCCAGCAGAGGGCGGGGTCCACCCCGGGGGCGGGGCGGTCATCCCACTGGGGCTCGGTGGGGGGAGCGACGGGAGTCTGGAGGCGAACGAGGCTGCGGAGCGGCAAATCCGGAGGAAGAGGGGAGCGGTGGGCGAACAAGGAAGTGAATGGAAATAAGCAAGAGCCGCGGGGCTTCGTTGAAAGTCGGAGGAAGCAGCAAGCAAAGACATTCAGCTTTCTAACAACCGCAGGTGTCGAAATCGAGAGGGGACGCAGCGTGGACCCACGGGGTGATGCTTTTCGAAGCTTGCACTCTTGCCCGCGGTCGTCAGTGTGCAGGCTGCCGAGGCGTATCAGGGAAAACGTTTGACCGAACTCTTGAGTGGGTGCATCTTTTTTAAGCACGTATGGTGTTTCTTTTTCGATTTTATTTTTTCGTTGACTGACTTGTTTAATTTCGGGGAGGACTGGAGCGGAGCTCACTCTGCACATGCAGGCAGCTGCGCGGGTTTGTGCTTGTTACACGCGCCGGGTGAGCAGCCCACAACATAAGAGCTGAGCAGGTGCCATGCTCTCTTCGAGATTTTGTTGAGACGACAGATTTTTCGAACCCACTTGCGTTTTGTGCCCTGCACCGCATGCGAGCCTGCGACGAGACACAACGCACATACCGTACCGATGGCACAGAGTGTGCACAGGGTACGCATTCTCGTCGTACACGGAACAACGAAGACGTTCAAAAATCTCAGAATATCTGCTGAAGCACCGAACGCCGCCGACGGGAAGCTGAATCTGCGCGGAAGCGACCCAAGTTCTGCTGGCTATCCCCGGTGATACCAAACACTTCGCTCGTCAAACGACCCAGATCGAGCTTCGCTTGGTCGAGGTCCGGTGCAGACCGCTTCAGCCAAATATCTGAACTGGAGCGGGAAAAGCGGTACTGTGTGGACACTGGCGATTTTTACAGCAAGGAGGGTCCGTCCACTGCCTTCAAGGGGGGTTTTCTGGGGAACGTTTAAGAACTACTCTGAGGTGAAATGAACATAGTCAATTATTATACAACTTGCGTCTCCAATTCCGGGAATGCTGGATAGGAAGCCTGAGCCAGCAGGGAGCGTGCTCATTGTCCCCCCGTCGACCCGTGATGACAGGCATTCCTGAAAGTCCTGCGGGGTCGCTTCAGCCGTAATTGTCTCATTCTTGGAGAATTGTGCACATGTGAGAGTCCCCGTCTTCGTGTTTCGCCTTTCGAACGATCTTGGGCGCCGGCGAACATGAAGCAGCCGTCATCCGTTTCTGGTGTTCCGTCCTTGACTGCGCCACAACAACTCAAAGAGAGGCACCCCCCTTGGGCATGACGCGCAAGGGTAGGCCCTCAATCTGCAACCTGCACATCGGCGACGCGCGCAGGACACAAGCCGCCTTCGGCTTTTTTTAGGAAAGAAAACATGACAGATGCGGTCTTTCTCTGCGGGCCGTCTGTTGCAGTCAGCCGCCCGGACCCGCTAATCTGGCATGCTCACGCGCTAGTTCAGAGTACTTCCTTGAATTCCACATATCTGGGGCTTGCACACGACCTTGTCCCTGTTTTATACTCAGTCAGGTCGCAACGCACGTAGGAATTCGAGTCGAGCGTGTTGTTCTTCAGAGTGTGTCCCCCACCCAGTAGAAGTGACCCAGCGCGAGCGTACGTCAGATGCACATGTTTGTGAGATGAACGACACCGTGGACTACTTCGCGCCATTGCGATCTGCAAGACAGACATGGTTTCTCCTCCATAGAACATAGCAAGAAACCCGGGCCATAGCCATACCGGGGAGGGTATGCAAACAATGGATTCTTTGATCATGACTGCGCCTGCGATGATATTCCGACTATATTACCACAAACAGAAACGTCTGCAGAGGCCCTGGCGCCTCCATTACGCTCGCATGCAGGCGTTCGAGCTGCACACGCAGCAACGGGATTTAGGCCCCCGACCAATGGGCACGTCCCCCGCCCGTGCAACGGCTGCTGGACAGAGTGTAGCCGGCCGAATCGCATGCAAACCGGCAGGAAGTTCTCGGTGCAGAGTGCTTTGCCGCTAGGCTTTTTTCCGCCAGTGCATCCATCATTTACATAAGCTTTTCAACTCAATATCTGAATCGTGGCTGTAGGAAAACTCTCAGTTCTCGACGGGGAATGCGCGTGAAAGCCTTCTGTCCTCCACGGGGTATGTGGACGAGCTTCGGGGGCAACATCACGGCATCCGCGGAATGAGGTGTAGTGTAGCTGTGACTACTGCTCGTCTGCCTGCGAACCAAATTTGAAATATAGAAAGAAGTGGATCTTTTTCTCTCTCCCCTGCAGTGACACGTCTCTTTCGGGTACCCCCGATGTGTTTGACCCTTACATGCGGGAACTCCATAGGGGTTCCAGCGCTCTGTTAGCACCGTCATGGGCATACTGACCCATTTTCCACGCAAGCGGCAAACGTTTCGGTATCGTCACAGCACGCGTGCAACTTTCTGGAAACAGCGGCAAGGCGGCGATCCTCCGGTGGTATACGAACGTCCTGGGACTTGAGTCTCGCTGCGCGATTGGCAGGCCACTCGCTAGTCAGGTGATCCTCGCATTCTTTCTTCGAGAAATGGCGGGTGGCGGAGGGTGGCTCGTATGAAAGCAGACTATGGGTCCACATAATGGTTCGCCTGGGGAGATTAGTACTGTATCGAGCTTCTTCCACTGGACATCATGTTCACCGGAGGCTGGCAGCAGCCTCTCTGCCGCTTTTGACTTGCGCATTCAAGCGGATCCCCCCTCACGCGACACGCACTTCAGCATGTGCCGGCACCTGCCGTGACGGACTCTTGTCTTTGAGAGGGGATGAGCTCCGTCGGGAAATCCGCGGACCACCTTCATTCGAAGCGGCCATTCCACAGGAGACGCCCAGTCGCAGCATTCTTTTTCTCTGGGGAGCTGACCGTCGCGTGAAGGGTGGCGATATCACTGAGGCCTGGCGTTTTTTCGTCCTGGTTCGCGACGACGAAGGCTGACCGAAATGCGCGCCTGTTCCAGCGTACATCAGAATGGCCCTTTCCGTACGTGCGACACAAGCGGTGAGCCCTTTCTTATTTCTTCACAAAAGACCAATTTCTGGTGCGCACGACAGGCGAAAAGGTGGTGCTAAGCCGCCGCGGCTGATGCCATGCAGTAGGCACAGTGTGCTCAACACCAGTGACCCGCCTCTTCGGCTGCGGTGGTCACCCCCAGTGCCGGTGTGGGTGCCTAGGCGACGGGGCGCATTACACGCGGAGCTACTGAGTTTGCATGGTCCGTTGGTCGCCTCGAGCCCCGGGGAGCTGGACGCGTGTGTCTCGTCGCCGCGACGCACTGGCGGCGATCGCGCGTGGAACGGCTATTGCGCTGTGTTTTCTGTGACATTCAGGCGACAGGGGCAACACGGAGAGTTACCAAACTCAGGGCCTTGATAACGTCAATTATCTGTGAACAGAGGCTGTCCGAGGTGCCGGAATGTCGCCCCTTTATTCGAGCAACTGAATTCGCCCCGCTGAACGGCGGAGGGCGCCAGTCTTCGCTGAAGAAGCCCTGGCTTTCCCCGTCGGCCTCCTCCGTGAGATCGGAAGTTCCGCTGCCTGCTGGGGCACACCTTCAGGCACCTCCCCTAGAGGCAGATCGCTCTCATGATCAGTCCGACGACACCTTCACTTCCTCTGCAGCGCATGCACTGAGATGCGTGGCGCAGGCCTCCTGCGACCGTCGCGCCCATCTTTCTCGACGGAGCGTCGTGGGCCGAACGCTGGCGTGTCTTGCGGCTGCAGGAATGGCAGACGATGCGCGGTCCTTGCTAGATGCATGCAATGGAAGAAGGCGGACTATCCGCGTGGAGCTAAAGACCAGCGATGCTGGTTCTGGGGTGCATGTCGACGGCGCTCGCCCACATAGCCGGAGCTCTGAAGGACCCGCCGCCGCTGCGCTTGCGCCGTTGGCGTGCAAGGCATCAGGAAACTCTGGGACCGTAGATATGCTCATCGATGAATGTCCACTTTATGCGTTTTCCGATCTGGTGGGCGCGCTGATAGGCTTGGAACTGATAGACGCGAACGCGCTGGAGGCGCTGAAGAGACGCATTCAAAGGGATGAGCGCTGTTTCACAGCGCGGACGTTGACGTATCTGTCTCTGTCTGCAAAGGAGCTGCCCTCCCCCTTGGTTGCCGAGTACCATGAGACCTTGTGCGCGGCAGTCTCGAGCTGCATATCGAGGCGGCCACAGGAGTTCGTCCCTCGGCTCATTGCTAGGCTCGCGAATGCTTACTCCCGCCACAGTTCGCGTCCGCACATCCAGCAGATTCTGGAACGGCTGCAGAAAGTGATGCTGGATACGCTTGATGACTTCGATGCCCCTGATCTCGTGCTTGCCATGTGCGAATTCGGGAAAGTGGACGCGATCAACGGACCCGCGCTGTTTTCAGCCGCGCTGCCACGCTTGCGCTTCCTTGTCCCGTCCTTCACCCCCGTAGACATGGTCATGCTGTTAGCGACGCTCGAAGGTGTCTGCATGAAGACGTCGCCTGACGCCCTCCCTGCATGGCCGTCCACTGGCCCTATACGGGAGCTTGCCGGCGCTGTGTTGGGTCGGATTTGCGAGGAGGGCCCCGCTTGCTTGCGGCAAGATGGCAGGTCAGTGTGCCGGCTGCTGGACATCGTTTCCCGCATGCCTCGAGAACAGGTGGAGGGCGCGGTGTTTGACGCCGTCTGTGCATATGTTTGGACAGTGGAAAAGACCCTGGTTGAGAGGCAGTTGATTGAGATTATGAATGCGTGCACGCGTGTTCAGCGGACGCCGCCTGATAGTCTCGTCGTGACCGTGTTCTCAGCCGCCAGGCGGTTGATTTTTACGTGTGACCCAAAATACGTGGCGCTGTTTTGGAACGCGCTACCTGCCTTTCTTCGTGTTGCATTTCTCGAGTACTCCACAGATGACGCACGCGTTGTTCGGCTTTCCCCTGGAGTTGACGAGACAACAGTGGGTACCGTGAGGCGAAGGAAACCGATACGAGAGACGCTGCTTTCTCTTTCAGACTTAAAAAGCCACGCCGCTCCCTCTGCATCCGCTGTTTCGTCTGCCGCTCAAGCCGAGCTCCCCTCGGCTTGCATCCAGCGGGCTCCTCACGGGGATGAGCAGGCGGAAGGCTACTACCGTGGAAGCGGCAAGGCGGACTCTCGGAGCGGTACACCTCACCAAGGTGAAGCGGAAGCACCGCTGCACAGCCGAAATGCGTCGACACCAGAGGACGCACCCGCGCTGGCCACGCGTGTCATTTCGGAGCTCTGCGCTCACGTGGCAGGGGCAGGAAAGGCTTGCAGATCACAGCAGCCGCTGGCGACGGTCGGCGAAGTTTCCAGCGGTTCCTGGCCTGCGCTGCAGCCGCGGGACGTCGCGATGATACTGAATGCAATGAGCAGAATGGAGCTTCTACATCTGCATTCCCTTCAAGCGTAAGCAGCCGGGTGTTGCATTTGCACTGACCCTACGGGTCGGCGAACCCCGGCGCAGTTAGGCAGCAGAGCATTTTTTTCCATCGGGTCGTCTCTCTGAAAGCTGTTTTGTCCGCTTCTTTATGCGAGTTAGGAGTGCAGCAGTGACCCCCTCTTCGCTTTGCGTCGGGTAGTTTCGGCCGTCACATCAAAGGGAGGCAAGTTTGCTTGCCAACAATGATCGGCACTGCAGAGGGTTTGAAACAGGAAAGTGGTGGCAGGCTCCTTGCATCCCAAAATGACGAGAACCGACTTGTGCGTGTCACTTAGGGCAGATGCAGATCTAGGCCGCTGCGGAAGATTAGCGAGTTTTACGCTCTCGGAGCTCACTCTAACGTTCAATGCTTTCAGCAGGCTTCGCTTCAGAGTGTCTGCAGAGTAAGTCGCCCCCGGACCTTATAGCGTTTGCAGGTCCTATCAGTGTGCAACATTGATATCGACCATGAGAAGCAAGCGCCGTTGGGATCGTAGCTCGTGACGACTCGGAGCAAAAAATCGTGGTTTTACGTATTTGACGGATCCAAATGGTGGCGGAAATGCGTAGAGCTGACGTCTTTCTGCTAGTGGTGCATCCACCGCCACTTCGTTAGGGGCTGACATATTGAGTGTGATTCAGAGTCACTTTCAAAACTAAAGTGTGCTATCGTCCACTGGTCAATTCTGCGTGTCATGATTGCTTGCGGTGAACCTACGTTGCAGGACTTCCGCGGCTGTCAGTGCGTGGCTAGAGAAGTTTGCTCGTCAACAAAATACCGTCGCGGACAATTATCCCTGTCAGGACGCAAAGCGTCCGTCTACGGCGGGCGCCGCGCAGGTTCCAGTGGGACTGTTGTGCTGCTTGGCTCACAGTCTCATCAAACTAGGGAGCCCAGTTTGCGAGACCCGCAGTTTTCGCGGTATTTTGGGGTTGATTGCCAGCAGTTGCTTGCAGCGCGTGACTCGCAACCTTTCCTTGGAGACGGAACAACGGAGTGCTCATTCAGAAGGCATCAATGAACCCTCGACCTCAGGGGCGTTTTCAAGCAGAGACATCCCTTACATCGTATCGGGTCAAACCCCTGACCCAAGGCACGCTGTTTCCGTTGGGGGGCGTGAACCGCGCCTGCTTCAACAGACGAAGAGTTTGTCGGAACGAGGGGGGCAAGACACCAACTTCGTGGACTCTTGCTTCGTGGAGGGTCGCATGCAGGAACGTGTGGCTGAAGGATTGAGTTTCGCTCGGTGGACTCACGCTAGCACAAGGACCCTTTCCCTCGCTTTCTTCGCTACCGCATTCTGGGCGTACACTTCACGAGACAGCTTCGTGAAGCCCGAGGAAAGAAGAGGTTTCTGGACACAGAACACGCGGCTGCTGCGGCAGATTGTGACTGGGTTGACGTCGGCTGCCCGCGATGAAGGCTGGCGCTTTGATGGACCAGCCAGACGCCAGTGCTTGATGGGCGCTTTGGTTCTGTGGACCACGTGGGTGGAGGAACGAGCACTCGGCTTGCAGAGGAGATCCATTGATGACACACTATTAAGATGCATTCAGGGTATAATATGCATGTTGGGTAAGCACCATGAAGCAAGGACACTATCGGACTGCCGTCCCTCAGTAACACAGGAAGAAGTGCGTGGCGTGCTGCAGAGCCTCATGCTGCGTCGCCTCGTGCCCTCTGTTTCTCACTTGTTACACGAGCAGGAAGTTCTGCTCTATACGATCGACTTGCTGCTAGTCCCAGTGGGTTCCGCCTACTGTGGTTTAAACGGCGTGAAGAGTCGCTAACGTGTTCACAGGGGCCGAGTATGTATTGCTTTCCACGGAAGCGGGACACGAACCGAAGGGAACGCGACATCTGAGACAGGAAACAGGTGAAACGGCTGCGTACGTTCATAGGGAGGTACTCCCATCATTTGCCACATCTCTTGTCGACGCGGATTTTTCGCTCAGTCAGTGGCGAACTTCGATTTGGATGGTTTTGTTATAGCAGGCGATGGCAAACAGTGCGGTTCCATGCTGCGCGGAATCCGAATTGGTGTTAGCTTTTCAGCTAACGACAGCACAGGACTCGTCACCGTCTAGTTTACGGGACAGCCCTGCCAGTTTGCCAGACAAAGGGCTAAGATCTGGAACTGGTTTTCATACTTGAACGACGAGACGACCGTTATGGCCCACTTCTGCCACATGGTCATGTTAAGGATACAAGCATACCGGTATCGTGCCCCTTCCACTTGGACCTGGAGTGATCGCTACCATTTTCGCTCTCTTTCACAGCATGCAATGAGGATTAAGAGTAGTTGGCTATTGACACAGCCTTGTCAACCCCCAGTGCAGGTCATCTCATTGCCAGCAGGTGTGCGCAATCTCTGCGAACACCAAGACATTCCGAGCTCCGGCTCTGGCTCTCGTCAGAAGCGGTGCTTTAGTATCGAGCTGATCGCCCTGCCAGGTCATACTACATGGCACCAAGACAGGAAACATATGCGCAGCTTTCAGTCTATCCGTATCGTCCAAGCTCCTCGTTTTTTCGTGACCGTTGCTTGCACATTTTGGATAGAATGGACCATCAATATATTCTCCTCGCTCCCCCAGCCGCAGTTCTCAGTGCAGCTGACCGCCTCATGGCCGCGATAGGACACGCTACATGAAACAGACAATACGCTCCTGACGAAACGTTCAAAGACCGCGGCCCGTGAACAGTTCATTACGGTGCCGGGCTTCCCCCGTGGCATTCGGCGCGTGCCCGCGTGTGCCACTGCAGTAGCGCTGCGGCGTCTAATCTCCAGGATTTGGCACCGCGTGCGATATACACTGCGCTTGAGGGGATGACAAAACAGGAAACAATTTAGAACACACGACGACAATTCCCCGGAGGAACTGGCAGACAGACATCGCACACCGAAACTGGCACTTTGCTGGCTACAAATAGTACTGTCCCCGGCGCCTGGCAGCATCTCGTGGAAAGAATTCAGCGAAAAAAAACCGTTTGAAAGATTGGCTACCGACTGTACGCATGCACCTACAGTTTGGGTACCGTACTGAGGCAAAAGCATGGATACTCCTGTTCATCAAGCCTTGTCCTAACAAGGCCTGGAAACAAGACAATATTGACCGCGTCACACTGCCTCTCCGCGCGAACACTACCGGCTACGCACGACGAAACTACCAGCTGCCAGTAGTGTCTTGAGTCGCCCGGCACGATTCGCGACTGCTGGCTACTGGCTCCAGCTCGACAATGATGTTGCCATCGGAAATTTTTGGCAACCGATTAACAGCCGAGCACACAAGAGGTGTCATCCGCCTCATAATCCATCCTGTGCCCACTTCTTCTTGCCGCCCTCCGCGCGAATAGCCGTTCAAAACTGCGGGGCTGGCTGCCCTGCACTCGCGCAGCCTGGCTGGGCGGCCAGGGCGAGTCTCTTCTGGCGCATGGTAGCGGTGGTGTGGATGTCTTGAACTGCCCCCCCAAAAACTCCTGCTCGTGTTTCCGGCCTCTCGGTGTGTGAGCAAGCACAGCAACCGGATTCATTTTCCCAAAAATATATAGGCGCCGTGACTACACGGAAAACCTTTCTGACGAGCTTCACTGGAAGCAGCCGCCAACCGTTTCCAAGCGGCCCCTATACCAGCCACCGCCGCGGCACGTGTCTTGGCGTACAACCGCACTCCACGGGACTTTGCGGCGGGTAGTAGAACCGCAGGTCTCGTTTGTCTTCGAATGCAGCCATTCATGCAGTCGCTGGGGTGGCAACCTGTTCGGTGATTATGGTGTATTTTTGCTTCTGCATGATCCATCTGTCGTTTTAAGTGGGTGATCCTCCTCTTGCACGACCTTCCAGGCTCAGCGTCGTTCGGGGGTTTCGTCAACCTCCGCGAAAAGACGCGACAGGCAAAGCTGGCGAGAGGCTCAAGTAGGTTGTCGACGCCTCATGAGCTCTTCGTCGTGTATTCACGGTGAATTTCGCGGATGCTGCCCCTAGGTACTGGCGTAGACCTGGGGCTTGACTGGGTGACTTTTTTAGCGACATAATATTTGGGGTGAAACTCCTTATTCTTCTTCTCAGTCGAAAACCCCTCCGCGCTAGCTCGGTGAGATCTGTGGCGCCCGCCAAGACTGGCGACGCAGATAGCCGTCCTCGGCCGCAGTTGAGTGGACTCCGTGATTGATCTACACACTAGCTGAACCATGTACATCTTCCATTCTTGTGTTGGGGGGATGACCGGAGTAGGACAGTGGGATGTCACAATCCCTGCAGAGAAGGTGCGGTTCGCCCCGTTAGTGTCAATATTGACATTTACCGACGCGCGATGACCAGCTGACGCGGAAACCTGGTTATTGTCCGATGTTCCGTGTCTACCCGTTGTGTCTGCCGCGTTTCACCCCCTAAAGGGCCTGAAGCGCGTCGATTTTTTTTGTAGTTTCTCCAGCCTGGCGTGTGTTTGAGCCACTCTCAAACAGTCGGGTCTTACGGCAAGACTTGCGGTCCGGGAAATAGACAGCCGAAGGGTCGTCGTCCGTGCTACGCTCGTCAGGGTTGAGTTGGAGATCCTGGGGGTTCCCACCTCCACAAAAGAGTGTGTGCGTTGAGTATCCATCTCCCCTATCAGCATCGGACTGCGTGTGATGTTCAAATTGGCGAATAGTCCCAAAGCCCTTCCTTACCCCCAGCTCTCGCCGGTTGTGTCTACCTCGAGAGAACTGGCAATCGCGAAGCACGACGCCTACGACCCCTCAGGCGTGTGTCCTTCATTTTCTGAAGCGCCTTCAATTTTTTTGTTACGCTACCCGTGGAAAATGTTCATGGTGTAAGGAATAGTCGCGGTACCAAACCACTGTTCTGAAGCGGGACCGCTGTTGGCAGCGGAGGCCGACACCAAGACCGCCCCTCACGGGTGTCCCTTGAGGAACCCGATAAGATTTCGGTCGTATATGACGTGAGTCTCTCAGATGAGTTGTTCAACATTTGCACGATCATCCCAGGCGGTTGCAGCCTCGGCTGCAACTGCTCCTCCTCCAGTATCCCGCCATACAGGAGGAACTGGATGTAGGCCCGTGGGCGTCCCTTCCTTGCGGCGCGCAAAGCTAAAGCTCTGCTTGCCTGATGTGCTCCCCAACAACATTCCTCTCCGCCGAACCTCGAAGAGTTGTTTTGATGGGTACCGTGTGCTGGAAACAGTTGGTTCCGGTACGTACGCAAACGTCTGGAAAGTTGTGCGAGCTAACCCCGAAGCTGCCAGAAACCACGGTGAGGCCGGCGGGGATCTCATGGTGGCGACCGCTACTCACACACTTGAGGGAGAAGCTCATTTGGAGCAACTTAAGCCGAAGGACAAGCGAGAGGTTTTCGCAGCAAAGCTGCTGCAGCCACAGAAATTCCCAAAGGATACGCTCCCGCGGGTGTTGGACATGTTCGCCAAGGAGATCGTCAACCTGGCTGCCTGTCAGTGCCCCGGAGTTGTGCGGGTTGAAGAAGTAGTAGAGGGATCAGAAGGCTGGCTAATCGTACAGGAGTACGTAGACGGAGGAACTGTGTGGTGCGAGCAAGTCTGCAACGACGAAGATGACGCGTTCCTGCACTTCATCCAGCTCGTCCAGGCAGTGCTGTTTCTGCAAGAGCAGAAAGTCATGCATCGAGACCTAAAGCCCACAAACATCCTTCGATCCAGGAGAGAGAAACGCATCGTGCTTGCAGACTTTGGCTGGTCGGAGAGAGTTGACCAGTGCCAGCTGACTCCCATGGAGTGGCCGGGGTAAGCAAACTACACAGACCTCTTGCGCTGAAGCCGATAGAGGGTGAGAGGGTAAGCCGGAACGAGTACCTTCTCTGCGCTACCGAGGCGACTGCCTCTGACTACTGCTCATAAATCGTCTGCCCCAGACGCAACTCCGCATCGCGCTCTTGGAAGTATAGCTCCAGAACACGAAGGGCGGGTTGTGTGTGTGTGGACAGACAGCACCAGTCCATGCGCGGGAGACCCCCGCGTTTCCCCGGTGGAGCCGAGTAACTTTGCTTCCCGTCTGTGTAGCGGACAGCGCCCTGTTGCTTGGTCTCGATGTGTGTTGATGTCCTGTTGCAGGACTCTCGAGATCAATCCCCCAGAAGTCATCAACTCCACTGGACCGCTGACGGAGCGCATTGATAACTACGCCATTGGCATGGCGCTTTTACTTTTTCTGTCGGGGCGCTTCATTTGCCGTCAGAAGGGCCTTGACGCAGCCACCGCAGCCCCGTACGTGCTTCGCACGGTCCAGCAGCTCCGCTCCTCGCCGCCGCCTTCAGTCTTTCGGGGGTCAGCAGACGCCTGGATTCTCTTCCTCGGCCTAACAGCGCCTCACCCTACAAACAGATGGTCTCTGAATCGCGTCCTGTCCCACGGGTGGGTCCAGCGCAAACTGGTACAGTTGGCGCCCCGTGCCTTCCTGTGGCATCCCAATGTGTGCCGCCTTGCTGCAGGCCTCGCACGAGTTTTTGAGAACCCAGTTGCGTGCAGCGGCCCCGGGTTTCCAAGCGTGTGCAGGCAACATGCACGCGCAATCTCCGAAGTTGGAGTTCCAGCAGAGAAGATTTGTGTCGGTGGGAACGCCTGCGTGCGAAGCAGCAGCGGTGCGGTCCTGACATCCAGAGGGGTGCTGGCAACAGCGGAGGGGCACAAGAGAGTGCGATCTGCCAACCGAGAGGCGTGCCCGCAGTGCTGCTTATCGGGCTGCGGTGGGCACCCGTGCAACAAGCTGGGCACTCAGGGCCGGGTTGTGTCGAGAGAGCAACATAATCAACTGCGGGCTTCTCTTGGAGTTGAAGGCGTCCACGCCCCTGCAGTGAGCCGCCAGAGCATCAGCGTCTGCTCAACCGCAGACTCGTTCGTCCCGACTGACCAGCATACGTTGCTTCGTGCAGGCATCGAGGAAGACAGATCAAGATCCCGGGGCCGCCTGAGTGCCCCAGCGTGTCAAGTCTCTCACACCTTTCTCCGATACACCCCTTCGGCTCAACAGAGACCGTCGGAATCGCAACTGCGACAGGGCGCCGAAGCCCGCGATGGTGCGGCAGCGAGCGTTCCAAGCTCGGCGCCACACGGCTCTATGGATGTCCGGAGTGCGCCCCAAGCGGATGCTGCAGCGTCTGATTCTTCTCACTCGTCGAGTGGAAGCTCGCAACACACGACTCCGTGTGCTGGTCCCCCCTTCCCGGGCGTCACCCAGAACGAGTCGAACGAAAACTCCCCTCCGGTGGACACATGGGACATATTAGAGCAAAAAAGGCGTTTGGAAGAGCAGCTAGACGCGCTCCAAGAGGAAAAACGCCAACTGCAACGCATGCATCAACAGCACCACGCAGATGCTCTCCGGCGCAGTCTGCTTTTGAAGACCGGTGGCGAAACCGTGGGTCAGTGCTCCCCGAAGCAGGTGGAACACAGTAAAAACAGATCCCTTGCCCATGAGTGGTCGCTCAAGCTGTGCATGGAGCAGTCGGCAGCAGCGCCCAAGCGCGCAGCGACTATGGGAGAGGTGCCAGTCCCGGAGGCACGCGCGCAGGTGCTCCAACTATCACCACGTGCTGACAAGGTGCCCCCCGCTCCGTCACCTGCTAACGTAAGTATGATGGCCTCGGGTCAGACATGGAATCAGAAGAATCACACTGAACCGAGGCAAGGCGCCTCAAAGGGCAGGCACGACCGTGTGAGCGTTTCTCAGTCGCAAGAGTTCTCCGTTGAAGCGTCCCACCCAGCAGCCAAACCTTTTCCGCAAGGATTGAAGAGCGGGTCGCATGGCGTAAAGGGTGCGACTGTGAAGGGAAGCCAAGTAGAAATATATGAATCGACAAAAACAAACGCAGACAACTGCCCCAGCCCTTGTCTCGATCGGAGGCTCACCATCGATACGTATGGACGGACTATTGCTAGCAGAAGTCGAGAGGCAGGCCAAACTGGAGACGGTAGTTTCGCGAATGAAAGGGAAGCTGCAAGCATGTCACGACAAGCAGAGGAATGCGGCTTATCTCCTTTGTTTTCGCAGATGCCGTCTCGCCCCGTCATTGACTCTTCGTCTTGTGTAAAGGCGTCACCTCCGAACCCGGTCAGAGTGGCGGTCGCTGTGCAGGAGCCAGCAACGATCAAGTACAAGACATCGTCGCAAATAGACCATCAATATTCGATCCAAGACCTTCGTCGGAGCTGTGCGAGTGAAGCGCCAGGCCCGTATGGCCCCTTGTCCCGCGCGGCTTCGCAGGATGAGGGCAGACTGGTCCGAACTGTCGCTCAGAGGTGTCTGCCGTCGCGGTTGTCTTTCGAGTCGCCTCTCGCGGATGAACCTGGTACGTCCGCCAGATGCCCTGCTTCAGGACAGGCTGTTTCCTCCCCCATGACGCCTCGCGCAGTATGCGTCGCAAACCGGACAGGAGCGTCTCCAGCTCCGGCTCAATGGTGGAGAGGGTGTGCCAGCTCTACGAGACCCCTGGGGGAAGCGACCACATGCAAGCAAGGCCATGTCGCCGTTAAACCTGGAGACCCCAGAAGCCAGGCAGCCCCCTCTGAGTCCCCAGGTCGGATACCCTCTCTTTATTTCGGGGATATACAGACACTTCGGCTTCAGTTGCAGCGCCTGCCCCAGCAGATGACAGCTGCGTATGGCACTCCCCGAGTACTGCGTCGCGGAGATTGTGCGGGAAACAGCGTGTGGCACCCAGGTGAGGCGTGTCCGCCGACGACACAAAATGGCCTTTCTCCTTCGAAGTCTGCCGGCGACGACGGAGCGCAGAGACAGACGTCCTCACTCCGCAGAGTTCAGCCGGCGGGTACAAATTTCAGATCCGACGGCTGCGTTGCCGATGAACCGATTCGCCTGAGTCGTATTCCGGGTCAGAGCTTGTCGGGACTCGAGAGCGCTGGAAATTCGTCAACAGCAACGAGCGCAGTAGAGGGCGGGCTGCAAGACGCTGGTGAGGACTACGGCAAAAGCAGCTCACAGGAGACCATATCTTCTTTTCTGCGTCTCGCCGGTGGCCCCGGTAGCCGGGATACACGGATGCTTGGACGGGAGCGCGACTCAACGAGCTTGCATGATAGCGACAGCTGGGTAACTTCCACCACACAGGGATCGCCTGTGGAACTGCTGGGTCGGTCACAAGCTCGGGAAGGCGGTGGCTCGACGAGGGGGAGCGTCACAGTGGCACCGTCAGACCTGTGTGTGAGTGGAAGATGGAGACCAACCGCCACTACCGGCTGTAGGGACGTCGACCGCGGCCACGCGAGAGGGGCGATTGCAGACTCTGCTCGCCAGAACATAGATGGTCACTATCTGAGGGCGACGCAGAAAGAATCGAGACACCCGCGCTCTCGAATTGGCGAGGCCTCGGACCACGTAGTGCTCGCGGTAGATCTTCCGCCAGGCTCCGACGCATCCTACGACACCGCGGCCGACGACAGGCTCTTGAGGTCGGGGGCGGCTTTGGCGACTTCACTAATGGTGAACAACGACAGCCAAGGTAAAATGGCGATCGCAGGGACCTTGAAATTCGGTGGCATGGCAGGTGATGCCAGGCGACCAGGAGAGGCCTTTAGACCGCCTTCATCTGGGACGAAAAGCGCTTCAGCGACCGCGCAGAGCAGAGGACCCGGGTATGGTGAGACCACAACTGCGTCTGTTTTCAGACTTGTCCATAGATCTCCAGTGCCTATGCACAATGAGGTAGCCGACACACGCGGCCAGCTACAGCACGGGACGAGTTGTGTTGGCGTCAAGAGCGGGGAGCGCATAAACCACAGGGATCGTTTGGGAAACGTTTCAGGGCCGGAGGAGCCGTGGATGGTGCGCCTTGGGTGGCAGTACCGTTGGCCTCATCAACGTACTACCGAGTCTCCAGTGGTCACAGAAAAGCGCAAGAGTTTTTGGGAGTGTCACAGTCAAAGTGGCGTGGCGGAGATTGACACCTTAGGCTCGCGCGTGGGGCGAGGAGCTGATCAGGGGAACACAGCTGAGGGCACCTCATCTGAAAGCGGTAGTGCGTGCCCGAACCTTCCCAGTACTATAGATCATTTGGTTGGGACTGATATCCAGGCTGGCGGGGGGCACAGTGCCGATACCTGCAAGCGTGAGTTCCAGCTAGTCGGGAAGCGAATGCTGTACCCGGTCGAGCGGATGGGCGTGTGCGGGGCTGAGGAAAACGGAGGCTGTGAGCATGAGTCTCCAGACTCGAATGAGGCGGATGCAGTGCCATTCCTGCAGAGGTTTGTCTCCCATTTGTTGGAGTTCGGGCAGGACCTGCAAAGCCACACAACGGAGTCGAGCCGTAAGGCCGAAGCATATGCACGGGTTGGTGAAGGAATGCCGCCCGGCCTAAAACGCGCGGTGCATGAAGAGAGCAGGAATGGAGCCGCCTTGCATAGTCGCGACGACGATAACTTTCTCTTGTTAAGGCAAGCCCAGTCAGCGGGCGGCTTCAGTTTGAAGACCACGGCGCACACAAATGCGCACCAACTTGCTCAACTGCTAGAGTCGGGGGCTTCGCCTCGTAAGGCGTGTCCCTTTGATGGAGGTTTGCTCGGGGTTGCGCCCTCGTGTGCCGGCGCCACGACCACGGCGACGACAACCGGGCCAGGCGTCGGGACGCAGCCGGTGACATCGCCTGGAGGAGGCGACGATGGTCTAGACAGCTGCTGGAGTTTCCATGACTTGGACTGCGAGGACGAACCGACTGAGTTTAGGACCGCCTCGCCGGCGTGCGTTCCGATTCAGTATGGCGGTCGCCCTGCCTAGCGTCCAACCATCCGGCCCCCGTGTGAATCCTCCCCTGAGGCGCAACCGCCCGTGCGCCTTGGAGGGGGCAAGGGCGAAGGAGGCACAACCTCCTAGAAGGCCTGACGTCCCGGGCAGCAGGCATGCGACGCCGGGGAGTAGTATTCCACCGCTCATCATTTGTTTGCCTTATGCTCTTGAAAGCGGCTTCTCTAGCTACATGCCCTCAGAAATACTGCTGGCGATGGGCCCTAGCGCTAAACAGGGAAGCGATTCGACAGACTGCCAATGTTTGGGGGGCACCTGCTATTGCACAGCTTAGTGTTTGCTGCACAGAATGGGAAGTGCTGGGTTAGCGATGGTGCGTTCCCTGCAAGTCTGCGGTTAGGTGAGTGCAGGGCGACCTGGTTTAGCTGCACACTCGGGTCTCAAAATCTGCATATTGTTCAGTGCTTGAAAAAGTGCGTTCTCGTAACGCCGGCCGAGGTTTCATGTGGAGGTCTGAGTGCGCGTGCGTGCGCCACCATCCAGCCCGGGGACGTTGTAGCGTATTCGAAACCACGACATGGCATTGGAGAGTGATTCCGTCTGCAAGCCGTGTCCGGCTGATGCGTAGTGTTCGCTTCGTGAATCCATTTTTGTGTCTATCGACGGCTCACGTAGCGTGGGCCTGTCTAGAGCGCCGACCGACATAGACGTGATTGGCGCTCGCCAGCCACCCCTAGAGCTTTCGCGCGTTTCTCGGTCTTGGCTTCCGCGATGAAAGAAGACTCGTCGTTGGAACCCTCTCAATCCGCGCGGGGCTTTCACAGACGCACACTAGAGACGAATCGGCAGTAGCGTTGGCGGCTGTATACCACGCCGTCGCAGCCTCTCAGCAGCAGCACAGTACGCTTAGTGTAGCTCACCGCCCCACAGGTTCACGGCGGACAGCAGCATCTCGGATCGGCTTCTGCTACATCTTCTAGAGAAGAGCTAGCGCGTGCACGAAGATCAAAAAGGGCCCTCCCGGAAACGAGTCACTATTGCCGCCTTGCTCTCATATCGCGGGCTGCGCATGTCTTTCCACTGGAGGCAACCCGCGTGTCGGAGAGCCATTTGGAGCTTGCCTACATCCGGCGAGAGAAATAGTCAAACACTCTACTGGCTGCAGAAGGTTGTCTACTACACCCCAGGGGAGCACGAAGCGCCCACAGGTACGCACTGCTTCTAAGAGGATCTTCATAGACTGCACGACCGCCAGACATGCACTGAGCGACTTCAAGCTTCGTCCTCGCCTAGTAAAGAGTCTGCGCTGCGTCACTCATCGTGATCCGGGCCTGTGCGGTTTTCTGTTATCCAGGGATAAGACTGCAAGTCTATGGAGACGACATTAAACTGAGGCGCAAGCCGGCTGTCTCCGAAGTCTCTAAGAACAGATAAGCTTGCAGCCGCGCGGGTATATCGTTAGATGCCAGCTCTGCTGCAACGTGGATTACGCGGCAGCCCTCCACCAGAGCTGTTGTTGATTCCGTGTTCCACATCGGCTATAGTGGCGCCGCCGCACCCAGGGAGAAGTGAAGGACTCTGCTGCGCCACCACGCCCACGAGATGACCTGCAAAACGTGTAGCTGGACCTTTCGCTTCACCTCTTTTCCCCACTGTCTGCATGGCAATCCCTCATCACGGTTTCGGCCCTTTGTCGTCCTTTTTCTGGGTCGTTCTTTTCTTTTTTTCCTGCTCAATTTTTCCTCGCAGTCTTTGCTGAGCTTGAGCCTTCCCCCAGGCACTGCCCGCGTAGGACTTTCCGAGGAAAACAGAATTCCCTCCTTCTATGCGCACACCTCCCGTCCACTTCGCGTCGTCGTCGCGCTTCCGGTCTCTCGTGGTCGACTCCCTGAAAGCCTTTCTGGCGTGAGCGGAGGCTGCGTCGCCGCACCCGTGGATCTCGGGCATGGAATGAGAGAAGCAGAAGCGCTTTCGGCAGTAGGGGCACACCCGCCCCAAGACTTTCGTCGACGCTTGACAGCGAGAGGAGTGATGGCAGGTCCAGTCTTCCTTTGTCAGGTTGTCCAGCAGTGCGTCAAAATCGTCTTCTTCTTTCGCCGTCTCAGCCCCCCCGCATTTTGCTCCCCATTTTTCTTCTTTTTCTTGCCTTTCCCCCTCGGGCGATGCGAGTCGAGCAGTTCTGCTTCGCGTTTTTGCTTCTCATCCGTCTTGCCCTCGTTTCCCTCTGCTGCCTCACCCTCACCGCCATAAGCCTCATTGGGCTCTGGCGCTTGCTCCTCTTGGGCCGCCTGACTCGCACTCGGGGCTGTCGGCTTCTCTCTTGTCTTCACAGCCTTGTCTTTTCTTCTCTCTTCTCGAGATGCCCCCTTGGAGCGGGTGACCAGACTGACTTCGATTTTCCGGTCTTCGTTCTCGCCCACCGAGACGTGAGACAAACCGAGCTCATCCGCCAACGTATGAATGAGCTTGCGTTCGTATGCAGTCAGCGAAGACGGGAAGACGTAGGACGCCGAAGACCCGGGAGACTGAGACACCGATTGCAGCGCGCGTCGCTTGAAGCCTAAAAGAATATCCCGGTACTTCTCGTCCAACGCAGAAGCTTCTTCAGCTGCGCGCCGCAGAGGTGCGGTAGGTTCGTCGCCGCCCCCATTGTGCTGCCGCTCTTCTGCATGCGCTGCGTTCGCACTGGCTACTTCGGCACCATGACCAGCGTCCACCCTGTCTTTCAGGTTCGCCTTCCGCTCCTGCTTCTTCTTCTTCGCTGCTGCCCTGCTCAGGCCCTTCCCTGCCGTGCCTTTGTCGTGCTCAGAAGGCGCTGGCGCTGCACCGGCTCCACTCCTTGAGCCGACGCGATCTGCCGCCGACGCGAGCGAGGGCGACTCACGCGCCTGAGGCTTCCCAGGCTCCCGCGCCACCGCCCCTGGAATATCTGAGATGTCGATGAACTCGAGAGCACTCCGGATCTCACCCCGCTCGCACGCGTAGTGGAAAAGAGAGCGCAAGATGGCTCTCGCTGACTTCTTCGCGCACTTCGCTCCCTGGAAGTCTGCATTCCCCACATGAGGACTTTGTTTCTGCAGGCCCTCTCCCTGCCCTTCGGCCTCACAAGCGGCGGCCTCACCCGGAGTCCATTCCCCCTCTGCGTGTCCCTCCTCGGCCTCTCTGCCAGCGATCGTCTCGGAGTCGCCCACGATGAGCAG
The DNA here is from genome assembly GCF_002563875.1 of Besnoitia besnoiti. Classification (NCBI taxonomy): domain Eukaryota; phylum Apicomplexa; class Conoidasida; order Eucoccidiorida; family Sarcocystidae; genus Besnoitia; species Besnoitia besnoiti. The sequence goes on along the minus strand of NC_042359.1, from coordinate 1,041,600 downwards.
GTGGCGCTTGGCGCGCGTGACCGCGACGTTCAGTCTCCTCACTTCCTTGAGGAACCCAACGTGGTGTCTCGGATTGCTGCGGACGAGCGAGATCGCGACGATTTCGCCTTCCCGGCCCTGAAATCCGTCGACAGTGTTGACAGATATTCTGCAGAAGGCTTCGCGCTTTTGGCGATCCGCTTCCAGGTCGCTCTCCGTCGCGTTCGCCCTCTTGCCGAAGGAGGACGTGGCATCCGAGAGAGACTCGGCCGCCGCCTGTTGCAAGTACTGGCGCAGCAGCTGAACCTGCTTTCTGTACGGCGTGATCACACAAATGTCTGCGGGGTTAACGTCGAAAGTCCACACTAACTCTGACAGCCGCTTGACGAGAAGCGCGGCCTCTCCGCGGTTGCTTTTGGAGGCACTCATAGAACACGGAGCTGCAGCTGCATCTCGCGACGCGTAGCTCGTTTCCTCTTCCTCGCCATCTTCCTGCAGCCAGGAAACGCCCGCTGTGTCGATCCAGAGGAACGGCGGCGCCACTGAAGACGCATACGCGTCGCTGTTTCGCTGGGGCTCTTCTTCCTCTTCGTCTCTGAGACTGGGGTACTTGTCAGCCAGGAGGCGCGAGGCGACAGAGGGGTCCGCTCGGAGTTCGCCGTTGTAAAATTGCTCGCTGCTCCACCCCATGATGCGTTCATGCATGCGAAACTGGGTGTCGAGCAGCTGCGATATCTGAGCCCCGTAGCGCGCGCACATCTGGCGCTCAAACAGCGTGACGCCGAGGCCCGCCTTCTCCGCGCTGCGGCTCTTGATCGTGGGCGCCAGCTGGCAGTGGTCGCCAGCCAACACCGCGCGCTGCCCACAGAGCAGCGGAATCCAGCACACGGCCTCCAGCGCCTGAGCACCACACGCACCCAGCAGAGGTGAACCCAGGAAACTGGAGAGAAAAGAAAGGCGCTGCCCGCAGCCGCCCAGCCGGGGGGCGGCGCACCGCCCGCGGCGACCTTTCGAACTGTCTGCGGATCGCTCACGCGCAACGGCAGGCTGCGCAGCTAGAGCCTTAAACAGGTGATACATCACGACTTTCGGAAAAACCGCAGACGAGAAGAGAAGACGCGGAAACTCGCATGCAAACAACGGGCTGTTGTACAGCCAAGCGGGGCGCAACTCCCACATGGAGCCAGAAGACGACAACAGCGGAGACAGCAGCGAACGGACCCCTGTGGACGAAGCCGCCGCGAGAGAAAGTTCAGACAAGGTAGCTGACGGTGAACCAGTGGCTTTTTACCGATTATGCTGACTTTAGTCCTGATGAACTACAGTTCTGCTTGAACTAAGGCGTCAGCGGATACAGACGGCGCCCACATACGAGACGCGAGAGAGACTTACTTGCGCGGCCTCGTCGACGACAACGACGTCAAAGCCGTTCCTGCCAGCCGAGCCCTGCCCGGGGCGCCCCTGGTCGTCGCCCAAGAAGCTCCGTAGGGCTTCATCGTCGGCCCCCGCGCACGTTGCGAAGACGATCGGGGACTGCTCCAGCACCTCTTCCACCGCCTTCTTTTCGAAGGCTCGCAGTTCCCTGCGCAGCGTGCGAATTTCTTGTCTCAGTTCCCGTGTGGCGGCGGCCGCCCAGCCTGCGCGGCTGCTGTTTGCGCGCGCGACGGCGGCGTCGGCTCGTCCCCTGCCGCTCCCCCCGGCGAGTTCCTCCCTCTTCTGTTCGACGAATTTCTCCAGTTTCCGGCGGTCGTTGAGCATCTCCAGGCTGAAGTCGAGCTCGCGGCGGATTTCGCGCGAGAGGGCCGCGCCAGCCGTCCGCTGAACCTGACTTTCCAGGCAGAACCGCGACAGCTTCTCGTCGACGCGTGCCGGGTGCCCCAGACGCACGCAGTGCTGCAGCCGCGCAGACAGCCGCGCAGACAGCCGCCCAGACGCGCCCGCGCCCGCCACGCGCTCCAGCAGGTTGTCAACTGCGATGTTGCTTGGGGCGCATGCGAGGACGCGCCGGCCGCGAACGGCGAGCTGCAGGAGGAGCTCCAGCAGCGCCGTCGACTTGCCAGTCCCTGGCGGCCCGTGGATCAGCGCCAGGTCGCGCGAGCGCAGCCCCAGAAGCACCGCGCGCTTCTGGGCTCCGGTCAAACGCGGCGCGAACCACGGAAAGCCGTCGCAGTGCGACAAATCCTGAGACGACAAATGTGCGAGGGGAGGCGACAACGCGGACGCGTCCCGCAAACAAGGCGCGTCCTCCGCGCCTTCCTCGCGGCCGCCCTCCTCTCTCTCGTCGGCGGCTGCGCCGCGAAAAAGGTCCCCTTCCTCCGCCGCGGCCTCTTCGAAGCGCCCAGACGCCAGGGGCTGAGGCTGTTGGATCCCAAAGCACAGGTTGAGCAGCGCCCGCGCGGCTCCGTTGGTCGGGTAGTTCTTGAGGCGATCCAGGGCCTTCAACTGTCTGTCGATCGTCACGCTGCTGGAGATAAGAGCGAGGTGGAAGTGCCCGCGTGCCTCGTCGTCTCGCTTCGCCTTGGCACCTGACGGCCCTGAGGCGTTTTTCTCAGACCCGCCCAGCCAGTCCTCGTCTTCGAACGCAATCGAAATCAGCTGCGCCTTCACTTTGTGTACCACGCCCGCAGCCAAGGCGCCCGCGCTGCCTGAAATCTGCATGAAAGCGTGCGCGTCGTTAAACACGCCCACGATGTCTCCCGGGGTGAAGCGGTGCTGAGGCGGAAGGAGGAGCCCGACAGGGGCCTCAGAGGAGGATTCATCTTGGTCCTCGGCTGCAGAGGCGACTTTCTGTTTTTTCTGTCTCTTCTGAAAGGCATGGGCGGCGCGGCGCGTGCAGAAGTCGACCAGCGTGCGCGAGTAGAGGCCGCTTCGCACTTCGTGGATGACCAGCCGCGGGAGAACGAGTCCCTGCGACTCGAGTTCGTTGAGAGAAAACGCTTTAAGCGCAGCCTCCAGCTCTTCCGTCTCCGCTGCATGCTCGTCGCGCAACAGCCGCTGGTGGAGATCCACCAGACGATCCAGGGCCGACATCGCAGCCGCCACAGAAGCGAGCGCCCGCAGAGGCTGACGCGACGGCAGGCGCCGGAAGGCGAAGGACAGGAAGACAGACGGCGGAGGAGATATGTCGCTGAAGCGGCGAGGCGGAGACTTTACAGAGAGGCCAAAAAGATGCCGAAGAGAGGATTCGAGAAGCAGAGGACGAAGAGCGGGTTACACGGGACAACAGGGAAAGGAAGCAGCGGCAACTGGAGTGAGACCTTACATGGTCAAGTACCAGGGAGATAACACAAGGACGCAGACGCCAAAAGGAGGCCCAAGAGGGGGCACACAGCGCTTACAAATGCCCAAAGACGAAATAAAGCTGACAAAATACCAAAGGCGAGGACTGGAGAAGCCTTTGCAACACGGAAACAACAAACCTGATTCCAGAACGACGCGCCGCTGCGAGTAGCTTGCATGCGGTCTAACGCTGACCCGTTAACCGATGACTGAGAGTCAATTCAGCACTACAGCTTCGTCCTACACGGGATGCCGCACAAAAATGAGGGACTTCCAATAAAAGAATGGCTAGCAAGTGTGAATATTCCCGGGAGGAGAACTGAAGGACGGGATTTTTCGATGGCTTGCGTGTTTTTGGCGTCGCATGCAGGGCATGTTCGAGTGTGTAAAGAAAAGCAGGCAGCGTTTCGCTCTCGGTTCTCTCTGTCCAGGGCTAAAAAATTCCCCACAGCACTTCCGTCACTTGCAGACACGTCTAGACTTGTCTGCCGACCCCGGCTCTTCTGTCGCCTTCGTAACTTAAGCGTTCCAACGACATACTCGCAAGCGAGTGCCTTGCAGCCAGCCATAGCTGTAGACCGCCATGTCCGTGTAGGCCAGGCGCCTTGTGTGTAAGGCGCAATATTTGCAGATGGCGAGCTGCTCCTAATCTTGTGTCATCATTCCCAAGAAACTATAGGGGCAAGGCGACCTTCCAACACAGATTCCGATTATGCTCGAGACCCAAAATGCGTGTGGAGTGGGGAAACAGAGACGAATACAGGGATCTCCACGACTGTAGGGAAAGGAGCGGTGCCCATCAAGTGGAGAATAGTTGTTGGAGAGAGCATCGTTCGACGAAGCACCGATAATCATATTCTTCGATCTTTACAGTTCCATTATATTGTGACCCGAGGATGTGCTGTACGTGGAGCATCAACACACCATCCGACGCGTCGCACACAGAGCGTGGCATCGAGGAATCCAGACTCTGAGTTTAGGAAATAGCGGGTTCTCTGGGGTATCTCACTTTACGATTCCCATATTTGTCCCTGACTCTGTGACCCCCCCCCGTAAACATCATCTTAACTGCTCTGCGAATCCACCTACGTGGTCATGAAACGCACAAGAGAACTTGGATCCGGTAAACAAAGAGATCCGTTTTCCCAGTGGGACTTTGCTTGGTAATCCTAGGTTATATTTTGTGCCCTAGTGAATTCAGATGCCCGGTGCGAGAGCGGTGGAAGCAAATCGCTCATAAAGGCCTGGTACGAGCGGCCCGCAGTGCAACAGATGATTCTTTTTTTTCCATGTCCGATCTTTTCGGCGCTCACAGTAACGCGTTCGCGAACTCGTCAGGCCAGTGGAGCGGACGTATGCGATGGCAAGCTGTGCCCCGTTGGCTGACCTCTTCAGCTTCCTGGCGTGCTGCCCGGGACTATCTCGTTCCCTGCGCTGCCTCCGGCACAGACGGGTGTCTCCACCAAAAACACGCCGTCCTCCCGCCGTTGCTCTGGTCTGTGATTTCCACACTGTGACAACACGCCCTTGGGCACCCACGCATACCCCGAAATCCGTTTCACAAGAATAAAAACAGATCGCTCTGCCCCTAGCGTAGAGGAAGATAGACAGCCAGAGAAAAGAAGAACGCGCAGATGACAGTGAGGAGCCCGTAGCGATAGGCGTACCTCTTCGGGAGGATGGACAACTCCGCAATAAAGGTAGACATGGTGCTGAGACTGCTGCAGACTCCGTAGGCGACTGCTTCGATCAAGCAATAGGACGTCATCGCACATTTTGTTGGCTGTCTCGCAGACGAAGGCCCGCGGCATTCCGGATAGTCCCGGCGCACAATCTCCTCAACGCCCGCCACCAGCACGGAGGCAATGACGTTGCTGAGGAAAGTGCCCATGGGAAAATACGGCGTGTAGACGTCCAACTGCAGAGACATTATGTATCGCAGCCACGAACCCAGGAAGGACAGCAGCGGAGGATACCTGCAGCAAGGAGAGAGACAAAGACAACTCAGCAGAAAGTGGGGAACGAGGCGCGAAGCGTTTCCCGTTTCAAGTACCATGCACGCATAAACCATGAACATGTGTGCTTACGAGCAGCGACAAATCTAATGGTGAGGCTCTGCACGCGGTTTCTGAGAAGACGCCATTGGTGGAGATTCGCGCGGAGCGTCATTCTCCCTTCTGCTTCGAGTAAGAGACATGGACATCTCGCGCCGGGTGCCTTGCGTCTGCCGCAGTATCGTAATGTGCGGCCGAAATTGCATCGCGAGACCTCATTCCCGCAAAGCCACTAGTATGGTGCTGCTCAACTGCCTCCCACTACGCGACGCAGCACGCATGGATCGTCGACAATCGTTCCACCAAGCGCAGCTTCGTGTCCTCCCCTCTGTCTCATTCCGCAATTTCATTTGCCCCTCAAGAACATGCTCGTCGGATTTTCCGTAGCGCCTCACCAGAGCCACTTTTGCCTTGTTGAGTCTTGGTCGAATGTAGCCATAAGGCTGAAAAGCGCGTAGGTCAGGCATGCAAATATGCCGATGATGAGGGTAGCTCTTCGCTCTCCCGAAGTCGACCCTGCAAATCTCTCAAAGGCATTCCGAGCCCCGTCAGATAGCGTTCGTTTGCGGTTCCTGTCGCGTTCGGTCTGGTCACTACTCCCCCCCCGTCGACCCGCATGATGTCTCTCGCCTTCCCGTCCTCGCTGACCTTTGCTTGGGGCGGCGCGTCCCTGTTCATTCTCTCCCAGGATATGCACAGACACGGAGGCATCCGCGGAGCCGCGGGCAGCCAGAGGCGTCGGGTAGAAGGGCACGCTCGGCTGGAGTGCCGGCGCGTCTCGCCCACGGCCTTCCTCTCCCATAGACGACGCTGCTGCAGAAGGCGCCGGATGCACAAACCGCGCTTTGCCCCGCGCCCCTTCGGCGGCCTCTTGCCAAAGGGTTCGTGTCAAAAAAGGCCCGGTCCCCCCAAACGGAGTAGTTTTTCTTTCGCAGACGCTGATCCACGCCTCGTGACTGTTTTGTTTCTCAGGACCATGGCAACTCTGCAGCTCCGCGCTCGTGCCTTGGAGATGCGTGTTTTGCATCCCGGACCGGCCTTCGTGGCTCGCCGCCAGCTCCTCTCTGAGCCCGTCCCTCTGCCCGCTCTCGTGCCCCCGGTGGCGCTCCCGCCGGCGGCTCCCGTCTTCCTCCTCAAGTTCTCTGCTCTCTCGCAGGACGTCCGCGAAGGTCCACAGCCGCGGGCGCTGCCGAAGCACGAGACGCTGCAGCAGCAGCCCCGCGTCAGATCCTAGATGGAACGCGAAGACGGGCGTCGAGAGGCCAAAGAGGAACACCCAGATGAGCCGATTCGCGCGACTGTAGGGCAATTCCGGCAGCGCCTTCTGCGCCGCCGCATCGGGGTCCTCGCAAACCGCCTGGAGGAGGACGAGAATCCAAGAGCTGAAGGTCGTCAAACTTGCGCAAAAGCCCTTCGAGAGCCCCGCGGGAATCGCCAGCAACAGGGGGAACAGCACTCCGTCGTCGGTTTTCGCGGAAGGCCCGCGGCGCTCCTGTAAACAGTCTGAAGCCGACACGTGCGACGAAAGGGCGCCAGAACGCGAGCGGCCGCCCCCGCGAGGAATGATTAGGATGGAGCGTGAGGCATCCAGAGCGCTCGCGGTGAAGCCGCTGGTCCCTTTCGCGCGGGGGGCTGTGATCTCATCGCCGCGTCCCCGCCTCGTCTTTTGCTTCCCTCTGCCGCCGCCACCGCCCCTCGATCGAGCCCTGAAGTGCACTCGGTTCCTCCGCCGACGACCCTCGTGGGTGTGCTCCAAAATCTTTGGGAGAGGAAGGAAGATGGCAGAGAGGACGCTACCCACGAAATTCGGCCACAGCGCGTCAAAGAGAGGCAGAGACGCAAACCCCCATCCAGGGGTCCGCTTGGTGAAGAAAAGGAAGCCTTGCCGGACAAGAGTCCCATAGGCACTCAGGGCGGCAATGAGAAGCAGCTCCGCGCCAAGCGGCGCCTTTTTTGGGTTCTCACTTTTCGGCGTGCGCGAGGGATAATCCGGCGTGTACCCGCGAGCGGCGGAGCTCCCAGCGGAGAGCACCTCGAATTCTTCCGGTATCCGCGACTCAGTCTCCGCATGCCCTTGCAGAGGGTGATCCGCAAGCGGAGTGACGCCCGGTGTGTGGGATGGCAACTCGGCAGATGAAGAAATTATGTTCGGAGGATCACGGAGATCCTGAGAGATGGTCAGGAGAGAGTTAGAAGGCAGCATTGCGCCCCGAGCAATGCAGTGCGCCTTCTGCGGCAGAAAGATGGAGCGGAGGGAAAAAAGCAATGGCGGCGAAGCCGAGAGAGAAAGCCGGGACGGGCAGGACAGGGGCAAGAGGGCGGCACCCAAGCAGCTTGGGCGGCATTCAAAATTGCGCAGCCTCCTTTAGCGGTGAAGGCGCAGAACGGCGACTTTGCCCCAGGTCAGGTGAAACGAACAAGCCGGAAACCGAAAGGGAAAACCGAAAATGGACGTGAGAGCAAGGATGCGGAAGACGAGCGACACGCAAACAGCAAGAACGAGAGGATGCAGCAGAACCCAGCCTTGACGGGTACTGGCCATGCGTAAGGCAGCAGGCTGCAAAAAGGGCGCACACCGACATGAAACCGTGACGTCCGTCAAGACTGAGGGACTCGTATCGCACTCCTCGCTTCTCCCAAAAAAAGTCGCTGCCGCTCGGAAGAGGCAGGGGGGTTCGTAGGGGGGCTGCCGCCCTGGGCGACTCAACTGGAGCTGAAGAGTGACAGCGAGGCTGAAAAGTTGGCGCCAGCCCTTCTCTCTCCAGCGGTCGGCGCGCATAGCCAGCAGACACCGCCTTCGAAGGGTGAGGCGTGTGGATAACCGAAACCAACATTCACAAACAAAGTGAGGTTTTGTTTTCCGCATACACAGCGACTGCGACCCGAACCCTGCACGGAGCTTCGTTCTATCCCGGTTTCTCACAGACCGTTGAGACCCCATTCGTGTACCAAGAACTCCACTTGAACAGATTTGATGGTGGATACACTGCGGCACTGCGACAAAACGGCACAGTCAATCAAAAAGCCGAAGTGTCTGTCTATACACATGGCCTTCGAGGCGCAGCGAGAATCAAAGTGCAGTGCAGGGCTCGAGGGCGGGTGGGAGCCGTGCTTGCCGCCTGCGAACGTCTGCGGGATGGAAACACTTAGATCCACGTGAGAGGTAAGACGTGAGCTACGTAGGAGGCAGCTGGAAGGACAGGAAAAACTCCGCTGCCTACTGTCCGCTGCGAGTGCGCAAGCCCCGGAGGAGACAGCCGTGCCGCCACGAATCTCACTGATGTGGCTGTGAAATGCGCCAGCGGCACAGATAAAACCAGCACGCCGCCGTCGGCAGCAACTTGCTGGTAAAACCAAGAGATCCTGCACGAACGATTTCGGTCGGGGGCGCGACGAGTCGGTGTCAGCCGCGAACGATGCGCAGGGTCGCGCGAAGCACAAAAAACAGAGCCAGGCACGCACGCCTTTGGAAGAAGTTGAAAAAGTCCCGAGAGTGCCAGACCGCCGCCCGCTTCGCGGCGCAGTGTATGCTGGACACACACAGGATGTTCCAGGTTTCTGAAGAAAGCAAACCAAGACGAATTCCACGCGGCCTGGGCTTGATTCCAGCCGCTGAGTGACCTTTCCCCGCTTCTTGCCCGGCTCCGCACCCGCACATCTGCTTCCTTGTGGAGGCCCTCGATGACTCTCAGCGCTCCCTCTGCATTTGTCGCCGGTGGGAAGCGGCGTGATCATGGAGGAAAGTCGTTAAATATGTTGTGTGGCTTTCGTTCAAGAGCTAACACTCCGATATAAAGACGATCCTCCCGCTCCATGCTAGCCAAAAGCGCGCTCTGCACTTCTAACCGCGACCCTTGCTTACGAGTGGCTGTTAGCCCGCCTGCGAGCCGAAGCGTCAGTCTCACGACGGTGTTAGAGCAGTTTGTTTTTCCCCTGGTCTACAGTCTTGATTCACCTAGGATTGTGGCCTTCCAAAGTGAAGGATTTCTGCGTATCCGCTGCTGGTCAGACAACAGCTTCGCCACTCGTGTCGCAGAGATGCTGCTGGCTCTGGAGGGAGGCCCGCCATTCTTCGAAGTTGCAAATTTCCTTGCCATGCAGTAAAAGCGGCATGCTCCCAAGACTTTTCGCGTGCGCGGCGGAGTGTGTGTGCTGTGTCGTGAACAGCTTCACGCACAAATGCACGAAACGGATGCTTGGTGAAGCAGTTGTGCTTTTTTTGAGGGGAGCACTCGCTTTTGATAATTTGGTAAGCGGCAATCGAGCTGTCCACCTACGTGCATACACAGCTGACGCGAGCCACGACGCTTGTTAACGAACAGATGCTGAGTTGCGCCGCTTTTTGAACTCGACATCCCTCAGAATTGGTCGGCAGCCCCCGGGGAACCCGACAGACGAATGCCGTCAGAGTTTTAGCGCACAAGAAATGGCAAATTGTTGGTCGGAGTGGACTGCGTGTGAGCGCTAGACTCCTCTCGTACCGCGTTTTTTTCGTTGTCTGCGGTGCGTCTAGCCGTCTTCTTTTGCCGGCTGTGCTAGTCAGGTGGCCTTCCACTCGATTGGAAAATACAAAATGGCTATTCTTGAACACGAGCAGTTTCGGTGCAAGATTTGACTCGAGCCGATCGAGCTCAGCGTTGCGCCTCGCTCAACAGCTTTTCCTCGCATGCTGCGCCCAAGATTTCCCGGCTCCGCTTGGCGAGCCGTGCTCCTCAGGTTCCTCTGAAGCTTTCGAGGATACCTTTTTGCCCTGAACCCGGGATGCCCCTTGTGAAAACGACCAAGTAACTGGTCGGGCGGATCAGGGGTGGAGGATCTGCCTCTTAATCACACTGCACTGCTCTGCCTGCTGTGTCTGCCTCCTCTGCTTCGCCTGAGCACTCAACTTAGCACTTTTTTTATGAGGATCCGCACCTTTTTCGTTCCTACGTATCAGCTCATTTCCCAGCTGTTCTCTCTTCTTGCCTGCGCTTCTGGTGGTATTCGGTTCTACCATGGCTGTTGACGGCTAAAGTGCGTGCAGTCCGGCTTCCGTGTTTTCACATGCCCGCCCGCTTTTTGCTTGCATTTTCCTGCCTCGCTGCGTGTGTTAATCCGCGCCGTCCGCGCGCGCTCCCGCGTGCCCTCACCAGGCAGGCTGTGGAGTTTTCCTTTCGCAGGGCGTATTTAATCGATGGAGCCCGTGACACACCGAGGCGCTGTCGCGTAGCCGCTCCCTGCAATTCTCATCCGCTGAGCTAAGGGGTCGTCGCCTAAACCGTGGCGCGGGTTTTATCTTGATGTTTCTGGCTTTTCGCGGATCCCCTTCTCGCCTCTTGCGACCGTCGACTCGAAGCGTGTTGCCACCTCCGTCCTCCTCTAGAATTCGCTTTTGGTGGCATTTTGGCAGCGATGGAGTCTTTCGGGACGCCACGACTTGCCTCGCTTCCGCCGACTTCACTTTCGCGGCAGGCAGCTCCGCAGGCAGGTCACCCTCACGAAAGACCCCCACGCGGTAGAGCGGAGGTTGTTCCTGAGGCATCTTTCGCAGTATGTTCTTACCGCTTCGCAGCAGCCGATCCATCCCCGGCCGCCTTCTCACCGTATCCTTGCTCTGCTTCTCCTCTGGCTCTCTCTCGCTCTTTCCTCTTTGGCGGGCTGTCATGGGCCCTCCGCCAAGTCGTCGCCAAACACGTGTCTCCGCCGGAGCCGAGCGGGGGGGGGAAGAGCCGCTTTCGGCTCGTTGCGATGCACCCGCTCCACCGGGTTACGCTGCGATTGCCTCTGCGCTACGGCCTCTCCAGAGTGCTTTGTCTTTCCTTGAGATTCAGCAATCAGAAAGGCAACAAGCTGCTGGGTTTGAAAGACCCTCGACGGCGCAGTATGCCGCGCAAGGCGAGCGATTCCCCCCTTCAGGAAGCGACGCTATCCACCGACTGGGCAGCGCGGGCTCTGCCAGGAGGGAAGACGCGGATTCTGCTTTTCAGCGCTCCATGCGAAGCGCGCCGGCAGATCGGAGTGCGACTGAGCTGGAGGACACGGGCGGAGACACCTGGGGGTCCGCCACAAGTGGTGCCGACGAGGGAGCGTGTCAGGTGCGCCCCGGGCAGGGGGACGAGCGAGTCGAGCAGGGTCACGGGGCGGGGCGTGAGGCTGCTTCGGGAGGCTACCCAGGTCTAGCAGGGGCGCAGGTGACTGGGGCTGCCGGCCTCCAGCCGCATGCGCCCGCCGGGCGGCCGCTCCAGACCGACCTCTCTGGAGAGGGGCTCCGCCTCGCCAGTGCTCACGACGCCCCGCCCGGGCCTCCCACCGCGACCCCTCCTCTTTACGCGCGAGGGGTCGCGTCTCCGGAGCTTCGATTCCCCGTCTATCCGAAGGTCTGCCATCCGCCGTGCGGTCGCCAGTCGGCGGCGGCTGTGAACGCTTCGGCGAACTCTGGGGGCCCTCTGCTGCCTCTTGCCGAGCAGGCGGGCAGCGCACACGCTCGCTTCGTTCTGCCGCCGGAGCCGCGCTCGCCGCATGAGCCGCGCTCGCCGCATGAGCCGCGCTCGCCGCATGAGCCGCGCTCGCCGCATGAGCCGCGCTCGCCGCATGAGCCGCGCTCGCCGCATGAGCCGCGCTCGCCGCATGAGCCGCGCCCGCCGCCGCTGCCGCTGCGGCCTCCGCCCGGGTCGACTGCTTCCCCGTCGCTCGTGCCGGCGGTGGCGGATGGAGCCGGTGGAGACTCGGCGCCGGGAGAAATGGTTCTCTGTCAAGGAGGCTCCCTGTGTCCCCGGCTGCGAATGGATTACACACAGGCGCTCGGTCCGGTTCCCCGGCTGGACCGAAGCGGCGGACAGCCGAGCGAGAGGCTGGAGAGACGACCGGCCATGGCGACTCATGTGTGTGAGCCGCGGCCTGGTGCCGCGTCTTCTGCCGGCACCGGGTGTCCCACTCGCTCGTTCTCATGGTCCGCGGGCCCCGAGCATTTGAGGGCCTCTGCCGGGCGTTCCCCGATCTGCCCGCCGCCGTCTCACCTTGCCTCCCCTTGTGCACAAGAGGCCCAGGCCCCCCACGGCGCGCCTTCCGCTGTGCCGCCAAGCGCCTACTATCCACCTCCACCTTACTCGCCTGCGCAGACGGCCGCCCCGAACGGCTTCATGTGTGCAGGCCCCGTGGGGTGTGTCCAGGGGAGCCAGGGAGAGCGAAGGTGGCTGTCAGACGGGTCGCACCACGTGGACTCGCGCGCGGTGATGCATGCGCCGGAGGCCGGCTATGGGCCCCCTGCGTGCCGTTTCCCCGGCGGCGGCGCAGGATTTTACTCAAACGCGCTGGGGCCGGGCAGCGGCGTCTTGTTTGCCGTGATGAACTCTTCAGCTACGCACCCGTCTTCTGCCGCCTTCGGGCAACGGCACCCCGGGAGCATGCATCCTAGAGGCGATAGCGGCGTCAGCCTCGTGGCGCCGCCCGACCAGGGGAGACATCATCTAGTTCGTCAATCTTTCTTTCTTTCGGAGGGGCACGGCGGCGAGCCTCCAGAGGCAGCCTGTCCCGGGATGCTGGGCGCGTCTTCTCTTCACGCGCCCTGTGTGGCGCTACCCGCCCCCGCCGCTCGCTCTCGCGCGGGCTGTCCTGCTCCAGCAGAGGGGCCTGGCGCTGCAGGAGAAGGTCAGTGGGAGGGCCGGGCGGAGCCGCAGACGTCGTGCGATTTCGAAGGCGGAGCTCGTACGCTGCCCTTTTCCTGTCCCGCCCCTCCCGGTCGCGCGCCGGGAGATACAGGTGTGTCTGGCGCGGCGCACTGCGCCGCAGACTCGCAGGGCAGAGGCCACGAGGGCAGGCGGATGGCGGCGAACACTGGAAGCCCGCGCGGTCGTATGCGGGGGGTAGGAGCCGACGGGGACGTGAGGGGACCGGCCGAAGGGAGCTCGTGTTTGTCTCCGCGTGCGCACCCTGGCTCCGGGGCCTCTGCAGGCGACGGCCGTTATCCTGCGCATCCGACCGCACATTCGGCTCCGGACTACGGCGCGTCGGCGCCTCAGTATCCGCAAGAAGCCTTTGTTGTGTCTGTCCATCCCTCTGCTTCCAACATGCCCTTCTCGTTTGGGTCTTTCGTGTCAAACGGTGTTTCTCCACTCCCGGGGGGTGGCGCGTCAATGTACGAGGCAGAGCGAGGACGCAGAGGACCCGGCGCAGCTCCTGGGTGGATCCCGTTCTCGATGTCTCCTCCCATGGCGCCGCCACGCCAGTCCTTCATCTCGCCAACGCTGCCTTCGGGCGCAGGGGGGGCCGCCCCCCCCTCGGCGCAGGTGCGGGGCCCCTGCCCCGGGGTTCCGCACCAAAATCGGCCCCCGTCACAGTCTGGGGGCGCGGGCGCGCCTCCAGGGTCGATCGGCTGGGGCCCTCAAACCTCCCAAGTCGAATTTTTCTTGTTGCCTCGTGGGCCGGCTGACCTACCCTCCCCGATGTGTGGAGTTCTTGACGGGGGAAGCGTCGCATGCGGTTTCAGCGACCGCAGCCAGTCGGGATCTCCTGAGGGGGGCCCCCATCCCAGCCTGCCTACCCCGTTCTCGAATCCGCCGATGCAGTACTCCCCTGCGGAGGTCAGCGGACCCGAGGCCGCAGGCGAGGGAGGCATAGCGCACCGCACGCGGTCGCTAGCTTCGTCGCCAGAGAGAAGTCGTCAACGTGGAGAGTCTTGCCCCCTTTCTTCTCTGTACTGCAGCCCATTCTCTCGACGCGAGGGTCGTCCTGACCGGGAACTGCCCTCCGCCGACTTCGAGAGGAGCCTCTGCGCAGCGCGCGCGGCGCCCCCCGCCTCGGCGCGCGCGGACCTCGGCCCGACGCTCTCCTTCGGGAGGACAGAGACCTCCGGCACTGCCGGGGATACCGGCTTTCTCGCGAGGGGAGAGAGCCACGAGGCTGTCGGCGACCCGAGGGGGGAAGGCGGCGAAGCACTGGACAGGGAGGTTGTGGGTTTGAGGCGCGCGCTGGGGGAGCGAGATGAGCCGCTACTCGGCTCCGGGCGGCAGCCCTGCTTTCGACAGGACATTTCTGTTGAGGACTCGCAGAGTGACGGCCTCGCCACGCCACGTCCTTTTACAGGGCGAACCGGCGCGACTGAGGATGATCGCGGCGAGCAGGACGGCGCCGAGCCGCCGACCTGGGGGGCCGAAGCCACTCTGGAGGAGACAGAGGCCTCGTCGTCTTCGTCTCTGTTCCGCCACGGGCTGCGAGGTGACACCGGCGCGGCCGGAGGCTGCGGCGAGGACAGCAGCGGCGAGGACGCGGGTCAGGAGGTCTGCCACGTGGAGGCGCGTGAGGCCGAGAGCGAGGACGGCAGCGGCACGGATGCGGCGGCCAGCGCGGCGGGGGCCGCCGCGGTCGCGTCCGCGCCCTCGTGGTGTCTCACGTGGAACGGCGAAGGCGCGCAGGAGGTCGTGGAGCTGTACGAAGTCGAGAGAATCGTGGGGGTGAGGCGTTTGGTGGATGGAAGCAAGAGGTACAAGGTCAGGTGGAAAGACTACCTGCCAGCAGACGATACTTGGGAGCCACACGAGCACCTCGAGGGCCTCGAGGAGCTTCTGCAGGAAGCCGAAGACGTCCTGGGCCGGGAAGAGTTCCATGGCTGGGGTCACGCGACCCCCGACGACTCGCGGGCCGCCGACAGCGCTCGGGCAGAGGCAGCGTTCAGAGAAGGAGACAGCGCAAGCGGTGAGTGGCTGGCGCATGCAGCGGGTGACGCCCGTGGAGCGGAGGTCGAGGACGAAGGAGAAGCAGAGGAGATGGAACGCGAGCTGAATGACGAGGACGGAGAAGACACGCCGCTCGGGCTGGAAGAAGAGATAGAGAGAGAGAGAACCGCGGAGTACGAAGCCGACGACGCAGGGCATGATCATGAAGTTGCGGCAGGCGACGAGCGAGAGGAGAACGATGGAGGAGGTGACGACAACTGGAATGAAGAAAACGACGGTCTTCACGAAGACGGTGACAGTGCTGAGGAAGGTACGGGAAACAGTCCCAGCCGCACACCCTCCGGCCCGACCAGCGCTGCGTGCCGGTGACGCATGCACCGTCCTCATGCGTAGGCAATATCTTTAACAGCAATTCTGAGTGAACACGAAGCTGCAGACCTCGCAGAGCTTCCCAGGGTCGCGTTCCTGAGCGCTGCGAGAGTGTCACAAGAGTGTCATGGTGCCATTTGTGTCTGTGATGCATGCTTTGCCAAAACTGTAGGTGGCGCCGAGGGTTCAGGGCTCGGCCTCTCTGTGTCCTCGCCCGATCGCCGCACCGCGCCTTGTGAAGCTCGCCTCGCTCCGGACTGCCTCCTATCCGCCTTTCGCGGGTCGCCTTCCGGCGCGTCTATGGAGCCTGAATTGGAGGCCTCGTCTCCAGGCAGCAGCGCGACGCGTAGACAGGGGCTGGCGCGCGCGCCCTCCTCGCCGTCTTCTAGCTCCTGTTGCCCAACACACGCCGCTTCGCCTTGCGCATCTTCTGCGCCGCCGCGCACGCGCCCGCCACTGCGCGTCGTTCACAGAGTCGTCCAGTACAGGAGCTGCTACGGGCAAGGCGAATACCGCCTGCTGTGGAGGGGGAGCAGCGCAGACGCCGTTGAGTGGGCGCCCGAGTGCCTCCTGCTTCAGCTACCGCCGGAGGCCCTCAGCCCCGATGTGCGCATGCAAATGGTTCGCGTCAAGGAGCGGTGGAGGGCGCGTCAGGCGAGCATGAACGGCAGGGCCATGCTCTCCAGTTGGCTGGGGTTTGTGTAGCCCGGAGGAAAGCAGCGTTCTCTGCGATGGGGGACCCCGGGGAGGTGGGGGGCGTGGTGAGACGCCTTTGAGTCCCCGTATTCCGTTGACCGATGATGCCCAACAAGGGAAGCCACCCCCGTCTATGAAAATACATGCTTTTCTCTCTTTAATTATATACTTGCACAGAAATAAATTTGTGTGAATGCACACGCAGGGAGATATAGACGCTCCTGCGAACGTGGCGACCGTTCTCGTAACACAGGGAATCGAAAAGCGTGGGGAGATAAAGGGCCCCGTGGAAGAGCGGAATCTGGTCGTCCACGATGGTCCTATGGGTTTTATATACCAGCGGGCGCGGGGAACTCGCGGCCGCCAGGGGTACTAGCACTGCCCCGCTTGCTGGGCGTTTTCAGTCAGCTTCTTGCGGATGGTTCCACGGCCCTCCTACCCTAGTCCAGGGTCGCGGACGTAGTTTTCACCTCCAAGTGACAGGGGAAGGGGCGAGCTGCCCCAGCTCTCTCCGCGAACACAGTCAGCCAATAGCTAAAAGACTGGCATGCTAGGTATTAGCAGGCTGGAACGATAAGCGACACGGCCTTCCGCGTGGGCTGGGACTGCTTCCAACACTGCGTAATCTGCTAAACAGCCGCCATTCAATACAGGCGGGCCTCCTTAGAGTATGTAAGCTAGACAGGTACAGTGATGCCGCGCAGAAGAGCATCCCTGTGCCCTTCGCTTTGGAGCTCTCTCGCGGGAGGTCCCGGAGAGGATTCACAAAGCCACGTGGTGATTACGAGAAACGAATGGCAGCAATTGCAACGGCCATAGACCTGAGGTGCTACACTCGCGAAAGCGCCCACCCGCAGCTTTCGGATCTGTGGCAACTACTGTGACCACTTCAGCAAGAAAAGGCACCTTTTTCTCCGGTTTTCGCGTGCTGTCTAGGTGAAGGCGAACCCTGAGGCAGCCAGGAAGCGGCATAGAAAACAGTTTAGATGTGGCTCGGTGCCGGCGCACGAAAAGGTTCAGGTCCACTGCGGGAAGACATCTTAAACACGCCAAGGAAACCCTTCCCGCGGAACCAAGAGCTTACCGCCATCCAGTGCGTATGTCCGTCGCGTGCGCATCGGAATATATATGCGCACACTGGGAAAACGCACGCAGGAAAAGCCGGTACGGGGTATCTGCACGAATCCACAACAGGCACCCGGCAACCGCAGACCAACTCGAGCGTGGTCCGTCTGGAGGCTTCCACCGCGACGCCGGTTTTGTGGCCGTGTGGGGGGGGGAGTGTGTTCTCGGCCCTGACTTGATGGGGGTGCCACCAGCACACACTCAATTCCCGGGTTTTCCTTCGATGGAAGTGTCTGCCGCGGCGGCGCACGAGAGATCCTAAGGGGCGTGCACCTCCGCTTTACAAAGCGGCGCCGGGCAACGGCGTCTTTGCCTCTATTCCATCTGAAGATGCGTAAGGAACTTGAGATGACACTGTAGCATAGCGAACTGCTCTTCCAAAGTCTGCCAGTCGTTGCGCAGAAGACGCTCGAGGTCAGCAGACCAATGCGCGAGACCCGAGTCGGGGGCCGCATTCACCAAAATGTCGCCGTGGGCCTGCGGAAGAATTGGACAGCGGCGCAATCAAACACGTTGGGCGAAAGAGCGCACGGGCGCGAGAGCCGCAGAAAGTAAAGTCGAGGGCTGACACATTAGCGAGGCCAAAGCGGTAGTAGGGCACGCGAGGAAAGCGCCGGTAAGACGAGAAAGCGAGGTGACGCACGACAGCACTGTTTTTACAGAGCCAACCCTGTCGCGACCCGCGCATGGCAAACGGGAAGAACTCGCGGGCTGTTCCGGGAATTGAACCCGGGACCTCTCGCACCCTAAGCGAGAATCATACCACTAGACTAAACAGCCGTGCGCATCTCCGCCGTCACCCCCTTGTTCTCTACTTGTCCGCCGCTTGACGCAACGAAGTAAAGTTCTCTAGCAACTCAGCAAACATAACAAATCATGCAGATCGCGAGCGACCCCCAGAGAGTAGTCACCCACTCCCAGTGCTGACAAGATAAACGGGGAGGAGGGCCCGCCTTGACCTCCTCTCACCTTCAAAAAGACATTCAGCAAGCTCTGCACCAAGTCGACGTCGTGGCGCTTCTTCACGTGGAAATGGAAGACGCGTACCATTTCTTCCACCTGCAGAAACGGGGAGACGCAGTGACGGTAACAACCCGTGAACCTCTCTTCTTTAGATGCATGTCTTTCTATGTACGTCGGCCTCTCCTCCCACTCCAATCTCAACCAGTTCCGGCATGTCTAGGTGGAGTGTCGGCGCCGCCGTCACTTGCGCAAAACGCCCGGCTACAAAATTTATCTCAAGTCATACCCGCACTGCGGTGCTGCCCACCACTGTCTGCGAGCGGGACGCACACTCCCCCTTTCCTCCCTCCCCCCCCCCTCCCCGCCTCGACGTTCTTCCGTGCTGGCTCTTTAGCTACTCGCGCTGGCGTTTTTGTAGCCTACCTCGCGGTCGGAGCCGCCAGCAAGGACTCCCAGCTGGTGCAAGGCGAGAGAGACTCCTGACGGGGAAAGCCCTTTCAGGTAACTCAAAATGCCTGCGGAAAAGACAGAAGAAGGGCGCAGACACGGGAGATGCATCGCACACAAGGCCCTATATACACAGACCTGCGGCCGAGTTGCATTACACACTACGCAACGAAAAATTCTGTGAAGGGTGAGTCGCAGCGGATCTCGGGAAAATGTCAGCGACCCAGAAGGCAGATCAGTGAGGCACCCAACTGAACTTCGAACGTCGTTTTTTTGCCTTCGCTCTTGCGCGGCCCAGAATGACGACGCGTCGAGTACAAAACGTTGGATGTCCTCCGCGCCAATCGTGAACGATTGCGTCCACACTTACGCATGAATCGTTCTTCCTTCTCGCTCTGCGTCTCCGCTGCGGGCGCGTCGAGAAGTTTTTGAAGCGTCGAGCGCACGTCTAGGCCGCCTGAGTCCGATGTGAAGATTTTTCCTTCCTTCTTCTTGCCTCGTTCGTCCTGACGCGCGCCTGCCTTAATGCCAGAAAAAAACGCCACGGCGTCATCGCCCCCGAGCCCGTCCCCCCCCTCCTCGTTCTCTTCGCCCACCCACGCCCCGTCCTCCGTCGGCGCGAATTTGGTCTGCGTGCCTTCGTAGCGCGTGGGCAGGAAGAAGGGCGCCGATACCGCAGCCGCCACGGGCTGTACCGGCTGCGAGAGGCCAAGCGAACACAGAGAGCGGCGGACGGGCGATGAAAAAACGGAAACGCCACAGTTACCGCAGCTGCAAATGAACGCGAAATCTCGAGTATCTCTCCAAAAACACTGCATTACATATGCGCGAGAGAAGCCGACGGCGGTGGGCACCAAGCGACCACGCCAGAAGGCGCCGCGCGGCTCCGGGGCAGAGGGAACAGCCCAGCCGAACTCGAAAACAAAAGAGACACCCTTCGTTTTTTATAGTCGTGCTGCAGCATGCGCCTCCCCAGCCCCCTACACATTTCTATGGGCCTACCTTGCATTTCTCTTTGATCTCTTCAACGCACATGAGCGCCTGGAGCTTGGAAGGTGCAACGCTGGAGAGGGTCAACGCGCCGTTGAACAGTGGCTCTCTCTTGGTCTTGTAGAAGGTGGAAGCCAGTTTCAGGCGATCTTCTGTATCCTGGTCTGCCCGCGCGTCGCCGTCTTGGTCGCCGTCTGCCGACTCGCCAGCTTGCCACGCGACAGGGTCCTCCACGTCTATCGGCTGCGCTGGCGACGCATGCAGAAGGGGCGCGCTCAGAGCCGGATCGAACGCATGCTTGTTCGCCCATATCAACACGCCACCTGCAAAGAGAAAAGAGCAAAACGGCAGACCAAATCACGGCCATTTCGATCGCCGGCAATGTGTTTTTCACCCACGAGGCCTTGACTACGTACACGCGCCAAACGGACTGAGTTTACACGACTGTGCACGCGAAAAGCAGCAGCTGCAGACGCACACAACATCACGAGTGGAGCCCCTGAACTGAGAAGGTTGTTCTCTCTCTTGCACTACCGCATCTGCTGTGTCGAGCTGCAAAGTCTAGGAGGCCAGCCACGCGGGGTTGTTGAAATGCCAAAGTGCCGTGCCCTCCAGTCAACAGCTCAGCAAAAACCGGTCGACCGTCTACACGGAGGCCGGACCGTCGCATTCCCCGCGCCAGCAGCGCTACCGCCTCAGCCGCCCGCACGAAAGCGAATACATTCATGTACATGTAGATGCAGAAATACGTAAATACATACATATATATATATATATATATGACGGGGGCGCAGCAGGATGCCTTCAACACCAACAGGAAACGTGTTGAACGAGTGCGAGGCTCGGGGCAAAGCCAGGGAAACAGGCATCGGCCGCGCAGGCCACGCGCCGCCACGGATGCCTGGCGGCTGTCTTACCGTGGGCGTGCTCGTGGGAAGTGAGAAGGAACGTCCCGGTCGGGTCAAACGTCATCGCCAAAACGGGGCTCTTGAAGCGCAGCCAGTCGACCACCGCGGCGCTCAGAATGTCGTAGCTGGAGAAAAAACAAAACACGTAGCGGCCGGCAAGCGCTCGCGTTTCCGCCCGTCGCGGCGACCACGCGCCAGCGCCACCTCTGAATTCTGCTGCCAACCCCCACTGCCTTGGCAGCCAACCGCACCGTCGCGCGCATGCGCGCGGAGCCACACGCGGACTCTTAGCGTAGCTGAGGCTAACGTGAACATCCAGCGAGGCCCTGCCTGTCTGATCGGCGCACAGCCTCGTACGTCACTCCCCTCCCCGTCTGCAGGCACGTGGGAGTCGCTGGCTACCGGGACGCTGCGGTCGCTCAATCGGCCGCGGCGCCATGCGCACTTGAGAAGCATCGTGTGCCATTGCGAGCGCCCTCCAAGATCTAGTTGGAGAGCTAGCGAGATAATGGCCCGTTCGCGCCCACCAGTGACCAGCCAGCTGCTTCGCGTCTTGCCGCGGCTGCGTAAACCCTAAACCCTCACATGTAGAGCGTCGGGCCCTGCGAGGCTCCCGGCCGAGAGGCCACGGCGAGCCACCTTCCGTCGGGTGAGAAGGCGAGGGCCCGCGGCGACGCGGGTGCGCCCTCTTTGAAGATGGCACGGATCACCGCCTGCGAGAGGATATCCACGAGGAAGACCGCGCCCTCCTGCGAGGAAACGGCCAGCAACGACGAGTTCTGCGAGACGACGAAAGACGCAATCGGCCCCCGCGAAGTCGGGAGAGGCAGCCGCCGCTCGAACGCTTGCGACTTCAGCGAATACAGCGAGAGCGCGACGTCCTGCAACCATGAAACACGAGTACAGACACCCAAAGCTACACGCGGGACACGTAACTAACTCCGCTGATGGCACACTTCGCGTTCACGGAGCACTCGACAGATTTGTATGTATCTGGGTTCTTCTCAACTGCGTCCTCCAACCCACGCGAGGACGGCCGGAGATTGATCCCATGGGGCTTCAAAGCCCGCGATCGGAGCGTGCGTCTGCTCCAGCCAGCCCATACATGCGATGCCGCCGCTGAGCAAGGCTCGCCTCGTCGCGGCGCCCGCAAGTGGCTTCTCTAAGGTGGGATCCCATGCGTCTCGGACGAAAGAACGAAGTGCGCTAGTCAACAACAAGAGATCTACTACCCTACGTGTTAGCGACTAGACAGGGATACGTGCAGCGAATGATGGGCAGCGCGGAAACAAATGCGCGCTTGCGCAACTTGAGACAAAGACTACACCTACCGAGGGGTGGGAAGACGCAGCGACGACGGTCGTTGACTGAATAACTGCGACGGCGCATATTGCCCCCGCTCTGTGCGCGAGCGGCGCAGGGCCTGCAGCCGTGTGAGGTCGCCCCGAGAACTCTCCGCGGTGCTTCCCAGACTGCAGATTGAACTTGTGAAGCGTCCCGTCTGCGTACCCAATGACCACGAAGTTCCCGCAGCCGCTCACCGCCACTGCGGTCGCGGGCGTCGGGGCGTGCCGCGAAACGCGAAGCGCCTGGGTCGTCTGCAGAGAGCAGCGAAGCCGCACATCCAGCAAAGAGCTCCACGAGTAACATGAGTCCCCCCAAATAGGCTGCACCATGCCTGAGGCCTCGACGACAAGAGGCAACAAGGACGAGGTGAACCACGCGCGGACGCTCACCCCCGTGGAGCGGGCTAGCACACATGTGTGGGGAGACGAGAGCCTGGATAATAGCCATGCGCGTTACTAATGGGCATGCGGTAGCTATCCCCGCAGAAGCACGAGCGAGAAATTCAGCTGCAACGCGATGACGCCCCCTGCAGCTCGGATTCAAGCGCAGGCTTAGCACAACAAGCAAGAGAGACGTGAGACGACGTGTCACGCCAAAGCTAGAAACTTACCAGCGCTTTGTCGTGGAAACTCCAGACGAGCGCCGCATGCGCACCGCGGTGAATGGATACCACATTCGGCCAGTCAAAGTGGCGGGATGACGCGAAGGCGATATCGGTGACCGCGGGTGGGAAGCGCTTCGGCCGGAAGCCCCAATCCTGAGGCGTGCAACGGGAAAACAAAGCAGAGCGCATCGATGATGGAGCAAGATGCATACGAAGCTCGTCCGCATGCTACAAACGCATTCCTCGCGGCTGGCATCATCACGCCTTTCACTGGTCCTCTTTATTGCTTGCTAGTCGGTCATCCCTCTCCTCCTAAGCCCCACCGCCGCGGATCTAACGAAGAAAATGCATCGCAGGCGATTCTGAGTGGAGCCTCATCTGTCCCCCCTCTGTCTTAGGCGCATGACCCGTGCGAGGATGTTTGCATTTGTCTAAAAAACGACTGTCGTCCAGCGCAGACCGCTTCTTTGCGCTGCACCTTCAGACTTACAGTCGCTTTCTTCCGAAAGCACTTGGCAGAGAAGGCGCAGTTCTGCTGCTGGCGAATCAGGGACGTGCGGGCGATGTGACCACGGCCGCCGAGAGTGCTGGTGGTCAGGAGTTCAGTGCCCTCTTGGATTCCGTCTGTCGCGCGTCAGAACACGGCACTCCACAGTCACCAGCAGATAAGAGTCGAGTGCGGAGCGCCCCAAAATGCCCACTTCGGCGCAGGTAACGGCGCCGCCGGCACACGCGAGAACGCGATGCGTCTCGTCTCCGCCCGTTCCTTCAGGCTCCTCCTCTCTCGACGTTTTTTAGTGACGAGTGTGCGTCTTCGCCCTCCTTCAGCTGTCTCAGCCTCGAGGCCGCAAGGCGCGCAGGGCTGTGGCTTACAAAACCTACGGTTGGCGCAGAAGCAAAAGGAACAGAGAGCCGCCAGAGGCGAAGGACCTCCCCGAGTAAACACTCACCGTAGAAACCCAAGAAGTCGACGGGGCCGATGTGGCCGCGTCTCGATTTTAGCTCGCGCGGAAGCCCAGTTGGCAGGTCAAAAATCCACATGACTAAGCTGTTGTCGTCTCCTGAGAGCGAACAAGGAAAAACACAAAATCTCTCTGTGCATGCGCCAGCTCGACAGTTCATGCTCGCGTTCCCCCTCGGCCTCCGCAGCTTACAAAAAGATTCTCTCTTCTATCCTCAGCTTTGCCTGGCTCGCGTCGCGCTCCCTATCCAAGTGCTGGACTCCATCTGCGTCGCGGGCGCCAAGGGAGTGTCTGTGGGGTGGAGCGATGCTTCTGAAGCCTCGCCTGTTGAACGTCAGGTTCAGAGTGAGAAGACAGTTTGCAGACCTGAAGAGACGAGAATGGGCTGGCCGGGGTAGAACTGCAGCGAGCGTATGGGGCCTTGGTGAGCGCCTTCAACGGCGCCCAAGAAGCGGCCCTCGTCGAGGCTCCACACGACGAGATCGCCGTTTTTGCCTCCACTGACAAGCACGGCGCTGAGGTCCGCGATCGCGTCGTCCTCCGAAGAGATGGACGAGGAGGCGTCGGTGCGGAAGGCGAGAGAAAGCACCGCGCCCTGCGCAGGCGCATGTGCAAACTCAAGCAAAAGCTCGTCGCGCGCGAGATCGACGACGGCAATTCTGCCCGAGGAGAAGCCGACAGCGACGACGTCCGGCTCGGGGCCGTTCGCCGCACACGTCACAGCGCCCCACGCGGAGGACGCCGGCGAGGAGGAGGAGGCCAGCTTCGGCAGCGCGTCCGCGTCGTCCTCGTCGCTGGAAAGCTCCGAGGAGCCGCCAGTCGCTCTCGCGTTCGCGGCGCGCCCGGCCTCCTCTCTTGTTTGTGCGGAGACGAGACACCTGAGTTGGTGGACCAGCAGACCCGTGCGGAGGTTGACAATGAGGAGGTGACCTGAGTCAAATCCGACAGCCACTTTGTTCAGATACGTGGGCGGGTGCAGGAGCGCAGTGAAGAGAGGGAGGCGCGCGCCTGCGGAGGCAGCCGAGGAGAAGAAATCCCGGTTTTCGTACTTGTGGACCAGCTTCCCCGTCTTCTTCTGCCACACGCAGAGCTCGACACCGGAGAAGGTCAGCAACCAGTCGCCGATGACCGTCAGGCCGCGCAGTTTGTACTCGGGAGCGTCGGGCAGGCCGCGGTGCGCGTGCTTGCCGGGGAGGAACTCCGCGACTTTTTCCAGTTTCTGCCACGCAAAGACTTCGTACTTGCCCGCTGTATAGACAGTCGAGTAGTCAACCAGCAAGTGCCGTATCTTGTGGCCGAGCGGCGGACTCGAAAACACTAGCCGAAGCTTGGCGCCCTCAAACACCTGGAACGCGCGCCCCAGACTGCAGGTGACAAACATCTCCGTCCCCAGTCGGGCTAGGCCGAAGGGAATGCGTTCGGTCACTTTGCCCAACATGCGAACCGGATGAAACAGCACGCTTCCTTCGAGAGGAGGCGCACACGCAGCAGCGAGAGAGAAGGAAGCGGAGGAGGGGGCCTCGGCTGCCTGAGCAGCAGGGAGGGACTCCGCCTGCTCGCGCTTCGCAAGCGCGCGTGACCGTTTTCTGTCTTCTGAAGACGACGCGCCCTGCGCCTGAGATCTGGGGGTCGTCTTCAACGCATCCTTCCGCTCCTCGGACTGGGTCCGTGAGCCGCCGCCCAGTTTTCGCCGAGGCTTGGGCACGCCTCCATTCGAAGGGTCAGACGACCGTGCCATCGCCACATTGGGGGGCGTCGCGGAGAGGGCCTTCACGCCCGGAGAAAACCTAAAAAAGGGAAATACAGGGCACACGGGCAGTCAGCCAAAAAAGGCCCCGAGGATAACGCGTTGGGAAACGTGCCCGTTACGAGGCAACGATCCACCTCGGCGTGTACCTACGGCGAAAGCGATTTCGAGAACTCTACGAATCACTCAGACTGTCATTCACAAAAATGCGTCGCCACGGGCTGTGGCCTCTTTTGCGGGCTGAGCAGCACGCTGTTGAGACCTCTCTCGCGCCGTCGGTGGTTAACAAGCGATGCCTCTGTGAAGGTCACACAACACTAACGTCGCCGTCATGCGCAAGCAACCCGAGAGAGTGAGAGAGAGACAGAGACTGGAAGACTCGTTCCTTGGCGGAAGGCAGAACGGTGTCGAGATTCCCCTCGATAGCGGGACCTCTGCCGCATGCATGCGAAGCGCGAGAAAATCGAGCTTTTGGCCAACGATGGTCTTCAAACACGAAAAGACTCACAGAATGAGGAGAGAAAAGCCAGAAAAAAGCAGCTCGGAAGGAAAGGAAGTAAGGCGAGAGAAGAATTCCGGAGGCGCCCAAGCCCCACTCAGAAAAGTGCCGAGCAAATCCCAGCGGGAAGTCGTGGTCAAGCCAACGCGGCCCCCCAAGCTCTTTGCCCAGGCCTCACCCGCAGCCGCGGACGAGCAGCCACTTTCTACGACTCTTTCCGCAGCCAGGGAGGAAAGCAAATGATTGAGAACCCGACTCTTTAATCTGTGGTCAGCAGGGCTCCTACCGCTTCTATTAAAAGTCGGCGGTGGCGTGTGTGCTAAACAGCCTGGCAGTCTTGAGGATTCATCCTGTTACGACGTCGAAACACGCGTGCCAGTAACGCCGCGACTGGGAAAAGTCGCCAACATCGTTTTCCCGCCGTGTCTGCAGGCAATATCCTAGGATGGATTAGACTTCTCTCGGTTTTAATAAGGGTAAAAGGACGCCAGGCTTGTGTTGAAGCTGCTACTTTTGACGGAGATATCCCGCGCTAGTCTGCAGATTCCAATCCGGTGTTTCTGTGACGTGCCTGTCTCGTGAGGTCCACGTTACTAGCGCGCAGAGCGAAGTGTATGGTACCGTAGTCCGATCGTTAGCGCCGCCGCACTCGCATTGTTCAGTTTAAATCAATTCGTCTGGTTTTGTCTTATGGTCGGTCCTTCTAGGGAAGACTGCGAACGGTACAAGATCTGCAACAGAGCGTGGCATGCCTCGTGTTTTCTTGTCCGGCGTACCAGCAAGACTGGTGATGAGAGCGATCTGGAATGCACTTTGCGTTTCTCTTTCTAGCATCCACAGTTTCCTTTTCTTTTCTAAGCGTGTTCTGCTCAGCCACATTGTTCCCCGATGGCATTCTGAAGCGGTAAAACAGGCCAGCGATCGTTTCTTTAGCGGGTCTAGTCTCGTCTGAGAAGTGACACTTCTTCCGCTGTCCATACACCGTGGACAGAGGGCTGCGTGGAAGGACAAAGACCGCGAAACCTTGGAGCAGGAACTCAGGCGTCGGGGAAGCGCCAGTCCTTCTTCGGCCCCCGAAAGAATAGCAGGACACCCCTGTTCAGTCTGTCGGCAATCGCATCGAGCGTTCTTCTTTCCTCCGTATCGAGGAACGCCCCATTGCTGCGTAGTCTGGGGAGTGCCTCACACGCGACGCTGGGTCGGTGATACGGGGGGTTTGTCTTTCCACGGAGCAGCCATTCAGAGAACGAGCAGATGGTTTTTCGAGATCCATGGCTGAGGGCGCGTGGGAAGAAAGGCTCGCCGACGCCTGAAGCGCTGGCAACAGAGCTTGGAGGAACCCTCAAAAAGAGGCAGGAGAGTGCTGGAGCCGGGACTAAAGCCGAGCGGGCAGATTTTATGCGCTGAGCCGGTGGATAGCTAGGAGCATCGGTGAACTCAAGTTTGTTTTGATGTCACACGAACCAGGCTCCAAACTGCAGAAGAGAAGGGAGAGGGTGGCTGGTTTTTTATGTAGAGAGAGCCGGGGAGGAGGCACTGAACTTTCCAGAACGCGAGGCAGCCGTTCCGCGGCGGCGCGAGCGACAAGGGATGCATCTTTCCAAGCAGTGGCTGAGAAACTCATGCGCGAATACGGCGTGCATTGCTCGCTTACGTTTTCAGGCTCGACTGCGCGTCAGTTTCGCTCTTGCGGCCGTCGCGCCTGATAGGCTTGTGGTGTCTGAATGGTCTCAAGAGGTTTTCTTTACGATGTTTGAGGCGTGATGAGAACGCAAAGACGGGAATGAAGTAGCGCGCCTGCTTGGACAGTTGTAAGTTGCGAGCAGGAAACGTCTCAAGGTTCAAGAGGGCTCTTCCGCTGTTTTGTGCGCCCAGTATGCCGTCGTCGCTCTCTGCGAAGCATGTCTGTTCCCGCTTCCCTGTAGCCGTCTCTGTTGGCGTCCGCCTCCTGAGTTGGGTTGCCCCGAGTCGCGCGTGTGCCGCGGCGCAAGCGGGGCCTTGCATTTTTTCTCCCAGAGAAGGTAGTCTTGTGGGCGGCTTGGCGCAGGCAGTTGCCTCGTGAGGCGGTCTCCAACATAAAGCCGATCGCGCCTCCCTAAGCCTCAGGCTCTCAGTCCGCGGAGAAAAGTCTTCGATGGCAGCGCGAGCGGCGTAAACTGCTGAGACGCGAGGAGCGCCGCGGGGCTGCCGCCATGGGGTGTTGCAAATCGAAGGAAAAAGCGGTGGAGGAAAACTACGCGTTCTACAAACACCCGCCACACATCATGTTCCTGGGTCCGCCAGGCGTGGGAAAGTCCACGCTCTTCTTCCGGACGGTCATGCCAGGTGAGAAGGGAGGTTGCAGCCGCGGCGTCATGGCAGATCGCGGAGGCGTTTTGTGCCGTTCCAGCTTTGCAGCTCCGACGAATTTGCAGAGCGTGCCCGTTGGCGGAAAGCCCGAATGCGATGTCTCCGAAAATTCCACTCTCTCACGCCTCTGCCTTCTTGGAATCGCGTGCTCGCAGGCTGGGCAGACATCACCCAAGGCATGGAGCCGACGAAAGCCTTCTACCACGAAGTCGTCGTGCGAGGCGGGTGGACTCTGAATCTGTGGGACTTATCTGGCAACCCAGCGGTGAGTGGGAGCGGGCTCGCGAGCCTTGACAACTTTTTTGCGGGTTCAACGCTCAGGAAAGGCGCGGCGCACTGCCCCCAGCACGAGGAGAGGCACAGGGTATGAATTGTGTGGCTGCTGAGGACAAACAGGGGGGTGTTACCTGCACATGCATGCATACACGGGTTACGCGTAGATACACGCGCATATTTATATGCATATGTTAGTTGTATATGCATGCGTGGAGTGTGAGTTTTGCACATTTCTCTGCCGCGCGAAAGCGCACGGCGTGGTCTTTTGTAAAAGCACGCTGCCTTCTTTTTAGAGGGCCAAAGAAAGCGCAAGTTGCAGGGCGGTGTTGAGCCGCTTGGCGGGCAGCCTTGACTTTTTGCTTCGTGGCCGTTGCGCTCCGAACGAACCGCCCAGTTACTGACTCCCCCCCCCTCCCTGTGCCTGGTGCT
The DNA here is from genome assembly GCF_002563875.1 of Besnoitia besnoiti. Taxonomy (NCBI): domain Eukaryota; phylum Apicomplexa; class Conoidasida; order Eucoccidiorida; family Sarcocystidae; genus Besnoitia; species Besnoitia besnoiti. The sequence goes on along the minus strand of NC_042359.1, from coordinate 1,012,927 downwards.
CGCGGGTTTCAGTCGGGGCGAGTGGGGAATCTGCGGCGTGGTGCTGAAGAAGGAGGCTTTCTGGCCGTCTCAGATTGTTCAAGGTCTTTCCGCGTGTGTGTGTTTCTGTCCCTTCGGTTCCCGCAGCTGCAGCGGTCGTGGGCAGGGCTGTATCGATACGTGAAGATGTGGGCGGCGGTCTACGTGGTGAGTTTGACCGACACGAATCCTGAGCGGATCGCGCGGAATCGCGCAGACTTGCGTGCGTTGCTCTCGGATGACTGTCTCTGCGACTCGGCGGTCGTGGTGATCATGAACACATTCGGCATGGCGATCGAGTCGGTTCCGATCCCTCCCAACGAGATGGCGTCGCGCCTGGGGCTCCTCGAGGCCGAAGACACCACGTCCGCAGAGCGGCTGTCGTGGTTTGTCGTGAACGCCAAGGAGGGCGAAAAAGACACGCAGTGGCAAGAGGCGCTCAAGTTCCTTTTGGCGCGCTTCGCGTGCATGCTGGCGGCGCACACGGAGGGCGCGGCTGCGCCGAAAGCCAAAAAAGGCGCGAAAAAGCAAAAAGCCAAGGCCTGACCGAAGCGGGCCGGCCGGCGGAGCCTGGAGGGAGGACTGTCCCCCGCCGGGGAGTCCTGAGGCGGCGGACACTGACAGCCAAGTTGACTCAAAAAGTAGCCAAGACTGGTACACACCATCACGCAGAGAGCATCCAAGGCAACGAAAACTCCGAGATGAGGGGATGAAAACCTCAAACGACTAGCAAACGCGAGATGTTGAACCGCAGAAGCGTGAACGATGACGAAGAGAGATGGCCTGCGCTCGAAGGCGCGTCAGGTCTAGTGCGACAGAACCGGGGTGCTTCGTATCATGTAAACCCAGAAAATCGTTTAGGGGAAACCAACTCGACCTTCTCGTGGGCGCGGGGAGCCCACTCGACAGGAGAGAGTGAGGCGGGGGGAGGCTCGTGATGGAGAAAGAGGGCGATGAGCTGAACCTGGTGAGCGCATAGTAGGGATGATCTCCGAGTGCTTTATCGAGGAGTTTGTGTTGGGTCTTGTTAATTGAGTGTGCGTGAGCTCGGAGGCCGTATGTCCCCGCCAGCAAAGCTCGTGTTTTTTTTCGCCCTGATGTTGCCTTTTCAAACAGACTTCTGAATGTTTCTTGCGAGATCGTCTCGTGTTAATCGATTTCCGATTGTCGCCTCTCGGGTTCTACAGCCTAGAATGGAACTACTGGGCCAAATCGACCACACCGGGCAGCTCGCTAGAGAAAGTCGAGTCACGCGAGACAGCGCGACCATCACGCAGGCGGCATCTCGGGTTGCAGCAGCCAGCCACGAGGCGAGCGCCTGGCCTGCGTGAGCAGCTATCCCATTTTGGTAGACGAAGCAACTGTAGCGGACTCGTTCAGGAGTGTCGCAGGCAACGAGAGGCCAGAGTATAGTCGAGCGATCCGCTAGGGTTCATGCGTATAAATATATATATATATATATATATATATATGAATTCACCCCCCACGATAGGTAAGCGAAGACAGATCTTTCATGTCTGAGTACTGGATCAAGGTAAGCCTATTGGGAATGAATCGTCGTGGCCCGTCTCATTTTGAAGGCCGTCGAGTAGCCGTCTCCCTGTGCCGCGGTTCGCCCACAGCTGGGGCCCTGGCTCTATTTGAGAAGCACGGCCGAAGCCTTGAAGCCGAACAAGAGGTCGCCAACATGCCAGACACCAGAGAAACAACTCCGCGAAAAGTTGCCACTATGTCAGCCCTCGGGCTGCGACCAAATGAATGACAGCAAAAACAGCGGCCTCCCGAGGAACGTGAAAAGGACTCCGTGTCTGCACAACTGTTTCTGGGAAGAAGTACGACGAAAACCTCTGGTACATGCAAAGTCCGAACTTCATCTGAGCACGGCCGGCAATTACAAAATTCCCACACGTTCCTCCCTGATCCCAGAAGGCCCTTCACGACCTGGAGAGACGCACATCCAACCCGCCTCTCAGGAGAGAAGAGGCGCGACAAGCAAGTGCGAAATGCTCCTTCTGAGAGAACTGCGGTTCCTCGCGGCACTTTATACAACGACAGTGCAGCCTTCGCACGTTCTTGAGCTGCGGCGCAACTCCTCCCCTGCCTCTTTTCCGCGGTGACTCTGTAAGCCTCGCACTGTGGCTCTTTGGATGCGCTCTAAAACGTCGGCGCACGACTACCTCGCGCCTTCTTAAACTCTGCTTCATTCTCTCGTTGCCCTCAGGTGTGAGGAGACATCTACAACGGACGTGTGTAAGGTTGTGCCGGCGTTATTAACAAACACACGAAACCGATAACCACATGGTGCAGGAAAAGCACCCCCCCCCCTCAGCGCGTATGTCCCCCCAAGGTCTCTAGCGTTCTCTAGTCTGCCCACTCCTCGTACAACTACACGAATGGAGTCCAGACAACTTCGTGCGCGTGCTCGTGCGGCTGGCGGATCTTCGGTAGTGGTTCGACGCGAGTCGTGTCGTTCGAGCAGGACGCCTCCCCTCCTGTCCCCGCCGCCCCCCCCCACCCCCTCAGAGGCTTTCCATTCGCTGCGGCGGCCCACGTGGCAACGAGGCCCTGGCTCGGAGCTAGCGGCAACCGAAGTGAACGCAGATCCGCTGAGTCATCCGCGAGCAGAGAAAACCAACCGCGAGCAAGCGCTCCAAAAAGCTGGAGATGGAGTTGCGGGGAGCGAGGCGCAAGAAAAAAGGCAAAGCACGGCGAGTCCTCGCAGCACGCTTGGTTCCGGGCTTCACTCCTGCGAAGCGCGCTCCAAAGCGCACACGAGCCTATTCATCGCTGCAAACTGGCGGCTGAAGCTGGGGTACAAGAAGGGCCGCAGGTCAAAGCGGTTGTCGTCGGGGTTGTGGCTTTCCACGTGCATGGCTGGCGTGATGGTGCACATCTTGTGACGGTTGCGGGCATACTGGCGGAAGAAAAACTGCACTTTCCTGAAGCACACACGCCCAGAGTGAATACTGAGAGGGTCCAGCGGCACATTCCGCGCGGTGCTGGGGAGCGTCAAGCGTCTTATTTTCACCACGACACGTCGACGCACCACACGACGCATCACAAGGTCTCAGCGACCGTGTGTGTGCCTCTACACGCAGAGGCGATGAAGCCCAAAGCCGCTGAATCCTCCCAAGACGAGACCGCCTTTTCTCGAATCCTCTCCGCCGCAAGCAGACCCCCCCTTTTTCCTGCCGCCCCCCTCCCTCCCCCCCCCGCCCGAGGTCGCTGGGCCAGAGGGGAGTCGCCGAGCAAGGTGTTTTGAGTCTCTACCCTGCAGGCGTCGCCAAGGCACCACGGCACGCGCAGTAAGCCCTATTTATGTTCTCAACCGCCGGCGGTTCTACTCAGCGCGCCCGTTCTGATGCCGAGCGACTTACTCGTTGATCGTCGCTGGGCTGCAGCGGTCGCGCCACGCTCCAAGGAGATGTTTGAGCATGGACAGGGGGCCGCAGCGCGAGATTTTCCGCAGTCGCCCAAACCAGCCGAGCTCCTCGTACGTCATGCCCATCTCCTCTTCGTCCGTTTGCTTCTTGCCCTCGGGATCGAGGGGCCGGAGCTCCGCGGTCGGCGCCATCTGTACCACTTCCTGAGACACCCAGTGAGAAAAAGCCACGACTCGCTGACTCAACTTGAAATACGCTTGCTACTTGGTTTGCCCTCTTGCCGAAGCCAGAGGAACAAAGGCGCAGAAAACAGGGGGGCGTGAGGGCAGGGGGGGAGGGGGGGGAGGGGGGCTGGCGAGAGTGTGATCTATCGAACAAACTAGAAAGCGCCGCGCATTCCGCCTACGTGACAGCAGCGCAGCTACTCATATCCGTGTCCCCTCTGTTTCACGCCCTTTCGGCTGCACCCCGCAGCTGACGAGTTCTACTTCAAGAGGGCAGCTCTGGAAAGCATCATCTGCCTTTACGAAGTCTGCCTCGTTGAACTCCCTGAGCCGCCGCCTCGCTTGGTCTTCTTCTGCGGCTCTCCTTCGTTGTTTTGTGATCTTCTACTCCGCGGTGAGGTACCAGACAGCCTGCAGACGGGATCGGGCTAGAGATCGTTCCCGGTATTTGGTCCCTTACTAAAACCTTCTCTGCATCGCTCCTTCCCTCGTCATCTGCGGTCTTTCCTTCCTTACCAGGAGAGCGGGGCACCCGAGGTTCTCCGGCTGCGCAGCCCACTGGAGAAAGCGTTTGAGGTCGAGTTTGCTGATGGACCCGATTGGATTTAGGTCTGCGCTGCTTGCGTCGTATTTGGTGAAATATCCTCTCAGGCCTTCGTCCACGTTCGCCGTCCCCAAGACGAGCAGGTAGCCGCGTCCGCGTCTGCCGGGAGCTCTGCCTTGCCGGTACGCGTGCGGGGCGCGGCTGCCCTGAGCTCCACTCTCGGGGCCTTGCGGGCTTGGGGATGGGTCCACGTCCCCGCTGCCCCGCCCGCCGTCCCCTCCCCTGTGGTCGGGGACTTCGGGCATGCCCTGCCTAGTCAGGCTCGCCCCCCGAGGAAACGCGAAGGGTGTCTCTGCACTCCGGCCCTGATCCTGGGCTTCGGAGACCTCGCCGCGAACAAGCGGCAGCAGCTGAGCCATGAAGTAGCCGAGCACCATGCGGCTGCGTGCTTGGATATTCTGGAGAGCGAGGTCCTCAGTCATAGAGCCGCCCTGGGCAGCAAAGCGCGGCACAAAGCCGGTTTCCGAGGAGAAAACTGACGTGAAGGCCGACGTGATGGAGTCAATCATCAGCGTGAGGTGGTAGGACCCGATCTGCTCCGCGAGCTGCGCGGCGAGTTGTCGGGTTCGGTCGCTCGAATGGCTGCTCGCCATGTAGCACGTGTGCAGGATTTGGTGACAGAGCTCTTTCGCATCTCCGGGAAAGTCAGAAGCGGTGACTCGCTTCCCCAGGATCCGCTCCAGCTCCTCGACAACGGTCTGGTTCCCCTGCTTCACGCTCGCCATGACAATGCGGCACATGAACGCGACCACCGTGGCGACCGCGGAGGAATCCGCGCCTCCCGAGAGGGGAAGGAAAAAGCCCCCCGCGCCCGATCGGCGCAGGTAGTCCCACATCCAGCACGCCGGGCCCCACGCAATCTCTTCTTCCCTCGAGAGAAGTCTGGGGACGACTACGGGCGACGCCGTTATCCACTCGTGCGTGAGATCGACCAGGCGCGAAGAGCGCGCCTGAGTCGAGGCTCGTCCCGCTTCCTGTGGCTCAGCCCCACCGGCGCAACGCTCTGCCGCCGCAGACGAAGCCGACGACTCGCAGAAGGGCAACGAGTGCGGAGACGGTGCGAGAGAGAAGTCGACATGAATCGTTGGGAGAGAAAGCGACCCCTGCTGCTGGGCGCGCGTGGCGGACGCAGCCCGCCGCGCTCGGAGATCCGAGAGATCAATCGTGGACGTCACCACCTCGACGTCGTCGAGACTGAACTGCTTGCCGAGTCCCACGAATTCTCCGTTGACGCAGATCATTGACGAACCGTCAAAGTACAGGCGGCCGCCATCGCACCCAATCTGGTTGCTGTAAAGGTAGACACCGCCGTGAACCGTGCTTTGGCGGAGGAGCTCGTAGCGCCGCGCCAATTTCTGCATCTCATAGTGAGACCCGTTGCCGTTGCATACGATTTCCACCCCTCCATCCAGGAACAAACGAACATGGGGCGGAGACGGCGCCCACAGCTCTTCGCAGCACTCGCTCGCCAGCGTCGTGTTCAGGCACTCCAAGATAGCCACACCTGCGCACAGGAACGCAGTCCAGCACAGCAACCGAAACCGCAGATCAGGAAAGCCAGGCGTCCTCCAGCTTCAGCGACCTCCATGCGTGCGGCCGGGGCTCGTACCCAAGAGTGACATGAAGAGAGGTAGCGCCCGAGACAGCACTCACAACCTCTTTCGCATAAAGCAATCCGAGCCTCTTCCGACAACTCGCAGCGAATCCCCCAGCAACGTTCGTGCCCCCGACTCCCTCAAACTCGATGGAGACATGTGCACAACGGCATGTGCGTCGCTGACTTCAGTTTTGCGACCCTGAACACCCAGCGTCCCTCTGCCGCCCTCCCTCGCTTCACGCGCCTTTGGTACGGGCCACGTACCAAACGGGGCCGTGGTTTGTCCTGTAACTTTCGTTACGCAGTGAGGGATCTTGAATTCCTCCAAGGGCTGCCCCAGCTCTCGGTTCCACCGCGCAAAGTAGCGAGACTCGCGGTAGTTCAGGTCGTCAGCCATCACGGTCTTGGGACGCACGAGCAGGATTCGCCGGTTGAGTATCCACACGCGGCAGTTGTAGCGCAGCTGAGACAGGACGCAAAGCACGGAGACAAGCTCGAGGGTCGGAGGAATGGCAAAGAGAGAACGAAAGGGCGCATGTGAGCTCCCAGATGGGAAGATGACAAAGGACGGAAAGCTAGACACGCCCGACGGGGCAGAGGACAGAACAAGACGGAGCTCGAGACGAATGAAGAGTACTTGCACGCATGCGTGTCTAGGACTGTAGTGAGTTGTAGGAAAAAACACGAAGACCCTCAAAGCCTACGGGTGGGAGCATGTCAACGGTCGGCGCCCAAGCAGTGATGCACTCTCCAGCGGATGAAGTCACTCCAGTCGAAGACGGCCGGCACACCAGGGCAGTCGAGTATGGTCGGCGCAATGCACGTCCCACGCTGCCCGCGCCAGCGCTACCTTTTGTTTCCTGTGGGTAGGCATGAAATAACCAAAGCGGGGAGGCCGTGGAAGCGTCTTTTACACAGCCGGCACCGAGCGCCAGAGGCTTGGCACGGATGGAGGAAATGACGGGATATGCGCAGCAGAGCGCCTACCGATTTGTGAAGCGCCGGCGCGCCGATGTCGCACAAGATGCCGTCTGTGAGGTCGGAGGCAAGGATCTCCGCGATGCACTCCCAGGAGTGCGTCAAAGTGTCATTTTCCAGATAGTGGTCTTCGCAGCCGTAGCCCGGCAGCTCCAGTTCAGGTCCTGAGAGGCGACACGAGAGACGACAGACCACGTGATGTATACTCGCGCAGGGATAAAAACCTCCCCAGTGAAGCGCCGACAAGGAAAAAAAGAACGAACTTCTGGAGACACCTTACAACCGCAAAGACGTGGGAGTCTGGCGAGAGGGCGGGGACGAAGCAGCCAAGGACGATCTGAGGCGCTTCCCGAGGGCCAAACAAAGCGCGGGCAGGCACACAGAAGCGCAGACGGGTGGGATCCTCATCGCTGCACGTGTGAGGCCCCGTGAGCGTCAGCTCTCTCCCACGGTGGATGACCCTATACTCCAAACCCACCGGCGTCCTCGGTCTACGCCGGTCCTCGACAGCGGTGTGCATAGTTCCGTATGAGGGGCGCAAGGCTTTTGCTAGTTTGTGCCGGCTGGCCAGCATAACTGAGACAGGCTGTCCGCAGCACAGTCCTCGCGGAGCCGCCTATTCACAGCTGTTGAAATCACCACTCGGGTCTGCCACAGGACGCCTAGCTGGGCGGAGGCGGACTCCGATGCGTCAAAAAAGAACGGAGTGGCCGTATCTTTTTCGCATCTATGTGTGTAGTCCGTCTTACCGATCCTCAGCTTGGATCCGGCCGCCTTCGCCTGCTCGATGCTTTTCACGACGCGAGCCAAATTCCCATCGAAGTCGAGAGCCCACTGGTTTAGATTGCACACGGAGACGCGCACGAGTGCTTCCTCCCTCTCGCGTTCTTCTTCGCCGACCCAATTCACGTCAGAGGCGCAAGTCGAACAGGAAACCTTCACGGCCCGCCGGCCTGCGGACGCGCCACACGCCGACATCCCAGGATATGGCGGGAAGCCTGCGGACGTCACGACCTCCGGTAACATGGTTTGCGCGTAGGCTGAGCCAGCGGGCACGAACATACAGAGAAGACTCCGACGCAGGAGCTCCTCAAAATAATGCGCGGACGTGAAAAACAGATGGGGATTCGCTCTCCACAGATGCTAAGAACTGTGCTCGACGACAATTTACACCGCACTTCTATGCCTTGGACGGTTGGCCCAGCCAAACAGAATCGCCCAATCGAAATTGACAAGAACACTACCATACAGCACAGCGCTCTTTGGCAAAATGCGCCAGACAAGAATCAGGAAAGATCGGTGTGTGTCGCGTGGCGACGCAAAATCGAGAAGAACTGAAGGGAGAACGTTGGCTACTAGTATGTCACCTAGTCGAGGCGCATGCGCCCTTCAAAGTTCGGAGGGCAGAGCTTGAGAAAGGACGGCTCGTGTTTAAACGTGCTTGCAATGGAGGATTCGTCTTCGCTGATCTGACGCACACCAAGGTGTCCGTACACTGCGGCGACTACAGCAAATTATTTAAAATCTCCATCCGCCACACCAATTCTGAGGAGGTGTTCTGTGTTCTTCAATCAAGAGAGGAAAAGTTCGCGACGTGCCGTATCTTGTCGAGTCACGTCCGGCAGGTAAAACAGGGAGGGCGCATGCAGTCTCACCAGGGGTATGTATCTCTTGCTAGCTCGATACAGAATCAGAAGGAAGCAACGCACAGCTGGCCGGCCCATTTGGCACCAAATGCAAAATGCCAAGCACGTCATGGATCAAATCAAGTCATTGGAAAAGCGAGGGTGAAACCTTGACGTTTTTAGCATGCTACAACGAAGTATTCCCGGGAAAAGAGAACTGAGCCCAGAGCGACTCGAACGCCCAGCCTTCTGATCTGGAGTCAGACGCGCTACCATTGCGCCATAGGCCCGTGGACGGGAGCCACAGTAACATACACTCGCTGATATTTGGCTGCCTCACGCCACACTCAGACAACGGTTAATTGTCTATTCCATGCTTAACAAGACACTTTAGCGTTTACGACGAAAGGATTTTTTGGCATTGGGGAGCTGCGCGAGTGATATTTCTTCTTCTGGTCGTGCAGGCATCCACAGACAACAGCGAAAGCGAACAAGGGGGGGCCACATACCAGAGACGAACGAGAACCAAAACGAATTGTCGGGGGGCTTAGGTGATGTCCCAGGGTCCTTTCCACCAATCCAAGAGTTCCCTTCTCTATTATGTACATTATTCACAGTTGCATCCGTGGTAGTGGGGAGTTGATAAGTGTCCAAGAAATGCACACGACAGTTGCGCCGCAGGGTGCCTCGTCTCTCATCTATGATCTAGCATTCATCCTACAGAAAGGCATCCTAGCCGCAACAGGCAGTAGCCAGTTGTGTACATGCGTTTGCGGCTCACCGTTCAGCCTAAGAATATCGAGGATGTTGCAGCAGGACCCGAGTCCGCTGCTTCGGCAGACACAATTGCACACGCTCGTGGCACGCCCGGCCAGCACTCTCAGTGGCAACACAGTACTGCGCCTACGTCGATTCCTGTCGTGTCTCAATGGCTTGTGGATTTAGGGTGATTTGACACGGATCAGAGGTCACTTCATGACTGTACAGGCCACGCCTCACTTGCTATGACGTGCATTCGTAGGAAGGGCTATACTAAAGATGTGTCCTTTGGAATCTCGATTAGCGAGAGGCACAACTGAATCAAAGCGTGGATGTTTCCCTAAAAACAGGCTCGGAAAGCGGCTGTGAAGGGCGAAGGAAAGTATGGACTCGTTGTTAAAATCAAATAAAAACAAATAGCACCGCATGGTTTCGATCCATGGACCTGGGGGTTATGAGCCCCCCACTCTTCCACTGAGCTACGGTGCTGATACGTCGTCCGAACCTCATAATGCGTTTGTACGCACCGCACCAACAGGCCGGGACCTAGCATGCTTCGTGTTCTCAGAAGCGCGTAAATATTTTCGTTGAAAGCCCTTTCCAGCAGAAGCGAGTCGCACAGGGCGTTGCTGACAGCCTACAAATGAGATACGCTGCAGTCAGGTTCAGTCTGTCCCAGTGGATGCTACTCTTTCAGCAGTGCAGCCTCAGTGGTTGTAGTCCTCTTGGATGTGAATCTTCCACGGCAGCACAACGGGAAGCGCTGCATGCAGATAGCCGGGAGACGCTGACGCGAAAGCACTTGTTCTACTTTGTTCCCTAGCGTCTCCACCGGAGCCCCATATCCCCTCGCTAGGTGCAGATTTGGCGAGGCGCGGTAACAGAACAGTCCGGCAAGCTGTGATCAGCCTAAAGCCTGTGTCAAGAAGTCTGGTCGAGACCTTGAATACACAATCTCCATTCCGTTGATTTGTAAGTACCCAGGGAAACAGAGAATATCAGCAGCGATTCCTTCGTCTTCTGCTGCGTGTATCCCAGGTGAAGCAGCGTGTTTCCGCCTACAAGTGGTCTAGAAATGTTCGCATAAGCAAACGCGATCGAGTTATCGGAGAATGGAAAAAACAGTGCGTCCCTGTAAGGCCTGCTGTACACCCAATGCGTGCCTCGACAGCGCATGTGTTGTGTTTCAGAGACCAGGTTCTGGTGTCGCTGTCTCCCTTGCTCCTGTCTGCCCTCCCGGTGGCGGACTCCCGGCGTCTATCTCTCGCTGGGCGATCTCTCCATGGTCTCTGTTCCCGCTGTCCACCCACTTTTTAACTGTCCTGTGGAGCGCTTTCTGCCACGCAGCTGCCTCTTTCTGTCCGCGGATGAGGCGTTTCGCCTGGCAGTGTGTCTCGGCTGCGCCTACTGCTTCGACGTATCAAGCTCCAGCCCCTCTCGTACTTTCCTTGCAACGAACTCTTTGATTTTGCCCTTCCGCTTATTCCTCCAGAGCTCCTGGGGGACGACGACGATGCTCCACCCCATAGCGGTCAGCAACTCGCGCTTCATGCGAGTTTGGGCGGTCGGCGCCGTCGTGCCGAAGAAGAAATGGGCTTCGCCATCCACTTCAACTACAAGTCTGCGAGACGGAATAGCAAAGTCCAAGACATAAGGCCCCAGAGGAAACTCCACGGAAACCTGGGAGAAAAGTCCCTCGTCGAAGAGCAGTCGGCCTACGCGTTTCTGTACCTGCGAAACGTGGACCAGGTTCATGAGTTGCTTCTCCCGGGCGAGCTGCAAAAACTGAAGCACTTCCCCATCATCGACGTGGAGCGGACCTATTCTGTACTGGAGATAAAGGTCGATGATCTTCATCTGTCGCCAGGCGCGCTCAAAAGGAGAGTTCAGCGGCTGCCGCCTCAGGGAGCTGCGAGCCAGCGCACGCAAAGCGTTCGTCAGCAGGAGCGAGCGACGTCTCACCTCCTCCAGGGCACAGACAGCGCGTGTTTCGAGCACTGAAAACGGGATTTGAGTGTCCTGCAGTGCCGATGCATTCTGCTTTATCCACTGTGCGTCTTTGGCAACGCCTTTTGTCCCGGAGACTTCACCCTCAGCACGCGATGGTGTGGGCGCGGCCCCTCGCGCCGAAAAACCGAACTGTTCCCCCTTCCCTCGAGCGCAAGCGGTTGCAGGACGCTCCAGCGTAGATTCGAAGAGAAGCTGCCCGTCACCCCGCGATGCGTGCGGCACGACGCTGATTTGCGAGTGAGTCGAGACGCAAGTGATCGCATAGGCCAGGTTCGATAGCTCGTGAATAGACAGTTGACTCAGCGTAGCCGGCGCTTGCCCGCTGAGAAGATTGTCGAGCACAGCGGCAGCCAGCGTAGGGACCTCGAGTCGAGAGAGCGCCAGCGGCAGAGCCTGCGCATCAGAGAGAGACACACGCAACCGTCTCCAGGGCACGTCGTTTCCTGGAAAGTCGACTGTGTGTATGCCAGAGCTCCTTCGCACGATCTGCTGAACCTGTTTCTTACGAAAGAATCTTCTGGATGCGAAGTAGAGGACTGAATTTCGTAAAGTGGACTGCCACACAGTCGCACGCTAGACTGAACGTTACGTGGATTCAGACGCGCTTAAGCCAGCTCCAATGCTGCCCGGACCCCCCCAACCCCCCCCTTCCCCACCCCTGTCCTACACATTCAGCGGGAGCGAAACCAGACAAACGGAAGACAAGGAATGCCTCCAACAAGCCGTAGCGGAACGGCAAAACCGCATGCGTGCGCCGGGCAGATTCTGAGCGGCTCGTGAGCAATCGACACGCGAAGCCTATCGCCTGCAAAGTTCCTCTGGTGTGTATCTCACCGCCAGGAGTGAAGGCGTATCTCTCACAGCCGCAGCAAGAGCTTGCCTGCTTCTCGCGAATCTGCGGAATGCGAGGATGAGGAGTTCCTCGTCTCGCAATCGGTGGCGGGCAAGTAAGTGGACGATCATGGTGGTCCCAAAGAGCGAACAGCGTGACGAGCTGGCTTGCAGCGTCTCCTTGACTTTGTCTCGAAAAAACACAAAATGGCGGTCTCCCAGCCCCCCGAGTTTCTCAAGGTCTTGGAGTAGGCGAACGAACGCCGCAGGATTCTTTATCTCCGGCAGCAGAACGATCGCCCGGCGACGCAGCGCCGACGCAAACGAGTAGATCTCGACTCCCAAGCGCGCGGCTGCGTGCGCGATGGAGAGCAAAGCGGACACCGGAAGGATGTCTGCGTTGGCTTTCGCGATAGAAATCGCCTCGCCCAACATCTTGCCGAATCCGGCCGGCGTGGGAAGCGTCGACTCTGCGCGACAACACGCCGACTCCCAACGCCGCGAAGGCGAGCACGCCGGATGCGGGCGCAGGTGCGCCAGGGCCGCGGGATAGTCGTTTCCAGTGGAGGGAACGCGAGGCAACCGGAGAGACACCAGCGCCTCGAACTTGACGGCCAAATCGAAAGCCGCCTCTGCCTCCTGGCCCGGAAGAAAACGTCTTGGCAGCTTACAGTACTCAGAGACTGGGATGAGCTTACGAGGAGAAGCATCATCAGAGGAGCACGCATTTGACGACGCCGCAGAGGCTGAACAGCCCCTCGGGTATGGAGGCGATGCAAGCTTCTCAGAAATCCCATACGCGTGCGAAGAGGCGGGCGGCGAGGGCCCACGCCGGCTAGGGTCTGCAGAGGCGCGAAGATTAGGATGCGGGGCGGCGGCCCTCGAGCGGGATGCATGCGATGCCACACCCCCTGGCGCCAGTCCAACGCCGATCCTTCGTCTCCTCTCCTGGAGGTCTTCTTCATCTGAGTATTCGCCTTCATCGAAATAGCTCGTTTCCTGCGTGAGAGCCGAAGGCCCAGTCGAGGGGGGCGTGCACTCGTCCTCGAGCGGATGCGCCGCCGAGCGGTCTCGTCCGGACGAATCTGCGGTGGACGGCTCGCCTTGTCGGTCTACAGGGAAGGCCGCTAGGGCGTGCAAGCCGCGTCTGCAGATTATCCGGTCTTCGCTGGAGTCGAAAATGGGCGCGCTTCGGAAGAGGTTCAGATCCGCCGCGTGAGGGGTGCCTCTTCCGGCACGCCTGCCGACGCGCGAAGCGCTTGGTGATCCCGCCAAAGATCCCGAGCTTGAAAGGGTAACACCAGACGGGAAAGAAAGGGTTTTCTGTTCGAAACGCCGCCGTGAGAGCTGGTGGCGCGGGGCGAGGACGGACGGAGTAGACGGCCGTGGACACAGAAAGTCTTCCTGTCTCCCCTGTCTATACTCAGACCCCTCATTCCCTACGGGCACCATGTAGGTCGCAGACGCCGGTCTCCGCCGGGGACCGTCTGGGGCGATCCGACTGAGAGGGTTGCGAATCGGCGGCCGTGGCAGGAGGGCCCGCGCACATCCCGAGGACTGGAGTTGCATTTTCGCCTGTTCTCGGCAAAACAGAGTCAAGCACATGAAACCTAGTGCAAACTCTTCAGTCGCCTCTCAGACACTCATGGTCGCCGTCGTGCCAGCAGAAAACGGTTCGCAGGAGAGCCTTGCACGGGGCAGCCCCCGCCCCAGCTCCCTCCTCCCTGTAGGTGGAAGGTCTCTCGTCTCTCCGTCCTCTAATGTGACAGGCAGTGAGAGCGGCGCGCCCTAAGCGTCTGTCTGGCAAAGGTTTGCGCGGTCATCCCTGAGGGCTCAGCGGAACGGTAAGGGCTTCTTCAGTTCGGTGAGGCGCCACAGCCTGCAGGGCGGGCTCTCAAACAACTCTGGCGCGCAAGCTCAGAGTCGGCCACATCCACGCAAGCTAGAAGAGGAAGCCGGAGTTCTGTGCGGCTGCAGGTGCACAGCAAACAGCGTGATGCCCTGGCCAGCGGCCCGCGAAGAGAGCAGGACCAGAGGGAAGAACGGAAAAACCGCCATACGGCCCGCGCATGCGCTGACGCTGGAGAAGAGCGCCTGCGGGTTGCTCTCAAACCGTGAGAAATCTGGAAGACGACGCTACAACAGGCACGAAGAGAGCTCCGCTCCAGTGTATTACGCAGCTGAGGACAGAGTTAAAGCCGAATTTTATGAAAAACAAAACCATATGGGCCTCTGCAAAGAAGAGCGGGAGGCATAGTCTAGCGTAAGAGCGAATTCGAATCAACCTGTATGGCTCTACGTGCATGCGCAGAAGTTGGCGTCGTCGCGCGAAAACGTGCACGTGCCGTGAGCTAGTTACTGGTGTTTTAGGAGCACCTGAGAAACAGTTTCACGTCTTTTCTTGGAAATGTTCATTGTTTTCTCTTCAGTGCTGGAAGGCGAAGGACAGCAACGCGGTCCTGTGGCACAAGACAGTTCTTGCCGCCTCGTCGGAGGGGCCTCCACAGACACCAGGACATACACAGGCGACACACTGTGTCTGTTCCCTGATTTTCTCTTGTCCGCGCGTTGTTCTGCGGTGTTGTATTCCGTCATTGGTTGCATCCTTGTCCCTAGATATCACTCTCGTCGTCCATAACTGTAGAGACACTGGGTTTCCCGCTCTCGAATCCACCCCGGAGCTACTCCCAAGCACCACGCGTTACGTTGCTAACATCGTGGCGGGCCACTCAACTTACGTCTTTTGAAATTCTAGCGCCTCACGGCTGTCTCCTTTTCTTCCCTTGCGTGCAGTCTACGGCACCGTCTTCGTCTGCAGCTGGTGAAATACCCGGGCGTGGAATCTGCTTTTCGCGCGCCGCATAAGAGGATTCCAGTTTGCTTCTAGTTCGTCCGCTCTGGATCCCAGCTCAGCTGCCTGACGTGCCTCCCGGCCCCTTAACGTCTGCTTCTGTTCGTTTTTTTTCCTAGTCTCTGTGGCTCATTTGTTCCTCTCCATTCGCTGGTCTGCAAACTCGAATTTGCTCGTAGACGTCTCCCGTAAACGGCTGCAAAATGGCAGAGTTGCCTTCGAATCTCCGCGGGCTGCTGCAGCAGTTTGGCGGCATGGGAGTCGGCCCCCCAAATCGCGACCAACCGATGGCAGACACGTCCGAGCAAGTGTATATTTCTTCCCTTGCTCTGCTGAAAATGTTGAAGCACGGAAGGGTAAGTTCAGGTCGGAAAAAGCATCAATGGCTCGCTGCGGAATGCCCCTTTTTTTCCAGAATGAATCAGCGTTCTCGTAGAGGTAGTGCAATCCGTGCACGGCGGTAAACCATTCATTTCTGTGTCCGGGTGTGGAGTACGAAGCGGTGCGCTTCGGTATTTTCCTTTCGACCTGAACGAAAACGGCAGCGGCCTCGCCATGGGCGTAGCGATCAAGCACCATGCCCATTTAGCCGAACAGGTTGTTTGTAACGGACGGTTTCCAAAGTTGACTGCCCTGTCGCTCCTCTCTTTAGCTCGGCGCACGTTTTCGCGTCTCGCTTCGCCTCCGGCATCCTGTTTGACGATCTTATTTCGGTCGTTTTTGCGTGTCCCTGTCCTCTTTCTCAGGCAGGAGTTCCTATGGAAGTTATGGGTCTCATGCTGGGCGAGTTCATCGACGATTACACAGTTCGCGTCGTCGATGTGTTCTCTATGCCGCAGTCAGGTGTGTGTGGCTTTCGGCAGCTTGGCCAGGGAGCTTGTGCTTCGTTATCGCTGTCTGTCGGTCGCGCAGCTATATTTCCCGTCGCGTGTGAAGTTTGAAAAGGCATGTGTCTCCGGTGCACAGTATTCCGTAGACTGCTACCCGCCAGCTCCAGGTCTGTCTGGCGCGTGACGGCTTCCAGTGCCTCCCTGGTTCTGTGAATACTGTTGGGAACAGGCAACAGCGTCAGCGTCGAAGCCGTGGATCCGGTCTACCAAACAGAGATGCTGGAGCAGCTGAAGCGCACCGGCCGCCCCGAGATGGTCGTCGGCTGGTACCACTCTCACCCTGGCTTCGGCTGCTGGTTTTCAGGTAGAGCATTCTTCATTCGAGTCTCGCGGCAAGTGCGTTCCCCAGCCGCAGGGGCTTGCGGGGCTCAGCTGTCTGCAGAGGAGATTTGGGGTGCTGCCCGAGCCTCTTTGCCTGGAGCGGCTTCGTAAGCGACGCCCGTGAGGGGAGGGGGGGGTTGGGGGGACGGGGGGGGGGAGGGCACGGAGATTGACTTTGCGGTGTGTCTGCGGTGCTGAACGCGTCGCGAGGATTCGCAGAGGAAACCGTGGTCCCTGCGAACGCATCTGTGTGGAGTGCACGCAGAGACGCATACGGGGTAAGTTTGTATGCTGAGTTGTCAAGAAAGAACTGTGAAAGACGCCTGGCTTCCGCCATCCAGCTGCGAAGGGCGAAGGCATGCGGACGTGGTGGACCGCGGGCGGGACGGGGAGGGGCACTGTGCGTTATGTGTAGCTGAGCGGCGCATGCGTGTGTTTCGCTTCTTTGTAGGAACGGATGTGAATACGCAGCAGAGTTTTGAGCAGCTGAACCAGAGAGCGGTGGGCGTCGTCGTGGACCCGATTCAGTCCGTCAAGGGCAAAGTTGTTATCGACTGCTTCCGCCTCATCAATCCTCATCTTCTCATGCTCGGTGAGTGTCGTCGCCTTGGCGAAGAACACGGATAAAACCTCCCGAAGTTCGTCGCTGTGACACGAGTTTTTGCCCAAGTTGGCTGTCTGGCGCGGCCGTCTCAGGCTCGTAAGTTTCATGGCAATCGATGAGAGGGTTCGTCCGGAGGAGGGGTCGCGCTACGGGGTGAAGTGAAGTAACGCGATTTTCGGAGTGCACTCCACGCGAGCAAGCTAAGGTGCTGGGTGGCGATGTGTCACGTTGGCAAAGGGGGTGTCGCGCGCATTTTTAGTGGCTCTGCACGTTCGGCTTCTTGCCTGGCTCAGGTCAAGAACCCCGACAAACGACGAGCAACATCGGGCACCTCCAGCGGCCCACAATCTCGGCGCTGGTCCACGGCCTGAACAGGAACTACTACTCCATCGTGATCAACTACAGGAAAAACGAACTGGAGAACCAAATGCTCATGAACCTTCACAAGAACAAATGGAACGATGCTCTCAAACTCAAGGTGAGGCGCTGGAAATCCGCCACAGAGATGTCACTTCATGGTGTGCAGGGGTCGGGGCGTCCGGGCTGGCGCGTGGTCGTGTCTACGGTCTGAAACCCAAATTTTCACACTGGCCTTTTCGTCCCTCGAGGAAGGCTTGCTTCCAATGTTACTATTTGATTTCCTCGATGTTGGCACACGCGGATCTGTATATTACTTGACGCTGGGGATCTCTGAGGGCGGTCTGGGCGGGAAACCTTCCATGATGGTGTTGGCACATGTATAGAGACTCATCCGTCGGCGTACGTGTTAGGATACCGCGTTGGTGTCGGCTAGAGAGAGAGGGTGGCAGACAGGTAGTTAGTGTGCCCCTGAGGGCGCGTCACGAGTTTCATGTGTGTTTCGCTGAGTCTGCCTCTGCATGCAGCCGTTCGACGAAATGGCCGCTGAGAGCGCAGCGTGCACCAAGTCGATGAAGGAGCTGTCGGAACAGTACAACAAAGTGGTTCAAGAAGAACTCAAAAAGACGCCCGAGCAGCTGATAGTCGAACGTGCCGGGAAGGTGGACGCCAAGAAGCGACTCGAAAACGATGTCGATACGTTGATGACAGAGAACATCCTTCACTCCCTGGGCACGATGATTGACACTCTGGTTTTTTAGTGGCTTGCGGTGCAAGAAAGTACGCTTCGCGTTCTGTATCGTATCCTCGGATGCAGACTGCAGAATCGTGGATGCCGCTCTTCCATTTGCTGCCTGGCTCTGAGAGGCATGAACCTGTTCATCTCCACCAGTGCCCAAGACACAGTTCGGCGTTGAAACTGGGCGCTCTGTGGTCGTACGTCGCCGCAGATGAGTATGTGGTGGGCAGCGCGAAGGCGCAGAACCAGATGCGTGCTTCAAACGATTGAAACGGTTGTTTCAGTGAATATGTACCTCTCAGTGAGGGGACCCAGAGGCGCGCCAAAGCGACCGGAAGGGTGATGAGGCACCGTGGGCTACACCCTGGCGCGTTTCACGATGAGCTTGGCGTCTGAAAGCGCCTTTTTGCAGGATGTGGATACAGAGCGAGGCGCGAGCGCCGAGGCCGCGTTCTGTTTGGACGCGCAGCTTGCTTGAACAGACACAGGCTCCTCTGAATGCCTTCGGAAGCGAAGCCATAGTAGAGGTTGACTCATCCGGCCGTGGCAGTCATGTGGGAGTGCTTTTTGGGAACTTTAGGGTCGATTGTGTTTCCTGGCTCCTCACACGTATTCGAGTAGTGGCAAAGAGCAGTGAACTGTTGGAGTAAAGAGCGTTCGCACGCAGTACGCAGCGTGGAACTGTTACTTCAGCGTTTAGGGTTTCGGCTCCAAGAGGACGACCTTGCCTCATTCGCGACAGCTTTCTAGGCGGGTCGTGATGAGAATGTAGGCAGATGCACCTCGTAGCACGTGTTTCAACCGAACTGCGGATGAGATGTCGATGGGAAGCGGCACGACCGGCGAGTGTGCTTCAGGGGGAGCCTGGTGCCGTCAGCCGGTCCTGAGCCTAGTAGCGCGACAGGCTCAGAGCCAAGCGGGCACGGACGGACAACTACGGCCAAAAGGAAAATAAAGGCAGAATCTTGCCTTAGTGAAGTGCCATATGAGTGATATTTGTCATGTACTCATAAGTGGTTTCTGAATAGGAAGGGTGCGAGGGAAATTCACACGCGGTGCCGACAGTGGTTATGTTTCTGTCCGCTGACAGTTCTATTCACCAGCGTGAAGACCAGGCAAAGAGGTGTAGCGGATGATTCATCCGAGGCAAGGAGGAGCCTGCCGTGATGCAAAGACGTGGGGGCGACAAGTCATGTCACTAAGCGCCGCGTAGTGAATCAGTGTAGGAACTGGTCAAGTCTTTGGAGCTCAGTTCATCGAACCCCTTCCGAAATTCAACATGTGTACGGAATGGGCTCTCCACAGATAGTGGAAGTAGGGAAGTGAATATACGGACGGCTACGGCCTCCAGCGAATCTCCCGGCCACCTCCGACAAGGGCATTTTTGAGTCCTCGTGGATTCGCCCACTCACTGCCGAGATAAGAATCATCGTCGTCATCTTCAAGCTCCTGAAGGCATGCAGTTCATCATGCTCTGACAGAGGAATTGAAAAACTTTGGCGCGGTATGTGCATACGGGGGAATATACGGTGCATTACTTGCTCATTTGTGTTTCACTGTACTGTGAAAAGCGAATTGCCGAGGGCAACTCTGATGTGCAGTGCATCAGCAGCTGTTCGCTTGACAAAAGAGTACAACTCTGTTTTCCTGCAGCGGAAAGAATGTCGCTTAAACGTTAGGGGCGTTGACTCTGGCGTTTGAGTAGGCGCGACAGCGAATTTCCGGTCTGGATCTGGTGCTCTAGTCTACCCCTGCGTGTTGTCAAGCGCACCAAGGTTGTTGCGGTTGTTCGTCCCGCCTAAATTTCAGTGGGAGGCTTGTAAAGCATTGATACTAACATCTCTATGTTTCCGGAGTAGTGGCAAGTCAGGTGCGGTTGCGGCACCCTTCCCTCTCACTTGCGCTGTTCGAATAATGTTTAATACCATGTGTCCTGTGCGCTTCCCAATAGCGTCTTGCTTCACGGTGTCACACCGATTTCGGCTCATGGTTCCGTCACACTGTTAGTTCCACAAGTTCCTATTCTTCCTACATGTTCAGTTATACCGTATAGAAGCCCCGTGGCACAATGGCGTCTACAGAGCTAGTGGGGCGTCGCTCATCACAAGTCAAAGCACAAGAGCTTGATTTAATGTAGTAACGGCCAGTTCTTCAAGCGCGGCCCACTCTTAGGAGCAAGAACACGAACCTCTAAAGCTCTCACCTGCTCGTCTCGTCGTTTCTTGTGGCAGTAGGCTAGCATGGCTTTATGAGTTTCAGCGTCGATACGCGGTTCGCGAATTGGGGCTCCTGTACAGAAGGGTAATTAATGGTTCGCAAAATAGCAGCTGGCCAATCTCCAGAGAGACACTGCGTAGTGTGGAACGCCGCATTCTATGCCGAACGGGTTTTCAGTGCTCTGAACTGAAAGGAAAGATACAGAATCCATTTTTCCGTCTTTCTCTACCTTACCTGCTGCCTTTGGCTGGAGACGAGCAATGATTTTTGTCTTCTCGTTCTTGCCAACGTAATGCGAGAGCACCTTGTCGTTCTGCAGTTCCTTGCCTGCCCACCATAGAGCTGTCTTCTCTTTGTCAAACGGCTGAGCCGCAAGCGAAAACGCAGCACAAAGTCTTGCGTAAAGACCCTGTGGAGCATACCACACCTGTGTGTAGTCGTACGTCCTCCCGTTCAAAGCGTTGTGACACTCTGTACTACTGTCACGCACTGCACTGTGTGTCGTGTCACTTGATTAAGCGATTGACGTTGTTGGTTTCCCGCTTCAGTAGCTCAGGCGCCAGGAGACAGGGATGCAGGGACGGAGTCACTGAGGGCACTCAAGAGCTCACCTCCAAAGTGTTGCCCGTCTCTTCTTGCTCAAGCAAAATGCGAGCGGGGTCCCACTCAGGAAGATCATGAAACCCCGGGTACGCTATCATAACTGCCCCTCTAAGATTCTCAAAAGCGGATCTGACAGCTCTCGTCGTCAGAGGCTCCTTCGACTGAACCTGTGCCAAAAACAAAATAACTGTTCACTCGGTCACACCAAGTGCACATCGGAGGGCCACAGTGCTTGGCCTGTGCGGTTTTTCGTCTTGTTCTTTGTCTTGCTGACTGCTGTCTTGTGTTGAGACACTGAACTTCGAGCAAAGTGTGTTCTGCATGGAGGGGCTTGAGATCGCGAGGACGCTAACTCGTCATCAATGCAAACGTTAAGGAACGAGGTTTCGGAAGTGCGTCCAACAGTGAGAGGGACACTGTCTGTGAAATGACAATCGTTGCATCGGAAGAGGCGGCCCAGTCCTCGTAGCTGAAAAAAGAAGGCGGTGTCAATTTGCGCACACTTCAACGGTGTGTCATGCGGCCGGCGCAGAAAGAAGGTTGAATGTGGCCAGTGAGTAATGCATGGACACAATAGCAAAAGCACTCGCACCTAGTGCGACGATGCCAACCGCAAAATGAACACTGACCTTCAGGTGTGACACAGTTTCGGCCGACCTTGTTGCCGTCTCTTCCAAGATTTCCACCGTCTCTGGCGGAGGCTGCACTCCGGTTCTGTAGCCTGTTGGATCGGGATTTGTTGGCTGCCCGTACGCGTATACATCCAAATCTGACAGTTTTGCCACCTGAGGGAAGATGGAGGAAAGTCCAGTGCACTGTTTCAGCTACAACATGCATGAAGTAGGTGCCTCGGTGTATGCCTGCTCTCTCCTCCTAAATCCGCATGTTTGTGCCTCTAACAGTATATGTATCCGAGTGTCGTGCAGTTCCATAGCATCGTCGCGGTATGATGGCAGCGAGTCATGTCATCCTGAAGAGTGACACACACACCTCAGCGGTGAGGCCCCGCGTTTCTTCGGGCCTCAACGGCCCATGTGCTGCGAGGCCCTTGCATGCATCGGCGAGCTGAAGGGTTTGTAACCTAAGGTTGTACAGGTCGACGAGTTCTTCTCGGAGCTCGTTGACCCGCACAGCTGCCTGGGTCTCGAAAAGAAATTGATTTTTCTCGTCGGTAGTCTTGACATGTATGAGCACCATGATCAATTCCGGCGAGTACACAGCGTTGCAACCTGGTCCCTCAACTGAAAACGCCGAAGCAAAAGAAAACCACTCTGTAGGGAGGAGTTGGGTGCGTTTAATGAGCTGTCGATGCGGTTGCTATAATTCATCGTAGTAACTGAAACGCGCGTCCCGGTGCGCAATAGTTGTGCATGTACATGCAGGGAGATAAGGGCGCTGCACCCGCTTGGTTGCACCTCAACTGCGCGCAAAGTCCCGCACAAAAACCAGCTGACACGGGACCGCTTGTACGTTCCACAATATAGGCGTATCAATAAGGGCCTGCGGAATGCACCTTTCATGCGAGACTCACCACCGCTGAATACGTTGTCTTGCGATGGTATTCACGTTCCCTCGATGCCGTCTTCCAGATAGAACTCACTTCATGCACTACGCATGCCACTTCAAACGTTGGACAGAAGTCAAGCCGAACGAATCATGGCGTTCAGTCTTCCCAGGGACTACCCTACACACAAATCAATCAGTTTTGCCTGCTAGTCAGGTCAGCATGTTCGAAGCGAAATCCTCACGGGGATTCTCGCTTCGGAGAAATCCGCAAACGTCCTACCGTATGCGCTCACATCCATCAAAGCATGCAGCATAGCTTTCAAGAATCATGTACGAAATATTGGAGAGACAGACAGTCCAGCTGCGATGCATGCTGACCTGAACGACGCCAGCCCAGTCATCGGCGACTCTAAGCCACTAAGATGACTAGTGGCGTCCGTGATCCGTGCAACACCTGCTTTGGGGGAGGGGGGGCTGGGGAGGAGTAAGGCCTCTGCCCGTACCACTCGCTTTGGATACTAATATAAATGTCCTCTACCAGCAAAACGCTGGTGCCTGTGCCTCAGAGGTGTCCCTGCTTCATAGTTAGCGTATAAGTTGGCAAGGAGACAAAGTATGCAGATCTCGTTAGAACTGCTGTCTAAATGCAAAAGAGTCATGCAACGGCACCACCCCAAAGGAGGTAGCCGCGCCTTTTGTTCGTTCACTATAGCAGTAGTAATACTCAGATTGGCAGTCAATCAGAAGAGGGATGCGATGCAGAGCCATTCAGGTTGTCACAGGGTAACAGGAGCAAAGACGATCTGCTCATATGTGAATTTCTTCCCATGTGGATGAAGTTTTGCGAGGGCACCTCAGTGAAATTTGTCTCAGCAACTTCGAAGAGACGGTGGGCAGGTTCCGGAGACTCTCGCGGTGTTTTCTTTTTGTCAGAGCACTTGCACAAGGTCGTACGCTGGAGTTCTCCCTGAATGGCTTTTGCATGTCTTCAGGAAGAACTTGAGCGCAGCTGCCGAATTGATCTCAAACAATGCGAACGCGTACCTGCGAAACGGAAGAACACGCAGGCATATACCACAGCACTCGTCTTTTCTTCGTCCGCGATCTATTCCACGGTTGGTCCTTCTAGTGCTCTGAGGTGCTGCAGCGACAAAAAATAGTGCCGCTTCTCTATACCTTTGCCGTTGATCATCGCAGGCCAAAGACGGCCTTTCCTTTATAGCACTGTGGCACCGCCATTCGCTTCCGTTGTAGCATGGGAAGACGGGAAGGAGATAGTCTTGGATCTGCAGACCTGATCATGTGGGGCAAATGCAAAACTGACCGAACATCTTACGCAGCGAAACTGGATTACCGTTTCCCCGGAATTCACACGTGCAAAGCGATATAGAAAGCTCCGCGATTCTGGGCATTGTAAACGATTTTACAGAAATCCCCGCACAGCAACTCCTACGTGGCGAAACCGCTGGCTACGTCAAAGCCACTTAAGAAGGCACACAAGATCCTCGCGAGCTACGTAGTGCGGCGCTCTGTCTTTGCAAAGCATCGCTAGAGTTATCCCACATCCTTGCTCACTCCTTTCCCCGGTATTGAGAAACACGTCCTTGTCTGCCCGGCTCCCGTCGGCGTTGACGCAGGTTGCTGGGTCCTGGTTAGCCATCATGTATCTTGTCTTTTCCTTCACGAACCACATCCAATTGTTATTGGGGGGTGACTTCTGTACCTGTATGTAGCCGCCAGAGTCGGACAGTATCCGTCCGTACAAGGGACGCTACGATTGCGAGCGTCCTGAGTTCCCATGGAGAAAGTTCATCTGTGCTTCTGTTGCACCCTCGTCAGCGAAGGATTGCTCAAAATACCGAAGCCAATATCGTTTGCCAAAGACTTACCTCTGACCAGCAGGCGCCGGGGCCGAACTCCCAGTCTATTAGGAGGCCATCGAAGATGAGTCTATACTCCCCTAAGAGGTAATGAAGGAGTTTTTCATCAGGTCGTCCCGTGTACAGGGCGAAGACCTTGAGCTTATGAACCTGTTTCTTCAGGAGTCGGATAGATTCGTACCATTCCTGAGAACACGGGGAGTACATACATAATAGACGCTTCCCCTTCCATATCGGTACCAGACATTGCAAGACTCGACAGCAGTAGATAACTACCGACCCAGCTACGTTAGACGCGAAGAAGGGAGACGGGCTTTCCATCAGCAACTTGCCGTGACCCTCAGCGTTTTTTCGTGAGCGGGGTGTACCTTGTCTAGCTTCTCACTTGGGTCCCTCCAGAGGCCTCCCGAATATGCCTCATTCGTTGTTGGAGAGACAGTCGATCTAGTAATTGGAACATAAACGGTATCGCCGTACTCGTACGCTTTGCTGCATTTTTCCGGTATTTCTGAGGCGGATGCCGGGTAGCAGATAGAGGCGACTCCTTTAATTGGCTCTATCATATCTACAAACTTTTCCATCGCCTCGGCGGTGTAATCTACGCTGTTGCTCAATTCTTGTGAGAACAAGGTCGCCTTGTGGATGCCATCTGTACCTCCGTTGTATGCATCATTCAGAACTTGCGTGAAAACCATTCTAGTGTTGAGTCGCTCTGTAGTCGGCTGAAAGGTTGAGATGAGAATGGGTGCCGGCTCGCGCCCCGTCGATGAAAGGAATTGCCGAGCATAGTCGGGTGTTCCTAAGAACACACTCGAATCGTGTGCTGCATCGCCTGCGCCAGGCCGGGCTGTGCTCAGCTGTAGCAGGAACGCAAGGCCCACAAAAAATAGTATGATTGAATTCATTTTGAAGCGGGCGCGGCAGTTGAAACAACTGGCAGTGACCGAAACCTTCCAGGAACGGGGCTTCCCTTCAGAAGCCCCTGCAAGGCCCTGCACGAATCAATTGGGCCCTCTCCGACGCCGGAGGCAGGAGACTGGAAGAACACAAAGCCTAGACTCTTGCTGTCCGAGAAGACGAGTTGATACATCAAGCCAGGGGTCACGAAGGTGAAAAAATGAAACGCGCCGTTTCTGGAGGAGCGTTCTCGCGTATTGCTGCTGCCCTAATGAGTTTGCTCGTACTGTGAACGTGGCTACAGGCGATAAATTGAGTCTATATAACGACCCCGAGTCCTCGGCGTTCGTGCGTCGCGGCCGTGCTTACGCGATGCTTGGCCGTGCTTCACGTCGTCAGGGGCTGCACATTCTTTCTTCGGTGTGTGAAAATCGAACTTATCCATCATGCGGCGCTCACACCGTGCGCGGCCGGTACCGATATCTGCTGCCTCACAAAGATGACGCCCGTTGTATAACCGCTAGCTAGATGTAGATTCTGTGCGAGTGGGGAAGTTGTTTCAGCCTCTCGCATTAAGCCCATTTTATCTAATCAAAGAGAAAAACCAAATCTGCAAGTGACTGTCAGACGTGGAGCCGTGAGCGTAACGGGTAAAGCAACGTAACAGTAGATCGGACACGCAGAGAACATGGTGGAATGATGTCTTGCTCAGCGCTGAAGCGCGCGGAGTTTGCTGTGATGCGGGCATCGAGAAAGCTTGGAAGCCTCACACAGATCGTAATTCGGGCATGCATGGAAGAAGACGACCTCCAGGCATGCGGCAATCCCGGTTGGGTCATGCAAGATTGTCAGTCGCGAAAGCGAGGTGCTGTCTTCCGCCGACGAACACCCCGCATTCGAGGTGCATACGGATGGAACCCAAGCAGCCAGGTAAGATAAATATCCAACGTTGTGTGTCCTGTAGTCCGGTGCGAATGTATTCCGCTGTTATAAAAGTGATAATCTAGAACGCAGTACTCACCCATTCCCTTGTCGTAGGTTACCATTCATAGCGTGAGAAGTCGATCCCCCTGTTTCGTGCCACTAGCGAAGCCAACGCCAGCCTAGCGCTCCTTCCCATACCACATCACTCCCGCTATTGCGGCAAGATGGCTGCCTCCACGCCTCCGTTGGCCTCCACGACAAGAACAGAGGCGCGATGCCTTCAGAGTTGTCGCTCAACTGGAACGAGTAATGCGTATAACGTTAACAGATTTGAGCCTATCCGGGCACCCAAGAACATAACACTGCGACAAATCGTTCGGGTGCCCACTCCGGTCGCTGGGTACTACGGCAGCAGATAAGCGTTCATCTGCATCTGGAAAAGCTTCGGCCTCGCATTCACTCGAACAGCAGACATATCTAGACGATATCGAACTCTGCCAACATTCTCTCCAACGCGCGAAAGCACTAACTCGCCCGCGCCGCAAGTGATCAATCGCGGTTTGCCCCCGGATATTACGGCACATTGCTGAATCCGCAAGAGCGACGTTCACCCGCTACTGGTCTTTCCTTTGAAGAGTATAAGGACCACAGCGTTCGCCAGGGACAATTTTCTCAGCTTGCCTCTTTTCTTCGAACTAGGAATGATTTCACGCCCGTCGTGTGTTTTCGGGGAATGCGGTTCTGAAACCCGGAGGTCGCAAGCGGTCTGTTTGTGCAGCGGCATTGGGCGCCTAGTTTCAGCAATGCGAGCAATTGGCAGGCATAGGAATGCTAGGGCTCTCCCTTTGTCTAAAACACAAAACATGTCTGTGCTAAAGCAAAATAGTCTTGTCAAATAAATTATAGCGGAGATACACACAAAGATCCTCAAGCAGTTGCTGAGGCTGGTGCGATCACATCAGAAAATAATGTCCCATCCAGCTCGGCCCATGGGCTACCCGAGCTTGTTTTCAACCCATTGCTGACTTGTGGGAGCTTTTGTGGTTGCTCACGTTGAGAGTAAACTTCCATGAGGAGCCACGGCGCCTTGAACAGTGTCCTGTTCCTAAACGTCTGGACTTCTTCGCGAGACACTTCCCTGAAAGCACAACACACAGAGACTCATCGGCAAACCACCCACTGACGGAAGATACACATGCGCTTCCGGTATTCGGCGACTGTCGACGCTGCCAGTGACTGTCTGAGCATTGACGCTCTGACAAAACTTGCTGATTACTTGATTCGTAGGGGAGCGAATGGAGGACGGTCAAACAAGCAAATACGTTAGCTTGCCTCAGCGGTT
Source organism: Besnoitia besnoiti (assembly GCF_002563875.1). Classification (NCBI taxonomy): domain Eukaryota; phylum Apicomplexa; class Conoidasida; order Eucoccidiorida; family Sarcocystidae; genus Besnoitia; species Besnoitia besnoiti. Next base: position 985,767 of record NC_042359.1, on the reverse strand, counting down.
TTCCACAGTGCGACGGCAGCACACAACGGTATGAACGTAGGTAAGAGTATTATCCTGAACGCCGTGATTCCACCTGCAGCTCCTGAAGGTTTGTCCTTACCGGAGTTCAGAGACCATGCGCTCGTTGATGTCGAAGATCTTGTCACCCAATATGATCTGGCGTATATTCTTGTTGAAATCCTGGAAGATGTTCTTCGGTTTCTGCTTCCAGACGTCTATGGCTGCTCGCTGATACCTCACGAATTCCTCTTGAGTCAGCGTTTTGGAACGCTCCTCGTGCAGAAACTGCGCAATCCTCTCCGCTACTTGTGCGGGATCATACGTGGTCGTGATGAATAACCCGTAGTAGAATGTATTTTCTACACGCAGCGCTGTCATCGCCGTCAGATACCCAAGCTGCTGCTCGGTTCGCAGTTTGTTGAAAAAGCGCTGAGACATCCACCGATCGACCATGTACAATAAAGCCCGGTCGCGGACGTTCTCCAGCGGACCAACCTGCGCACAGTGACAATGCATCGCACATTCACAGGGTTCTCTGACGCGTGTGGCTGGCTTCGCTTAGTTCCCTAGCATTGCTTAGGCACATCAAGAGAGCAAAAGGTATAACCAAACACCACTCCAGCGGCGGACTCTGCTCTTCTGTGACATCCAGGTGCGCAAGGGCAAGGCCGCTTACCTCGATTACAACGTATGCTTGGTTCTTATTGTCCGTAGGATTCATATTCTGCCTCTTGGCGAACAGGTGCATTGGCCGCAGTTCGTTCGGATTACAGCCCGCAGTTGTTGCAACAACAGCTGTTCCAGATGATGATTGAGAGGCCTCCTGATAGGAACATGCTGACCCTTGACATGATCCAGAGCACTCATCACCCGTGCACGGTTTTTCAGCCGTTCTTTTAGGTGCCAGTCGGCATCCAGTTGCATCACAAGGGGCTGTGCTGCATCCACCACTTTCACACGGACTTTGAGACGTTTTCTCACCAGCACGTTCGCATTCGGACCCGCTGCACATAGCCACGCCGCAAGCGGCGCCGTCCGGGCAAATTTCCTCTGCGTCGCCGGTAGCGAAAATTCTGTGCAGACTAGGCGCGTGGTCATCCAAGCGCTGCTGCAGAAACGAGGGTCCCCTTTCAATCGCTAGACGACTTGCCGCGGTCGAGGGACGGCGCAACACGAAAACGGGGACGCCCTTCGGCCGTGTCTTCGCCTGCGCCTTGCGAATAAGCGCAGCCCACCGTTTCCTTAGTGCTCGGCGGAAGAGGGCTGTCGCGAGTCCGTTAGATCCCCCTTCTGCACCACGACTGTCGAGCCGACTTTGAGGCGACAACCTCGGGACCGCTGCGGCACGTAGTGCAAGTCGGCGACTCAACATGCGCCGCGCAGCTGAAGCGCCTGTTGGTACAGGTGAAGACGCGGGAGTCATCACGGTCTCCTGACGTTGGTCAACAGCAGGCAACGATGCTGAAGATGTAGATTCGTTCTCGGATGCCAAGGGCGGCATCACAAAGATACGGGGCGGGGTGGGCGCAGGTCGCGGCCTTGGTTCAGTCTCCGAGGGAGACGACACTGACCTTGCCGCAGGCGTTGGGGGGGTCTGGTGAGAAGCTCGAGTAGGCTCCTCGTTAGGGAATGGCTCTGAGCCAGGGGTTACCGTTGTCTTCAGGGAACAAAAGGGAACTATTGAAGGCATCTTGACGTTTTCAGCAGCTACAACATTCTGAAGAGGCAGCAAGGAAACCACGTCTCCTACGAGCTGTGCTGCGGACTGAGCCGAAATGTTTCCCTGAACAAAACACAGAACAAAGCGTTGAGATCATATGACTACGACCAGTTGTGTAAGACAAAAAACTAAGGGCTGGAGACAGATTTCATTCGCTTATGCGCGAGCGGCAGCCCGGCCGAAGAGCTCGGTAGCAACTCTGATACTCGTGACCGCTCTTGCTAACGCCGTTTTCTCCTGATGCGAAACACACCATCTTTCAACTTGGATGCCAGTACCTGAACAAGACCTTGAATGAAAGCCTCCTTCAAAAATCGATTTGCCCAAGCTTTAACCTCCTCGAAGAGCGCGTCTGGTGACCCTGCGTCCGATTCCATCTGAATTAAGGCTGCGTACATTTTGTGCGGCGGAACGTAGGGGTCCATGATAAGTTCCAGGACCGCATCATTCGCTTGACGGAAAGGCGTTCGATTGAACGCAGCCACACGAAGTCCAGTGCGCATATTGTCGAGAGCGAGCTCGAAGAACCGCTTTGCCAGAAGAGGGTTCCCGCTCTCTGCACTGCCCTCTGCGGCAGGACCCCCCTCTGCTGCTGCCGTCGGCGCGACCCCTCGAATGCAACGCCGACTCCGACCCCCGCCACGTCCTCTTTTCGCAGAGCGAGGTCGACGCCAGCTGATCGCTGTTGCACATTCATGACCGCAGACTGCGAAAAAGACTTTCGCGAAAGCGCAACTCCAGGGAGTCGCATCTCGGAAGCAGCAAGCCGGGTCGACCGGATCGCGGATAAAATACGAGCTTGGGGCCCCATGTGGGCGTGCAGCGTTTGCTTGCTGCCGCGGGCAACGGTGACTCCAAACGCCGCACTCGGCTGTATGTTTTGCTCATTTGAAGCGTCCACTGGTTTCGCCAGAGTTTTCGCCACTTGGCGCACAAAGTAGCTAAACTTGTCAGAAAAACCTGCGGCCGAGAGTGTCAACGCCTTCGAACGCTTCGCGACCGGGTGCTTCGGGGAACCCAACGACACACTGCTTGAGAGGCCAAAGGATATACCTCCTCGACGAGCATCGTAGAACCGCTGGTCACGCATCACAAACGCAATCCCAGAAAATGCACACTCACAGGCTGACGTATCCTACACTGGCGCCCGACGTGTTTATATCGACACTCCGCCCAGGCGCACTGAGTGACCATAATCCACGGCTAGCAAAACCTCACGAAGAGCCGAAACGCCTCCGCCAAGGAAACCGTCGCAGTGGTAGCAGAGCCACAGAACCCCCGACGCCGCCGACGGAAAGACTGGTGACTCTCAACTCTCGTTCGCGCTCGACCTGTTCACCGGTCGCACTGACAGCCGCGGAATCTCCCAGCTTACCTCTAGAAGAGCGAGATTGACGCTCTGAACGTAGAGCCCGGTCAGGATGCGCTCACGAGCCGCATCTGGCAGGCTTTCCGTATAGTAAATGTGAAGTTCGAGGACGGTCTTTGGAGACCTAAAGGTGTTGTCTTGTTTGTGAAATACATCGCACTTCTCCGCACACACGTGACTGCCGTCAAAGACAAGTGCAGCTGGGAGACTGTCAGTCCCCTGCACACCGTTCTTGGATTTGCGCGGGCGGCGGCGCACGAGAGCGACGCTGTTGGGAAGGTACCGATTCGGGGCAGGGAACGCCATACGACTCATGAGCATCAGTGCGCGCGCCAAGTTCAGCGGAAATCTGCTGATTGTCCTCCACGTTTTAAGGACAGATTCCGCTATCGGCTGCACTTTATGTCGAATCTTGAACCAGTGTTCGACGCGGTCTGCCCCGGCAGCGAGCTTCTTATCGAAGATAAACATTCGGACGTTATCTGGGACAAGGAACTGCTGCAGAGTCTGCTGAATGAGGTCGGGCTCAAAACGGTAAATGAGGTGATCTCCTGCTAGCACTTCCCGTGGTGTGTAGTAGTGCAGCCCTGGCAAAAAGGCGTACAGGACGAAGAGCGGCACAGCACAGACAACCCATTTGTAACCTGGAATAGGAAACTGGTGCACCTTGCCCCCGGCGTTTCAAGGAACTCTCATGCAAGACATGCTAGACTCAACTGCAGCGCTGATGATGCGCAGGTGTCTCGGAACGGTATGTCAGCCTCTCAACATCAGAAACACACAGCCCGTGACGCAGGCCTCTACGCGCTAGCATCTTATCCACAGCCCTTGCTGACTCCTGTCTTGCTCTTGACCCGACTTTTATCGTAGAGCCCCGTCGATGCAGATTTCCAGAACGTCACAAAACGATCACTCAGACCTTTTTCCCGCAGGGGCACGTATGTCGCTCACCGTCGACAGCTTCGACAGTTAGCGAGTAGGGATCCGGCATATCCGCAAAAGTGAATCCGAGCCGCCGCATCTTGGCGATCTCCTCAATCCTCCAGCGCTCGGGACGACTCAATCCAAGATATCTACGACGATGCAGGCGCCACCACAAGAGACGCACGGGCAGCCTTAATCAGCCCTCTTCGATAGCGGTGCAGCACTCTCACTCCCCTCCCAGGCGGAATTCGAAAGGAAGCTCCGACCACGCGGACACACACGACTGCTCCCGGAGTTTGAAGGGTTGCTGCGTAATATAATAGCATGCGCAAGGCAACCGCCTGCCTCAGTCAAGACTGGCAATAATCGGAGGGTGAGCACCGCTGGAAAAAGTCACTCGGCGGTGCAGCGCGCGCGAGGACTAGAAACAAACGTCACTTCGTTGCGGTGCTTTACCCGTGACTCACCGGAGAAAGGTAAACAGCGCCCGGCCAATTTTATAGATGCTTTCTTCGGACCGGCCGTCTTCAGTTAAGCTGACGGCGACCTGAACTCGGAAACACAGAGCAGTTCCAAAAGCATCGAGTACTCTTTTCTGATGTAGCTCCTGACTACCTCATAATACTTTCCGCGTTTCTCCGAATTTTCCAGACAAAGCCATAGCAACAGCGCAGGAGAATGCTCCAGTGAACTACATTCTGTCTCGTTACTTCTTTCCGTCGGTGGGCTCCATTTCATCCAACCAGCTCCTCACCTGGAAGACCGTGCACAGCTCGGGCGACCAGTAGTCTGCAGAGAGAGACGTGATGAGGCCATCGCGTTTCAGTTTGCTCGCTAGAGAAGCTGAGCCCTGATGGTTTAGCATTGCGGCGATGTAGTTCAAGGGCTTGCTGCGCCAGTTCCTCGATTGCGGCGGCATGTAGAAAACAAAGACGACGTCATGGATATCCGCCTCTGGAATCGCCAAGGTCTGAGCCAGATCAGGGAGGAGCAGGCAGTCGCAATCGACACTTGTCTATGATTGCTCGCTGCAGGGCGACGCTACTGGGCTGTCCTCTCACGAGTACTTCATCATGACATGGACATTGGAGCTCACGGCATGCAGACTACGGAAAACTAGACATCTCTCTCCATCGCAGGAGATACTGGAAACCAAGTGGTGCCTGGCTTACCTGAGAGCCGAGCTCGCTGGGGTCAAGAGGTTGAAATGTTGCTGAGCATTCTTCGAAGACCGGCGGAGAAACCCCGCTATTGGGAACGCCGCTGAAGTGCCTTCGAATAATGTTTTCGAGCTCATCAAGAGACTCGCGTCCAACTACAGCCATCGTCATCAGATTTGAAGAATACCTGGCACGCAAGGAGCCCAAACGCTGAAGCACTGAATGCCAACTTTCCGTGGCCGCGTCACGAGTACAGCAACCCAAGATTGTAGATGGCACTGGGGTCATTCTCTCCAGCAGTTGTTACACTTTAGAATGATCAAATGCTTTGCTCGCATACCAGACGTAGGCAGTTCATCCAGTTATAGATCAAGTGCCAGGAAGCGTACATCTGAAAAACCCGCATGTGTATACTAGCACTCTACGACTAGCCCGGCATCCGTTTTGGAAATCGCCAGACCTTCCACCCTCGTGGAACAGAGATGCCACTCAGAGACGGAAAGAAAGGCATCACGGCTATCAGAGGCCGCAAAGAGGGCACATAGCTGAAATTCTGTTGTAGCGCCTCACCATTTGCCGTGGAATTCACGCATTGCGTCGACGGGGTTGATGCCTTGCTGCTTCGTCCGCTCTCTAAGGCTCTCAAGATTTCCGACAGTGAAGTTTGAGAATGGACCGCCTTTCTTCGTCTGCGTACACAGAGAATAGACGCGGTGGTCAGGTCTCTGGAAATTGCTACCGCCGCAGCATCTGTCAGCTCTGCTGTTTGCAAGTGTCGGAGTCTTCGCAACTCAGGAGCTGCAGAGCGCCTCCGTAACCTGCTCCAGGATCTTAGCCAGTCGAATGGAAGAAAGGGCGCTGAGAAGAGTCACTTGCCCCATCGCACTTCCCAGCGCTACTCTGCTCTGCCGCACGTGGCATGATATTTCTGCGTTAGATGGGGAGAGAGTGAAGACCTCCAGCGATTACCTGTCGAACGATGTGGTAAACTCTGTGGGCGTCGTCGGTGAGATCGACCGTGTACTCCGAATGGACGGCGTTTACTTCCTTGTTAAGGTTCTCGTCCTTCAGCAAAGGCGCCGTGAAAATGTCTGCCATCCGGTCCAGTCCAGCCTCGAGAGATGCCGGACCGATAGAAAAAGAGAAAACCGTTGAAAACTTGCTGGTGAACGCATTGGTGTAGCCTCCGTGGTCGTGAATGAAGTCGGAGAAATCGTGTGTCCCGGGAAACCGCTTGGACCCCTGGAACAACATGTGCTCTGTGAAATGAGCGAGACCCGGAATCTCAGGCGGGTCAGAAGTAGAGCCGACGCCTACGCGGATCGATGCAGCGGCTTCGTCACATTCCGGATCTGACACTAGAAGGACGCGCATTTCGTTCTCGAGCACCACGTAGCGGTAGCTCCTTCGATCGTGTCGTGGCTTCCTTACTGAGCAGAGAGGTGTCCGCGCGCAAAGCAAAGACAAATCTTGCCGGCTGATAGGGGCGAAGTCTCAAGTAGCAGGCGGTGAGGCCTCACTCTGGCGTCAACTGACACGCGCCAGGAAAGGGCATGAGTAGAACTGAGTCAAAGGCTGCAGCCCTGGCACAGTGCCGCGCCTGGTCCGCCATACTGCTGCCATCGAAACTCCGCAAGGGCTTGCCGACGGGCAACAGAGACTACCAGAGAGCACAGGGATTCACCATCCGGCATATGACAGTTTCACGAGGGGCTCACCAGCCGAAGTCGAGTCAGGCTCCAGGCGTCTGACCAGAGAGAGATTCCGTCCTTAAGGATGCATAGTTAAACTCGAAATATGCGCCGGCATCTTCATTACGCTCACCGCGACATCCCCTGTCGGACACTCTATCCGACCTCTACCGGCGACTGATACAGATAACACAGAATGGTTGGTAGTCCCGTCCTATTGAGCCTGTGCAGTCTGAAGCAGCAGTCCACTACTCGCCCCGGAGAGGTACTGTATCCTCGCGAGCATGAGCCCAGAGCACTCACTTTCCTTGCGTTTTTGGGGACTTTCAGAGAACGCTGCTTCTAGGGGTCGGGGATCCAGGGTGACCGGCCTGGGACGAAGCAGCTGGGCCGCAGCGGGGAAACGCGCAGAGAGGAACTGCCGCCCCGGGGAACCATCTCCCGAGCTCGCCATACTCGAAGTAACTAGAAGAAACAGGAGAGTGCCCTGGCAAGCGATCCGTGATCGCACGTCCTTCCGGTGTGGAATCGACATGGTCCCTGTGTATCTGTAGCACGGAGTTTTTTGTACGTAGTTGCCCTCTCAAACACCCCGCCCTTGGCATGCGATTGGCTACCTGCACGCCAGGAGTGCAGCTTCAGTAAAAAAACAGCAATCGGAGAGACATTCTAGAGGGCCTTGCAGCGCTCTTCCGTCTTTCGCGCTAAGACGAGCCGCCCCAAAGAAATGGCGTCAGTTCAAGCTGGATACCGCATACAGCGTCGTGGAGACCGGTGCCTCCGATAAGCTAGCGGCTGAGGCAGAAGAGAAATAGGCAACAAGATCCCGCGATGTGTGGGCAAGGGTTCCACAGGAAAGGGAGAGAGTCACCCCCGACAGCTGGAAGACACTTTCGCAACGCGGCGTGCACGACAGCATTTTCGGCGACTGGCACGGAATACTACTCTGAAATCAATGTGGAGACACCATACTCAAGAAGAAGCTTGTGTTTACAACTATGTGTATTCTTCAACGAGCCAAATATACCTCAAGACGACACATCGTCAACAAGACCGGGAGAGAGAGCTAGCAGAAAATGGCTTCAACACGGCCGCGCGCACGCAAGCACCCAGGATTGGGAACGAAAGACACGCGTGACTATTTCAGAAAGCACCAAGAGGAGAAGACGGCGCCTTTGTTGCTACTGTGGCAGAGACTGAACTGATACGAGCGTCACTGCCTCGGCAACTGCCTGGGGAGGGTCAGCGCCGCAAGACAAGCCATGGCGGCTGCACCGAATGCAGGCACCACTGAGAGAAAGTCCTTCATAAACGCGGGAAATGAAATGCCTTATGGAAATTGTAAAGTACACGCCGAAAATGTGGCGCACGATACTTCGGAAAAGAGCTAACGCGCCATCCGGGGAGGCGAATGTCTCTGAATTCAGTCCCTTACGAGCTAGCCGCATAGTGCTGCGGGCCGAAGAGGCATATGGTTATATGCCGTGGCCTCTCCCGCCGCACAGTCCGCGGTACGCTGCGGTCAACCTCAACTCTGCAGAGCAAACTGATGTCTTCCCCTGATGGGTCGGTCTACTACCATAATTTCCGCCTCTCAGCGGGCATACCTACTGAACGTCGCTCTCTAGCGTGACCACACCCCGGAGACGGAGTGCGGTACGTCTGGTATCCTGCTCAATTTCCAACATGCACTGGCACATCTCTTGCTTGTTGCCGCTACGCCAGCCATCGAAGATCAGCCACTGTCTGAGACGCATGGCGACCTGTTCACCAACTTGCTTTCTAGGCGCCAGTTGTGCTACCAGGCAGCACAGCAACTCGAGCAACCCTGCCCAGGACCGAAACAAACTGCACCCAGCCGTCGCAACCCTACCGAAGACGACCGATCTATCTAAAAGACATCCGAGCTTGCGCGGCCGGACAACTTTGCATTAGGATCCCATTCTTCTTGTCTATCACTGGTATCCCACTGTGTTTCGCTTCCCGGCCGAAGTGGTCGTTTGGGAGTATTGTTGTTGCAACTAGTTTACGGCGGCACTCGTGAGGTCCCCTGTCCGCTTTCCTGTTTCGAGAATGCTTAGCAAACCGGTATGTACTGTTGACTGCGACAACCGAGGCCGTTGTCTGAGTTAGTTGTTCAGCTTCCTCCGTTTGAGGTGGATGATCTACCTTAATGAAGTCATGTGCACCATACAGCAAAGCTACTTTTCGGGTTGTCTCATTGCGTTAGAGATCTAATCAGACGCATGCATGTGAACTGGCGCGAACATGCTGCGCTACTAGTGATGCAGCCGTGATGTCTAACCAAACTGGGGGCTTGCTGGCCCTGGAGTTCGCGCACTTGCACTCGTCAATATCTTGACGTCTGAAGTCGGAATTGGTTTTGGCTTTCAACAGGAGGCCGTCAGTTCAAAAACAGAAGACATACCCATCTTCTTCAAAGTCGGAACCCTGCACAATGAGACATGTGTATATATACCCTTCACCACGCCCGATACTGCGCTCCGCAGCATCACGTGCCACCGTTAAAAAGCTTCAGGAACGCTGCGCATCCCCGCGAGACGCCATCCGGTTGTAGCGATCTGTTTACAAAAACTAGTAACGAACGAATAAGACAATATTGCAATATCCCTTTTGACACTTTGAACGCTTTGCGCGTAGTCATTCACATGAGTATCAGCTAGCGTTCGATGACGCGCTGTTTGTAGTGGTTTTTCCGCCCATGCGACGCGATCGCATCACTACACAGAAGGCAGACACACTTGTACGACCATGGCGGTTCCACGCTCGTTCATCGACAGCGTGGTACGCGCCAGGGAGCAGGCACTGCTTGGGACAACTACTCCATTTCAACATCCCATCAATTCCTTGCAGACATAAACGAATGCTGCAAGCGGAAGTCGCGCCGATTACTGTTCATCCACATTCACATTTCTCGTAACACGGTCGCATGTGAAACGGAAGGAAAATGGATTTAATGGGAGTCCAGCATACCGCCTGGGGTGTACGCGGTGACGTCTTACGAGGATTACATCATGTCGCCGCGATTGCTTGTGGGAAGGATATCAGGTCCGAACTCTGCCATCGAGATTTCGTTCAAACCACCGGTCATATTATCGTATTGAGTTTCGACAAGGCCCGCAATGTCCTGCACGTTGCCGCTCAAAATGTATGCAGCGATGCCAGCAGCAAGCGCAGTAGCAGTCGCGCCTCCCAAAACCTTCTTGCCATACTTGGCAAAAACACTGACCTGCGCGGCAGTGAGGGGGGGGAGCACCTCACCCTTCCCGAGCTCCTTGGCAACGGCACCTGCGACCTCATCGACTTCTGCGGTCTCCTCCACTTCTGCGTCAGGAGACGTCATTTGCTCGCTGCTCTGTGGAGGTGGGCTCAGGTGCGGGAGGTTCCACGGGGGGCAGCCGGACTGTCGCTGCCAGTGCTGCCAGTGTGAGAGCGGGACATGATAGATTGAACGTGGGACGGGCGGGTGCCTCGCGGATGACGACTGGCATAATCGAACGACAGACCAGCCGCAGTGAGAACTGAAGTCACGGCGAGTGAGGTCAGTCCAGCCCCCGTGAGGAAGCTGTGCTTCAAAGGTCGAAGCATAGCAACGACAGACGGGGGGATACGGGCCGGAGGATGCAAGGCGTACGCGAACAACAGAGCAACCGTGGTGAGAATTGAAACCACGACGAGTGAGGTCAGTCCAGCCTTCCTGAGAGCGCCGGCCTTCGTGCGACGGGTGGTTTTCTTCGCGCTGGGGGCAGCCGAAGCGAGAGGCGCATCCGTCTCCTCGGTCGGTGCAACATCTTGTTCGGCTTCGCTGACATTAGTTCGGGTGAGCTCCTCAGAATCTGATGCGTAAGAGACCTGCACAATGGCGTGCTGGAAGAGAAGGGCCAACAGGCCAACTGCAATGACGGAGGTACGCATGGTGAAAACCGGAGAAACTTGTGGGAAAAGAGTCAGGAATGGCCTGGAGGAGGAGAAGCTGCGAGCGAGGTGCGACAACGCAGCAGCTTGCTTCCTGTCCAGGAGGTCGAAGGCAAAAGCCTATCGGCGACACGGGAAAGTTTTGGACGGATGAAGTTGAACAAGGTAGGAACTTACACGTGCAACGGAAGTAAAAGAAACGCTCAAAAGGTAACAGCACAGCAAAAAGTGGTCGCTCGCCGTTGCGTGCAGCGGAGGTCTTTCTCCATCCCTCCCTGCGACGAGGAGCCCTGTGGCGCCGGGGTGGAAGGCGTCTCTGCGCCCGAACCCGCTGGGTCGGTCGCACTGACTGTGCGGGAGGTGCCCTGGAAAGGGAGACCCTACACCAAGAGATACCTACGCTGGTTTTGCCGACGCCTCCTGCTGGCGACTTTGGCGATAGTGACGCGCGCGCCCTCATCGAGGAAAAGATGCTACGGTAAGTACAGGCGCAGGAAACGGTCACCACAGGCTTGCGAGTCTCCTGCTACTCGCAAGCTAGCTGCGTGGGTAGGTAGGTCTTGCCTCTTCCCACAAGAGCGGCAACCCACAATTGAAGACGGAAGAAGAGATCCCCCTGCATGCCCTCGCGTCTCACACCCTCGCCCCTGACGGTGAGAGGGCGGTGGGATTCGAACCCAAACTCGAACCGCCGGTCGTTATGGAAAGACGGCATTTGCCTAGTGCCCGCGCGACAATGGGACCCTTTCCTCCGCCTGTTTCTCTCGAGGTTTCTCGCGTGCGCAAAGAAGCCGCGCTTTTCCACCGTGCGTTGGAACCGGACGATGTTTCGATGCTTTTTCCTAGCATGATCTGTATCGCGTCAACGCTGCTGAAGTCTGCGCAGCCCACGTCAGCGGATACGATGCTGTGGCAAGGTCCTCACTGCCCAGCGCGTCGGCGTGCGGGGACAAGTACGAGTGCGTCATGCATCGGCTGGAGTCAGGCTGAGGTATAGAAACAGTCTGCGTCTCCACAGTATGGTAGCGAAGCACATGTAGTGCTGCTGCACTTGTCTAACTAGGCGGCGCCATGTTCCGTGCCTGGCCACTCAGCAGTGGTGCCCCCCTGCGTAGGCCAGTGAAAGGGACAGCACAAGAGAGTCGTCGCGTTGTCCGTCTTTGATAAGGATGCCGCTTCGCTTCCAGTTTGCTTCCGCACCAGCACGTCCATGGTGCACACAGTCACAAACGAGAGGCCGGTTGATCGCTTCCTACCGGGGAAGCCCGAGTTGATAAGCACCTTGTTCCGTAGTAGTAGTCTAGGTAGGGTAAGCCTTCGAGGCGCGAATAGGACCGTACGCGGACGACGGACAACAGAACGGCAGCTGCCTCAAACAGTGGGACTCTAAGAGTTATTGGACAACAGTGTCGTAGAGAGGACACTCGTACATGGATCTCGACTGCCTTTGCTGATCGACTGATATTACGCAGGCGAAGGCGAGACGGATGCCTGGGCAGGCAGCACTGCGGCTAGTTCGGGGTGCAGAGCAGTCACCAAATGACCGCAAATGTCCTTTCGTACGCATTTGGTCCATTCTGCCGTGTTCTGAACAAGGACGAAGCAAAGCTTCGAATAGAATATTCGGTTTACGTGTGGTGTTCCTGACGACTGGGAGATGGTAGTCCCCTAGTCACGCACCGCCATATTGGCATTACGGAAACCCGCATCTCGGCAGAAGCCTTACAGTTAGGACGCGGTCAAGACGCGTTCTGTTCCAGTAGCTCCAGCAGACATCATTAAACGTCGGGGTAGCCTGACTCTGGCGACTGATGATGTCCACTGGCTTCTCACCACAACATGCACACACGTCAGAAAAGAACCGAAGTCTGTATGCCGCTACCACTCTCACACCGTTTCTCCCCAAGAATTCTGGCAGCAGCGAACGTGTCAGTGAGATTCTACGTCGCACGTGTTGCCGAAGGACTCACATTAAGGCATGAGGAAGCCAGCTGAAAAACAGAACTCTGTCGCTCATTCAGTCGACTGACACATCCATGTCCTCCACCGTGCCGCCTGGAAATGAGGCCGAAACACACGCAACGGCAAAGCAGACGCACAGCGCCGGCACAGTCGTCAGCCCGAACAACCGCAGCCATATCTTTGCTCGTACCGGTTCACAGCGCCCCCCGGCGGGACCCGGATTCGAAATGGCTAATCGAAGCGTCGCTCTGATTAGCCATTTCGAAGATGATGCAAGCAGTCGCCCGCAATAACGCTTAAGTGCCGGTTCCAGATGTGTGCGTCTGCGTCAGCATGGAACCAGGTTTATTCCACCAAATTTCGCTGCAGTGCGTCGAGGTGTCTCACGAAACAAAGTCCTTCGTCGATATAGCCATAATGGTACATGGGTGCGAGGGCCAGGCACAGAGAGTCGTCGACGCAACTCGTCGTCACACCCCGTGTCTAACAGTGTGTAGAATTGAAACTAGGGTACGAAGTCTACTGCCGCGTGGCGGCAACTGGAGGCTTGTCCCGTAGGTGATGCGCTGGTTGAAAGGGTTAAAAGAATTCTCGCGACGATGTCGACCGAGATTGTACGTCGGCGCTCCCTCCTTCAAACACTGGGGGTAAAAACTGTATAGCAACTGTGTACCTCCGCAGATGAGGACTGCACGCTAAGGCCCAAGGCAGTGACATCTGCCTTCACTTTCCCCGGACACTTGGGGCGCAGTGCACCGCGCAGACAGTAAGTGGAATCTAACCCCAGGTGGACAGCACTTGTTAGTCTTCACAAGATGCATGCACGCTCACCTCTTTCAGTTCTGCTTGACGCGGGTAACACCTGCTCATCGCGAGGTCGGACGCGCGCTTCGCTTGCCCCAGGCGGGTCCTCTCGTTGCACGGAGGAAGAGCTGATGAATACACTCCCGCGTTCTGTTTCCACCTTCCTTTCGACCTCTGTCGCGTTCTCGTCATCCTGCAACTCAGAGGGCCTGTACTCTACAAATGAGATACGAAGGATGACAGGAAAAGAGCCGCTGCAGACCCGTCACGCAGCCGTTCACTTCGGAGCGGCTGCAACATTCATTTGAACTCTAGGAGTTGACCAAGAGCGCCAGCAGCGCATACCCTCCACAGCGCCTCGATTATCCGGGGACACTGAAGACCCAGAAAAGGCAACCGCACAAAACACTCGAACGCACACACACGCAGGTCACCATGTGGTCTGCGCGCCCGCACCCCTTAAACAGCGGGGGGTGCCTACGCTCGTCAGCGGTCACTGTGCGCACCATCGACTCGGGTTTTCTCTTGATCTTGCAAAGCGGTGCCGGGATGCTGCACGTTCTCGTCTGTTTCATCTTCAGAGGCACTGAGGAAAAAGTGAAAAGTCTTACGTCGCCGGCCTTGCCAAAAGAGGATGACGTGGTCGTCGGAGGCGGAAACCATCCAGAGACCACCGTTATGGTGCGGCCACGCAACTGCGTTCACCGTCGAGGCATGCCCGCTTAAAACGAAAAGCAGGGACCCGTAAAAGCGATGCCAAATGTAGACCTGAGAATCTGAATCGACGCAACAAGTCAAAGCAATCCGCGCCTCTGGCCAGGCGCCCACCCGCAAGAGCAGCCATCGCCCCGACGCATGTTCATGCGCCCACGCATACATATGCTCTGCGCTTATCAAGGCATCATACACACAGCGGTAAGGTGTCTGGCGTGGGCAGTGCGTCAAAAACACTAGGGACTCTGAAAACAGTCCAGTTCTCACTATTGTGACCACCCGGCCTCGCAACGGCCTCTATCCTCGACGAGGGGGCAGGGGCCGCGCGACAGCTGGTGAAGGATTCGACGAGAAGGCGGCGTTTTACCTTCGGAGCCGCTGACCACGAAAGCCTCGTTGACACCACCGAACGTGGATCTGATGACGTAGCAACCCTGTTTGTGGCCGCGGTAGCGCTGGACTGAGCGGCGCTCGTCTACATCCCAGAGCCGCACAACCTGCGAGACGTGACTCAGAACAAGAACCCGAGACGCCGGCAGCACCTTGCACTCTTTTTACGCCACCCTTGAGAGCCACTTTCGGCCCTGCCTTCACTGAGGCGGGCGGGCATTCAGCCAAAGTTTGGGGTTGAGCAGCGTGAGCACATGCTTACGCATCCGTCCGTCAATTCACGGCGGTTCACACTGGAGACTCAAGCTCGCACCGCGGCTAAGAGGCGCATATAGTGTGCTTCGAGAAGGGGCGCTCTCTGCCCCATGCTGCTTTTCTAGCACGAGAAGACCTCCAACATGGGGCCAATCAGGGCGTGGCTGCGCTCTCATGGACGCGCCAAGAAAGGGCATACGGAATCCCCAAACGCTGAACCGTGCACGCAGTCTCACCGGGCGAGCGTCGGCGAAGTGAATGAGGAATTGATTCGACAGTGCCGAGGCGCAGACGGAGTAAATGACTTCCGTGAAGGGAATGCTGCAGCGCGCAGGGAAAGAATGGAACACACGGTACTGAATACCGCACACCGAGGATTCAGAGCCCACCCCTTCTACTCCGCAGCTTCGCGCGGCGGCGTGGAAAACGCCCCGAAGAAGACACCTGAGTGGGACAGCTTTGAGCTTCAAACGACCGACAGACTCAAACTCAGGCGGATTCGAACACTAATCGGAGAACCATCGAAACGCCGGCGAACGGCTGCGCCCGCTCCGCACTCTCACCGCCCAGACCACAGAGGAACGCAGACTTGTGTTGCAAGTGGCGCTGCCTTCGTTACCTGATCATTTCTACGCGGTGCTTGGTGTCGAGAATCCTTAGCTGCTTGTCTTGAGTGACGCATATGATTCTGAGTCCATCCCGAAGCACCGCAAGGTCCTGAACTCGGCATCCGAGAGCCCAAGTGAAATCGCACGTGATGTGCCAGCCCCGAGTGCCGCTGCTGCCGTCTCCGTAGGCAAGCGAACACAGAGCGACTTTTTTATCGCTTCCGCCGCTGACTAGAGCGTTGCTGCCTTTCAGCCACCCAACGGCCGTGACTGCTTGCGAGTGCGCGTTGATCCGCGCCAGAGGCGCCCGCCCGTTCTCCCTATCCCACACACAGACGTATCCGTCCTGACCGCCAGAAGCCAGCATGCGCTCATCACGCGACCACGCAATGTATGCCACCGCATCGTCGTGGCCCACCGACTGCCACAGCAGCTCGCACACTTCCTCCACCTCCGCGTCTTCCTCGTCAAAAGCGCAGACTGCAAGCTCCGATGCTCGCGGGCAGCCCTCCTGCTGATCGTCGCCAAGCCGCATCCCATTTCGCCGCTCTCCGTTCCGCTGCCGCGGAGTGCGGTCTTGCGTCCCCGACGACGAAGAGCCTCTGGGCGCCGCTGAATCCGAGCGATGACGGAGGAAAGAAGAGGAAGTTCCCAAATCCCCTCCCGGGTCGTCGGCTGCTGCTAGCCCACTCTCCTTGTCTGCCGTCACGCAACAGCCAGTTGGGTGCCCAGGCGCTGCATCTGAGATCGCTGCTCCCGAAAGCGACCGCGAGGAGAAAGGCAAGCGAGCTTTCGGCTGGACTCTCCACACCGCAATGCTCCTGTCTTTGGACCCCGACGCAAAAAAGCACCCTGTCACTGGCGACGCAGCGACAACCCAGACTTCGTCGGTGTGCGCTTCGAGAGACCGGTCCAGGTACACGGGAAGCGAGCTGCGCCCACACACGGGCCCCGAAACGAAGTCGCGCTCGGTGGAGCCCACGGTGCCGGAGACAGATCCGTTGGCAGAGACTCTCCGGGGATTGTAGCCAGATAATGCAGGGACCGGTGCGGTCGCTGCGTAGCCTTGACTCAGCGAAGGAGACGCCAAGGCGAAGCTCTCACGCGCGGCCGCTGTTCGAGGCGACCCCCCGGCAAGAGCGCTCGGGGAGGCTGCTGAGGGTTTCACATCTGTGCCCAATAGCGCGGCTGTCGCGGCTTCTCCAGACGCCGCCGCTCCCCTCCGAGACCGCCGGTAAGCCTCCTCGGCATGCGCCGCAGGAGCGTGGTGGATGTGAGCATGCTTTAGAGCGGTGGCCTCTCCTCTCAGCTGCCCTCCCCCCCACTGGCCGACGTCGCCAGCGCCTGGGAGAGGCCCGTGCAGGGCGCCGAGGGGCAGCGAGAGAGAACAAGGATCGTAGTGGTGACAGTGGTGGTCGTGGAGGAGGGAGTACGACTCCAGAGACGTATTCGTGTTGTGGAACAGACACATGAGAGTCTGGTGCTGCAAGGCATACGCGAGAAGCACCGCCAGACGGCTGTTCGGAAGAGACAGAGTCGGGGGGAGAAGATGTTTCATGCGCAACCAGAGATTCGACCGCAGCGTATCCGAGAGAACGGAAAGATTTTCCAGCAGAGCGCCGGGCTCTGACTGCATCAATAGCGCGCTGCATGCCTGCAGCCGTCGGGACGTGCTGGAGTCGAAGACCGCGGGCTGGAGCTCCTCTGCAAAGACAAGTTACACGCACGAGATGGGGAATGGGCATGATACAAGTGACAGATGCCCTTCCCCGGATCACGAAAAGTAGAACTCACATTCGCAAGTATCTTCGCGTCCACGGCGAGGAAGAGGATGGGCGCAAGAATAAAAATGAGTGCATGGCGTGTGAAGCATCACCTTTGACTACCAACACCCCGGGAGCCATTCGCCTGAGAGAGTCATCCTGCAACCAAGAACTCCAGTGCTTGACACAAAAAAAACCAGTCGATCGAATTCATGGAATGCGGTCTTTTCACGGCACTCAGCTCGCCCCCAGAGCATACCTCTGAGACAACGAATGGCTTCACCTTCATCTCCACGGACAAGAGCCTCAAAATATTTCTGCTCGACAGCGAGGAACCAGCACGCCTTGCGAATCTGCGGCCTCAGAGGCAGCGCATTCAGGTGTGTTTGCACGTCGACCCACTTCCCCTGCAGCACCGCCTCGTGAAGCACCGTAATGGAGGGGTCCTCCAGAAAGAAGCCGCTTTCTTCCTCCAGTGTCTTCACAGCATTGCTGGGACAGGTAGAAGGGAAGCAGAGAAAGCGCGAGCACCGAGTTACACGCGTTCTCCTGACTCCACACTAGGGCCTGGAAACCCATACGCGTAATGCAAGCTATAGCTGTGAAGAAGGCAGGCTCATGCTTGACTGAAGCGAATCTGTCTACGCCCGACCCGACATTATTGCTCTACCGAGAGAGAAGGAAAGGAACACTGACCGGCTACAAGTTATGCTTTGACATGCCGTACCGCCCGTCAAACAGATGCTGGACAGCAACGTACTCCAGTGACGCATGTTGGCCCCCCTGCGAGCGCACTCGCCGCGTCGCTGAAGAGGCCTTTTGCGTGATACACAATTCGCTAGAAGTTGGCTCATTACACCGCGACCTGAAGTATGAGTTGTCCTGTCCTGCCCGCCGTTCGAGGCCAGAGCACGACTCAGCACCCCTCAGGGATCGCAACCTATGGCTCCTCTCGTGGCTGCCAGCCTCCTCTCGCCAGACTTACTGGTAGCCGAGCTCGCTCATACACTGGAGGATGAGGGTCACCACCTCTCGTCTGGAGAAGCCCCGCCATCGTCTCTCTCTGGCGAAATCGTCGTGTGGGGTTTTCCCCCTCTGATCTTCGCGCGCGCCGGAGAGCCCCCCCCGAACACTTCCCGCAGTCAGTTGGCCCCCGTTGCAGCTGCTAGTCTGCATTTCGAAATCCGCCCCGTGCCCAGTCGCCTCCTCCAGCCGTTCGCGTTGTGCGTCGAGCTGAGTTGTCGTCGTTCTCGACTGAAGGTCGATCCGTGGAGAGCCAGAGATGCGCCGCGGCCCTCAGGCTGCCCAGACTCAGGCCGTCTCGATGTTTCCCCGGCACCACGGAGCCGGGTATAACAGACTCCGCAGTCGCGATTGCGTGCTGGCTGTCTACGTGCCTCTCTACGCATACGTCCTCCAGACACTCACTCTCTCCACCATCATCGTCATCGTCTCGTCGCTCACGGACCGACGCATGCCATGAGCACTTGGGCCTCCTGTAGGTTATTCGCGCACGCCAACAGGGAATGCCAGTCCAGGACGCTAAAGGACTGCAAGCGAAGACGATTAGAATGTCAGAACAGAGGCGCATGTGCAGGGTGAACCGTTTGACGGGCGCATCCGTGTTCCTCGAGATGCAGGACGAACTGCCCGCGGCAAATGTTCGGCGGTGAAAAGGGACAGGACCTGAAAATGCCTATTTGGATGTAGCACCCTTCCAGAGGGGGCGGGAAAGGTCAAATGCCTTCGAGCCGAGGATCTTCAATATTTACACCACCCCTAGGAATGCTAATCCCAAAGCACTCGTGGGCGGCTGGCACACCTGCCCAGAGACGCGTAAACGTACACAGGTCGTTACCAGCACACGAAGGAAGACGCAGGGAAAAGCAGCTACCACCTTTCCGTGTCCCCCTGGTCAATGCCAACGTGCTGGTTCTTGCAAGGCCACAGCACGTTGTCACGACTGAGCTGGCACAAAGATCCTTAAACGCGGCCGTATTCCTTGAAAGAAGAGACTGTGTGGGCGCGGAATACCTAGGGCGACAGCTACGGAACATGGCGCGACGAAGCCCAGCGCAGCAAGCTTGGACAGACGGCGAGTGCGAAAGGTCACCTTGTCTTCCAGCGAACCCGGGCAAGGTCAAAAAGCCACAAGCGCCGCGTTCTCCGTGCAGAATGAATCGCCCCCCGCCGACGGAACGACACAGCGGGTAAAAATCCAGGAAATGCCGCCGTGACGCACGAAAATGCAAGGAGGAAATGTCCGAGAATGCGCTGATTTCGCAAGTGGTGTTGGAATAACCGGCAGCATGCTAGGCTGCTCACAGGAGACACGACGGGCGCCGTCAGTTTGTAAAGAACTTATGACGGCGGAAAGCCGCAAGGATTTATGCCCTGGGGAAGACAAAGCTGGTTCAGGTAAAAAGAAGAAAACCAGGCGCGACAAAGTGAGGACAAGAGAAACCTCTGGCGCAAGTGTGCCGCTCGCCCCAAAAATGTGTGCCCTCAGGCAAGTAGCGGCGCCATATCGCACTTCATGTCAAGTTTCGTTGAACAAAGGTCCGCGAAGGCTAACAAATCAAACAAAGACCCTTCCAGACAGGCCACGCGTCCTAGACCAACTCCTTTTTTCGCCACACCGCGGAAAAGAAACCGGGCACGACACGGTGGTCACCAGTAGTGTGCGGAGTCACTGCCTCTCCCGCCCTGCTGGGTATCGCGGTCTCCTCTGTCGGCCTGTGTCTTTCGCCCTTCTTCGTAGTACAGCTGGTCCACTATTCCGCTTCTTTTACCCATATAAACTGCCAAAGATGGTTACGATTTCTGAGCTCAAGCAGAAGACAAAGGGATAGTCAGTGCGTTCGAGCGCTAGCATTCGCTGGCAGGCGCGCGACTCACTTTGAGGGCAGCACTGCACGAACAGCCGCCGCGTAGGGATGGCCGCAGCGGGGATCTCACGACCCCTTCGTTTGCTTATTAGGTGGAGGAGTCACCACAAGCGGGCTAGGTTCGCATTGCTCCGCTGGCATTAGAGGTTCTATAACTGAAACAGGTGTTCGGCACTGCGGTAGAAGCCGTTAACGTTGCCATTCCTCATGAAAGCAAGCTCACTTTGCATGGCCCTACGGGGCCGCCGTGTTCCAGTTTTCGCTGTTGGTAGATGACGGGGGCGAGAGAGACATGGAGCATTCGTCTGTTATATTGACATGTGCCGGCAGCAACAGACAAACATCGCGTGCGAATGTTAGCAGTTGCGCAGTGGGCAACAAAACGGCGAGTCGGAACGTGGTGATACTCGTGCAGGCTGGTGCTGGTGCGTGCGTGGTATTGACGCAAAGCATAGACAGAGACACCTATATATGTGTGGGGCCCGCACAAGGATAATGCTTTGGTGGAAAAGCTGCTTCCGCGGACCCGCAAAATTAAGCCTTTGTTCAGACCGCTGGATTATGTGGATGGCGCCTTAGACAACGTTCCTGCAGCAGTGTTTTGGACGCTCAGTGGCCAGACAGCAAACCGGAGCTACCGACACGCCGTTGGTGAAGGGAGGACTTTTCTGCGAGAGACAGGGGTGGTGCGCGTGAAAGGACTGCCGCCTGTTGCACCGGCTTCGCCATGTAGGCAAACCTGCACGACTGTGAGGTATTCTTTGATATCCTCTCAATCGATCCTCTCAAGAACAGCCACCTCGTCCACCTCGTTCGCTAGTGCAAATCTTCCCGGTCCCCATCTTCCGGCCGAGAGTGCGGGGCACAGAAGTTTCCGACTTAGCATATCCCGTTTCCGCAGCAGTGTCGTCAGTGGTTGGAGACTACGCAGTTCTGAGGCGGCACTGAGTGCGTTGTATGTCTTGAATAGCGCCCTGGCTTGCACTCACCCTGTTAATACTATGCTGCTCGTAATCCGAACGTATATATATATATATATATATATATATATGTATATTGCATAGATTTAAGTTATTTTCCTCAAACCCGCAAAACAACGGCTCCCGTGGGCCAGCACTCTTGTATCGCCCACTTATTACGATGACTCTGGCCTCCACCCCCTGTCGCCACTTAGCAATATAGGAACACGGTACAACGGATGCTTACAGACCTATTCGCTGCCGCGCTCGCGTTTCTCTGCTACGGCAAAAGTGTCTTCTTGATGAGCAAAGCCTTCTCCATGCGAAAGCTGCTCTGCAGAGTTGCCCAAAAGCTCGATATCTGACACGAGCAACCGGTATCTATCGCAGAATATTGGCTAGTGGCAGGACAGTAGCGGCACTGACAGTTGGCAGTGCCGTGTGCTGACCAGTCTTTGGTGGCGGAGATGTAAGCACGCAGCCGGTTACCGCGCGAATGCCTACACTCTCGCTTCCCGGTCCATGGCGCGTCGCTTATCTAAAAGCGGTACACAGCATGTTGACAAGGGGGACTGTGAGTGGCAAACTATGGTGCGCTATCCATTGTACTTCGTGTCCTTTTAACGGCGAAGCAGCCGATCTGCATCGGAGGCAAGAGTTCTCGCCAAAAAGCGGCAAGTATTCGGCTATGGACGCTCACTGGCATGGGATCGAGAACGCCTCTGGCAACGGAAGTTGTATGTATCTGTCCTTTTCAGCTCACGATAGAGCGGGAGGATTGCATGCGCGGACGGCTATCCCGGGGTTCAGCTATGAACAAGACCTGAAGCGCGAGTAGGAAAATACAGAGGATTATTTCTAGTTGACACCGAATTCAGACGTGCATCCACCTTGCTTGCACAATGCGCCGTTCCTGGTTCGCAATTAACGGCCGCTTTGTCGCAAGACACACTGGGACGTCTTGGGAGGGTTTTCAACATTTTCGATTGCATGCCGTTGTAGCATGCGCCCGTGCTGCACTTCCCACCGTAAATGGACGCTGAAGAAACTGCCTTTTTCTCCGTAATTGCAGTTCGGTTTCCTAACCCGCTTTCAGCCCGAGAAGGGCGCCACTGAGGCACGCAGTCACTGCTGTTTCACCCTGACTGACGGCCAGCGGTCTCCGTTCGTGTACTGAAAGTGCTGGTGAGTTTCAACCTCAACTGGGGCCATGATGTTCTGCTTCGTAAATGCATGCCTGCCGTGGTCGTACATGATTTTTCCACCCTCTTTCTGAAAGTGGCTGCGAGCCTAAGGTCGGTCGGACGCAAACGGTAGGCACGTTCTGGGCACGGGACGCGCAATATTCGTACGTTGCTGGTCGCAGTGTCAGCCTTGAGTGCCCCTATATGCCCCGGCCTCGCTTGCTATCGTCGACTTTACAACTAGCAAGCATATCCATCCGAAAGCGATATCGACTGCTGAAAAGGTGCGAGCATCTGGGGAAATCCGACCGTTCGCCAGTCTTGTTTGACGACTACGGACCAGACGGTGTAGTCAACGGTCGGCGTCCTCAGGACCAGAGAAAATGGAGGAGATAGGGGAGCACTGCGGCTTTCCGGGGTGCCATCACCTGGATTTTCTTCCGTTCTTCTGCGCTGCATGCAACACTTTCTACTGCTTGGACCACCGGACTCCGGCGGGGCACCGCTGTGAAGGGGGAGTCGCGACGGAGGGGGCTCCACAGGTGCCCTCGACTGCAGCATGTAAACGTTGTAGACGTCTGTTTGCGGTCCCCGCTAACATAGGCCCTGAAGAGTTTCTGTCTCTGCATAGGCAAAGTGATGCCTGCGCAGGCGTTGCTCGGCGGCGGCCTCGATGTGCGCTCCAGTCTTGTGGGGCTCAGCCGATGAAGCTCTGTTTAGTGGAGTGTCGCGACTGTTCAAAGCTGTTCTGTCTCCAGCATCGCTTTCCTCCAGATCACAACTGTTCTCATCGAGCCGCTTTGGATGCTGCAGCCGCTGAAAAAGCAGCAGCTTCTGCAACGCTCGTTTCATCGGCACGTGAGCACGTGCATGCTGGTGCAGCGTGGACGGAGGCCGGATGCGTGGCGGACAGAAAGGCTGAGCTGCCACCGAACTCCAGGAATCCCGGTAGTCAGGCGCGGGCGGTTGCTGACGGGGGTCACGTGCCCTCGAACACGGGGAGTCGCTTTGTGAAGGAGAAGACAATGACATATAAGGCTCTGAAAACGATGAGAAAAATAGAGGCCATACGAATCAAGATGAAACTAAAGCCTGATCTATCCATTCCCGAAACACATAGACTGGCAGTCCGAGTGGACCTGTCCATGGTGCCACACAGTAAGCTTCCAGTTAAACTCAGCTCCACAAAACACAAATCAGAGGGGATCCTCATGCATGTGGACGGAAGCAAAACCGCCGGATGGAATCTCGACCGCATCTGCGCCCACCTAGCAATCCGGAACGCCAACGCTGAAGTTGGTGCAAGCGCGACCTTCTGGGTCCTCGGTACGTCCGAGGCTGGGGGGCAGGCGAAATCCGGTGGAGAGGCCGTAATTATAAGGAAAATGGATCCAGCAATGCTGCTGGAAGAAACGGTAGAAGATGGCTCTGTGTTGTTTTTGATGTGGGATGATCCATCAGCACAGGCACTACAGTAGTTCTTCATGTGTCTATATGACGAGACATCAGTGAACTGCGCACCGCTTGGCCCCGTAGACTTTTTTCTCCTTGCCCAGAGGAAGTTCCATTGTTAAGACTGCATGCCATTCCGACTGAGCATTCGGGCGGCATTTGGATGATGCTCTGTCTTCGCTCTTGTTTCGGACCACGGCCATACATTGGATATGTGCATTCTTTCTGCCTTGCCATGGTGAATGACTAAGTGAGGCTAGTGCCGCACACAAGACAGAACCGCGGCACCCCTATGCGCTACACTGGAACATGCAGCCTGACGATCCCGGTAACGCAGAGCAGTGACTTACAGCTTTCATGAGAAGGTTGAAGCAGCACGTTTCCCGAACAGGCCAGTGGTGGTCACGTTTCTGAGCGGCTTCTGTAGGAGTGCAAGCCAGTTCAAGTCCCACTCTGTTGACACGCGCCAGCGAAGTTGCAGTCTTCACCCTGGAAGAGCTTGAAGGAATAAAGAGTCAGGGATCGTTGACGTGAAGAGGGATGCTGGAGATGTGGTGCCGCTAGAACGCAACTCACTCTGTCAAAGTCCCTTATTCAAACACAACTTCTCCGTAGGTCCACGATCAAGGCGCCGTCCCATGCAGATTTACTAGCCTGAGAGAAGGATCCTTCACAAGCCTCTGCAATTGCTGTAACGTTACTGCCCGCCCCACGACGTGCACGTAGATCTGCCTACCGGGGCCGCAGCCGTGTGGCATTTCCATCGGTGAAGAACACATTTCAGCGGGCGGTCCAAGTATTCCTTTCACCATCCACGGCGCGCCCGCCGCTGGCATACAGGAATGACTGTCTGCTTCGAGCATCACCTAGCGTGTTGGAGCATGCTACGCGGTATCCTGTGAACCAGTGCGCGCGTCCGCGGTTCATTCCGAGCTCTTAGCTGTTGCTTTTGGCTTTTCAGCCGTGGCGGATCCTTAAAATCGTGGGTAGGAGGGCTTGTGCCAACCCAACGGCAGAACAGTGATTGCCATTCTTTCATCCTGTATAGAAAGCGACGACTTCTCCGAGAGGATTCGAGCCTGGAAGACTACCTACTCTTCGTCAATATTGCTGTTCTGGCGAACGGCCGGTGGAAGGCATGCGGTTCCATGCTCGAGAAGCCATTACCTAGCATGTCACAGAGTAAGATTCCACACCGCTTCAACAGGCATTGCTGTGGAGGAAACGTGCAGCACACTTCCGTTGGCCTACAGCTTCACAAAGTTTATCGGCAGTTTGTGTGGGAGGCCGCCTGGAACAATTGCCAAGACGCCGTTCTCTCCGCTGTGCTCTCACATGTCTGAGACACTTACGCAGTTCGACCTGTTGCAGACAGTGTCATCACCAACGAGCTCATTTCACAGGTGAGAGATGTCAGGGTTGGAAGGCATGACGTGATGCCCGCCGTCTCCGCCTTCAGTGCATAGCAGCATGAACGCCCCCGACGGCGGCGTTGCCTGCAGATGAACCACGTTTTCCTGCCGCACGTCCGCGGAAGGAATTGCCTTCTGCAGGGCGCGTGTGTGGCGCTGCGCGTCGACGCTCGTTCTCGGGCGGCGCCGAGCGCAGCACCGGGTGCGGCAGTGGCGGGTGGATTGCTTTTTCGCACTTTTGTCCAGGAATCATTTTCTAGCGAGTGGCGTGTTGTTCGTGCGTCTGTACAGGTCAAGTCGAGAACGTTTCGCCTGCGACAGTTCCTCTTCGGATCCATTGATTCCGAGCTGATTCGCCTGCAATCGCCTGAGAAACGGCTCTACGTCTCCATCAACCATCTCGCCCCCAGCGACTACCACCGTGTTCACTCGCCTGCCGACTGGACCATCAAATTGCAAATGTACATCCCCGGCTGCATTCCCTGTAAGCTTCGCACACGGACGAGTCGCATGAGCGCGCGAGGTCGCTGCCCGCGCGCGTTGGCGGCGATGCTCTCAGTTGGTCCGCGACGCATGCCTTCTGCGGGTCGCTGAGTTGCCGCTGAGTGTGTTGCGTTCGGCGTGAGTTGCCATTGCTTCGGTACCTCTGTAGGGAATTGCTTCTGTCTTGCATCGCCGCGGCCATTCGTGCACGCGGGCATGCAAGTCTGAGCGCAGCTGTGAGTCTGCGGTTTTAGGTTGGACCCGTCGTACCCCCGTAGCCTCCCTGGGTGCAGGCCTGTTGCGGCAGACGACTACCACGGAGCCTCTTCACGTGTAGATAGGCGCGCTTATGTGGTCCTGTGCGCCTCTGCTGTTGAGGACGCGAGCGGTGCTAGGCCGCATGTCGCGCGGTGACTTGCCAAAGAGAGCGCAGTTCTTGCTGCGACTCCGCAGATGCATTTGGGCCTTGGCAGGCGTCCCGCCTTTTCAGGTGAACCGCCGCACCCTCGAAGATGGCGCAGTGCTGCATCAGTACGAGCGGACGTCGTTGGTGGGTCACTGGGACCCTGAAAAGAAAGACGCGAAGCTGTTTTTCTCGGTGACGATGGTGGCGGCCATATTCGTGGGCGGCTTGAATCTGGCGTGGGAGGAGAACCCTCTTGGCTCTCGGCTGAAACTTGGGCTCTGTTCCGGCTACACGGATGTCTACGAAAAGCAAGTTCACGTCCCCATGTGCGCGAGTCAGGAACTCGGCGCGTTCCGCTTCGGAAGCACTGTTGTCACGGTACGTGGCACTGACAAGACACAGCCCCTCGCGTTCTGCCCCGGTCTTGAGGTTCGCGCAGCCACCCGCTCGCGCGTTCCTGGCGTCAGAGACATGTGTATATGTATGTGTGTGCCCCATCCGTGAAGTTTCGCCGACCTCCTGCGTGTCGCCCCTCGCGCAGAAGCGCAGACGTACAGTTCATCTCATTTGGGCGGGAAACAAGGGAGACGACTTGCGTGTATGCACCCGAGCTTCCACGTCGTGGTGCTTGACCGCGGCTTGGCGGCCGCACGCCAATGCGCAGAGTGGCTTCTGCTGCCGGCGTGTCTGTTCAGATCTTCGAGGCTCCCCCGGACTTCAACCTGACGTCCACTGGACAGTGCTCACACACTTCCGCCGGGCAGCCGCAGGGCTACTTGGGGGGTAACCGAGAGCGGCCGCTGCAGCGGACGTGTGACGCCTATCGCGGGAACTTCAAATCCGCATTCGAGTTCCTGCTGCACATCAAAGACAAAAGGGAGTACGACGACCAACTGCGAAAAAACACTCTTTTACCCCCGGAGTGGCGGCGAGAAGCGGGCCGCAGCTGGGCCGAAGCCGTCCGCGCAATGGAACGCGGCCTCCTGTACGGATTTCCGCTGTCTCACTACCTCCTCCAGCAGTGGGCCCCGGTACGCAAACTTCAGAAGAAATTCACATGGCCATGCATGCATCAGGGCATCTTTAAAACCCAGGCACCGCAGATGCGGGCTCGATGATAGTTACTCTTCTGCCTCCGCGTGCGTGCACTCTGTGGGCACGCGAGACACGTGAAAGGCAGAAGCGAGGCGAACCGAAAAGGATCTCCTGTGGAGAGAGTTCAGCAGAAGCCCCTCGTGGATAGAGAGACAGGGACACATGGAACTCTTCTGCGTGCCGCACGCGGCTGAGAGGACTGGGGGATTACAGTAACGCTGACTGAAATATCCACGAGTTGGATGCTTTTGTATATTCTACGATGCATGTCACAAGGCACTCTCGCGGTGAGCCGGTAAATGCACTCACGCATGCCTACGAACGTGTAAAGGCCAAGGCGGAGGGGTTGGAGGCGTTTTATTTTTTGAAATGGCCTTCTGTGTGGGTTCAGCGGCTAACAGGCTACGGAGATATTGTCTTGGGGCAGCCTGGAGTGCTTCGGCAACTGAACACCAACGAGGACGAAGCCATTCGAGAGGGGTTCCGATGCTTCTCGCGACAACAGTTGCTCCGTGCGGTGGTGCTCTAGAGCCCCGTGCGCAAACGCCTGGGGACAGCCTCATCAAGAAGGCAAACTTACTTCTGTATTGCTTCACTTGCTTGCTGCCCCTAATGCTTTTTTTTCATTTTGTCCTTCTATGAATATTCTGCCCATTTTGCTGGACGATGGCGAGAAGCCTTCGATTGGAACGGCGGCGCGGGGGTCTCAAGTCTAAGGCCCGGAAGCTTTTGTTGACTGCGTGCATTGATGGAGTTTTGTTGCTCACGAGTGGGCAAGCTGGAGCAGAACAGCCGCAGGGTGGGCTTTTGAGGAGGGCATTGCAAGATACGGAGGCTGCTGGGTCGCTGTCTCCCAAAGATAACATCGCAAAATGCGAACTGAACGCCGCAGCAGCAATGAGCACCTCAATGCCGAGTCACCTGACTCTATCGGAGGACCATCGTAAGGCTACTCTCGTGTGTGCAGGCGAAAATGCTACCCATGTATCAACGAATTTGCAGCAGGTGTGTCAAAAACAGCAAGTCTAACTGGGGGGCGATGGCGAAGAGTGAGCGGTCGAACAGCTTCGCAATTGAGAAACATGTGATATCGATGGAAGGAAGATATTCACAGGTAGCGCAGTACATTGCTAGGGCTTTTCTACCGTAGGAAATAGAGGAGAGTAGAAACCCATGGGAGCTAGGCACCCAACAGGGCGATATCAATACCTCAGTGCAGTGGATTGCGGCGACAAGGTGTCTAACTCGCTCGGTAAACTGGGTGAGTGCTTCTAGTTTTGTCAGCAGTAAGAGAACACCGAAGGGATACATTACGTAGTCAGAAATATACACGAATTGCAATACACCCTTCTTTACCGTGAATAATTAAGAGGGAAGCGCATTTCAGTTAACGCCATGAGACGTGCATCCAGCCGGTGCCCTCGCCACTGATTGACTTTATGAGCACAGCTCTGAAGTGAATGACACCGCAGATGCTCCTGCTCTCCCGATTCACATTGCGCGTAGGCGTCTCAAACAGGATCGGGAACAAAAGTGCGAATGGCAATTTGCTCATATATTATACACACACCGGAGAAGATCCTTATTAATGCTACGACGCTGCCAAAAATAAAAAAAAAAGTGTACGGGACGAACCGTCTCCACTTGGGTGATCGGAGAGCAATGGTAGGATTTAATCGCAAACAAAAAATATAATTTATATATCTAATTACTTGAAAACTCCATTTAATTGTTTTTTGAGAAAAAGAAAATCCAAAGGATTTAGAACAAAATGTTCTACCACGCCGGGCGAACGGGCGTCGCTTAGATGCGCAATACAGCCATGCGCAGTAGTACCGTTGCAGAGGGATCTATTGGTATACGGCGAGACCACCTGCAGAACGATGCGCGATATGGATAGCAAGGTGTCTGATTCAGAATGCGCCAGCCCCTATGCTGTGTTATGTGAGTTTATATGCCTGGATGCTGGTGCGGCATCTATCACTCGATTTAGGCCTACTCACGCGTGCAACATTCATGGGCCCTACACAAACCCGCTGGTTCATGGGCTCCGAGTCTTTCATGCGAGCCACGAGTTACAAGGAGGAGTCTTGGTGGTTGTTTTTTGCGGTGTCATGAACCATCTGCAGATGGATACATCTCTTACGTGGGAGTGCTACCATTATCTGAGTTCGGCTGCGACATAGCATCTTTGGTCAGCGCACTTCTGCTGTTCTCTGCTCATCAGAATCGCAGAGTCAGGCTTCCACTAACGAGATGCTTAGTGATGGCGCTCGTGGATGCGTCGCCGTTCTAATCACCTACTTAATAAGGCGGCAGAAAGGACTATCTACGCTCGGGAACCGGGTACAGGGAAGGGAGCTTCGAATGAAATCCCAGCGCTTGTCCTGAGGGAATTAGCAACAGCGACAGACGGCTCCGCCGACAAACGGGACACACCCTACACGCGAGGCGGCGTGAGACACAAAATCTTGCAAGAAAGGCACAACCTGAAGAGGTGGTTTCATCCGTGTTGGAAAAGATTCGCGCAAGTGTGCGTCTCTGGTTCATTTACGGGCGGCCGTTACCGCCTCCTGCCAGTCCTGGATCAAGCCTGGCGCAAGACTGCCACATATGGAGCATCCGTTCTCCTGGACTGACTCAGGGCTGGATTTTCCCGGCGTTCTCAACATCCTAACATTATCAGGATGGATCAACTTCCAGAAAGGAAGAAACCCTCGCCAAGCATGGATGTCCTTTTTCGTTGCCCTCTCCGACGACCATAAAACGGAGCACAACGCAGTACTAACTACATTGTAACCGCAGCAAAAAATCCCACTTGCTACAAGCATTGTGCCTCTATAAGCAGGCCCTGTGGGATCCGGATGAGGCTAAAGCAACTAGAGTCACTGCCCCGCAGAAGGTCCCAGCAACGACATTTTCCTCGTTGAGTTCCGTGCTACATGCCCTAAAGGAAGCAAGAGCTATGCACCAGCCCGTGGATTTGGCAGTTTCCCACTGATAGCCTATGCCACGTAACGCCTTGACCGTCAAACAAGTCATGTTCGTCGAGAGTCTGGGAAAGCCGACGAAGGAGACACCGTTGCCAAACATTCCGAGGAGCAGGCCAGCGCATGCGGTCAGAAACCTCGTGGGCGCGGTAGCCGTTTGCGGCGGCGCACGGCTCGACCACTCCGTGCATGAAGCACTGGCAAGGGCCTTGCTAACGCCTCCATCCTGTTTCCTAGGCGTATGAGTAAAACTTCATGTTCTCGGTGCTTTTCAAGATACGCCCAATCAGTGGAATTATCCCGCCACTCTGAACTGGCAATGGCGATAATCTTCCGAAGGGAAAGGCGGCGCGGAGGCCTCAAATACAAGGCGCGGAAGCTCTTGGCTACGTGCGTGGGTGGTGTTTTGCTGCTCACGAGTGCACAAGCCGGAGCAGAACCGCCTCAGGACGGGTTTTTGAGGCAGGCATTGCAAGAGAATGAGCCGCCATCCATCAACCAAAACACTGCTACATGTACATTGGCTTCTGGCTCTTCAACTGTCAAACCAACTCCTACCGAGCTAACGTTGTCCGACGAACAGCTCAAGGCTACTCTGCTTTGTACAGGCGAGAACCCAACCAGAGTCCCGAAGGAGCTTGGAAACGTCTGTCAAGATATGAGAACCAAAATTGAGTCTGGAGAAAGCCAGTGCAAGATAGGAGAGGACGCCTCAAGCTCAGGCTCAGTAATCACACTCACGGAATTGCTCGCTGCAGGTAGCAATGCGACATGGGAGGATAACACTTCTACAGAACGAGAAACAAAAAAGTCGTGGACTCTGAGTCTCGTCGAGAACGATCTTCCTCTGACTGATAAGTACTTCTACGTCGGGTGTGAGGATGGTGTTTCTAATAGGGCCAGAGGCAATTCGAGTTGCAAGGTACCTGTAAAGATCTTGGCGAGACGTTCATCCACTAAAAAGAACGTTGTCACCTGCGCATACGGGAAGAACAGCAACAAAGCCCCCGTGGAGGTGGAGATGACACAGGAGCAGAATACGCTGACGGTCGTGTGTGGGACGGAAGGTACAATTCACCCGGAAAAGTACTCGAGTGTGTTCTGCGAGAAAGAAGACCAGGAACTGTGCACGAAGTCCTACAGCGAAATTCTCCCAAAGCTCAACGAAGAGTGGTGGACAGAGGAAACGGACAAGTCCGTTAAGCTGACAATCCCGTCAACTGATTTCCCTGCTAAGGATCAGTCATTCTACGTCGGCTGCAATCCAACAGAAGGCAAATACCGGCAGCCCGCACTGCCAGCCGAAGCAGCGGCAGAGAATGAAGCGTCGAATATTAAGCTGACAAAATGCCAGGTATTGGTGACTGTGAAAGCATCCAGACTACCCTTGTCTGGAGGACAGGGTCGGGGAATGGCAGCTGCAGCCTCCGGTGCGGCGGTGCTGACCGGGCTCCTTGCAGGCACGTTGTGAGTGCCTACGGATCCAGGCATGGTCGGCGGCGTGGAGAGCTTTTGATCGCGCCGTTAGGTTCGGGTGTCTTCGTTTTTATCCCGCGTCTTCGTGTGATAGATCCGGATACCCACGCCCTCACGCGGGGTTACATGTTGGCCACGAGGCTTTCGGCGTTGCCGGGCCATCGTCCCCCCGTGTGATGCGCATGTGTGAGGCGGCTTCCCATCCCCCAAGACGCTAAGAGGGGCACCACATGGCTGATTGCAGAAGCGCACTGGTGCATGTTCTGCCAGCGCTTGCCGTCTCTTCTAACTTCTGTTGTTTCGAACCACGCTCAATCTCCTGGATATGCTTCTTCCAGCGGTGGCTGTTATGCGGTCGCGCCGGCATATCTGCGCACTGTGCATCTTGGGGAGAACTCGGCCGTACTGTTTCCTCCTTGTGGGAGAAATACCGAATCGCAGATTGGTACCGTGTCATACGCTCATCCGTAAGTTATCACTTCGAATTCCGGGAGCCCAAGCACTTTTGGTCTGCAGCATTTTTCCATTCCACTATTTTGGTAGCGTGGTGCACGCGCACCCGCAAACCTGAATAGCGTTGCGTTCTCCGTGGCACGCACCATGGACGCTCGGCACAGGCGAAACACAATTGATGGCAGTCGCAAGCACTGATGCACTAGGGAGGCACAGCCTCCAGTCGACTTTGACGCGCATAGCTCTGATTCGTTCCCTTCCATCCAGTACGGTGGGGGTACAAGGTGTTTGTAAAGATTTTCTGCCTTTGGAAAGCCTAATAGGTTAGATATCGCCCCGGAGGGACCACCAGGACAGGAAAGATATTTCGGGTGCAATATGGCGACGACACGGTGTACCGGTCATCTGCTGCAGCCTTTGGTCTTGAGTACTTCATACATGAAGATATCTGTTTGCCACAGATACCAGAAACTTGTAGAGTGGAAGTGCTGTTGTGCTCCCGGTTCATATACCATGAACGCGCCGCGAACACGACCGCCCCGGCAACCTCACATATATATGCATATGTTTCCCATGTACAAGTGGAAGCAGAGCCCCTTTTCGCATGAAGTGGAACAGCCTCCACAGCGTCGCAGAGTGTCATGATTCTGTATGGATTCTTCCCTCTTTCGGGATGATGACTGGTTATGATTCGCCCTGAGTGGTTTCGGGATGATGCGAAGTCCAGAGTCTCATCACTACAGCGTGGATTAGGACCTCCATCACCAACCCGCAGAGACAACGGAAGACCTGTGTTTATAGCGACCGACGGCTGGAATGACGAGAAAACCTCAGTCCGTTTTGTGGGAGATGGGACCGTGTTTCCCCCAGTGATGCATGCCTGGTGGTTGCTGAGTCATCCCGCTCTAAATTCGACGAGTTGTGAAGCAAAAGTGAAATCGCTTCGCGGAGCGAATATGTCGCAGGAGAGCCGCCAAGTACGTGAGGAAGCGTGTCTCACTTGGTAAGTGACCACAGCGACAGCAAATGCGTGCTGGTCAAACGGGTAACAGACAATTTGTCTGTACTACCGTTGCAAAGGCATCGTCGTCGGCGGGCGCGGACTCGGTGTCAGGAATGAAGATGGCTGTTTGCCTGTGACACTTGGTTCTCGCGTCAGAACTATGCCGGCACAATGTGGATTTACCAAACACCACTACAGTCTGCAAGCTTGCGAGATAATCAGCACCTGCCTTGCCGGCCCCTTGGCATCACGCAAATATCTTCGTGAGCTCCCCCGGCACCTCCAATCTTATATCCTGCGACTGAAGAAAGAATCAACATCCAACTCCTCGGTTCGTGCCCCACTCATCGTTCGAAAGTATGTTTATGAGCGCTCGGCGCTACTGTGCCCGGTGTCCGTAGCACAGTCAGTTCTGCATTTCCCGAGAGGGACCGCCAGCGATAGACATGCAGCATCTATTGCAGTCACCTCGCACCGGGTCGGGGGCCGTAGGGTACCCAGTATGCACACGATTCAGGTAATGCTCTAGTCATCAGGGGGTGTATACGCAGGGCGGTGTCGGCTCATTTGTCGATTGACATTCACAAAGACGCGAAGCCGCTCAGTCAGCGCCGTTTCTCCCGTCTAGTTCCGTTTTCCCGCCCCGAAGTAAGCGGAGGAAATATACTCCCATGCATGAGTACTGCTGACAAAAGTAACCTTTTCAATCCGCAGAAGTTAATGCCGATCTCTGTGCAGCCTGAGACAGAGTACCGCTTGCTTGCCGCCTCCGCTTGTGAATGCCACCTCCAGCCTGCGCCTGGCACACACGTGAGCTAGGTACTAAACGGGGTTGCGGCGGCATGTAGCTCGGGCGCGGTGTGTGGAGACGCGTGGCGAGCTTCCTTGAGGACAGTACCCTAAGGGTAAAAGTCGCAACAAGCTGGATTACTTTTGCCTGCTTCATTTCGTCTGAATTTGTGAAGGTTTCTCTCCGCTTTTTACGCATCATAACGAGGTGCGATCGATTTCTGAGACGGGGCAGCAGCCTTAAGGCAAAAGCTCGCACGCTCCTGGCTCTCTGCAGGGAGGAGTTTTGAAGCTGAGATGTGGAGAAGTAGGGGCAGGTGAATTGCATAAGGGACGCGTGACGCAAGCAAGAGATCCTGATGACTCGCCATCCACCCCCACTAGTGTTGCACCGTGCACACTGCGGGACGGTTCGGTAACTGATTCCCCTGATGTAAGGGACCTGACCTTATCCGAGGGGAAACTCATCGCAACCCTAACATTTTCGGGCGAGAGTTTCGGCGCGGTGCCGGATAGTCTCAAGAAAGTTTGTCAAAAACAGCAGGGCGGCGAAGTGCCCAGAGGTGAGGACGAGTGCGAGGCCGGGGGCACCAGCTTGGGCAAGCCCGTCCCCCTCGAGGGCATTCCTGCACCAGGCAGTAAGGTCGCGGGCGAGACGATGAATGAGACCCCAAACGCTCCGGGCAAAGAGACCTGGACGCTTAATGTGGGGAGCGAATATCTTCCTTGGCTAGACAAAACCGTCTATGTGGCGTGCCAGCTGAAGACACAGGGAAAGAACACAAAATGCGAGGTCCCCATACATGTACTTGCACGGGTTTCCACTGCTGAAAAGAACGTCGTCACGTATACCAACGGGGCTCAGAGCAACGGTAGCGTCTAAATGGTGGACCTGACAAAGGAGCAGAACACACTGACACTGGTATGTGGGAAGGAATCCTCCGTGCAACCAGGAGATTACGCTACCAAGTTCTTTGAGAGAGAAGACCTGAGTGTGTGCTTCAAGCTGTATTCCGAGATAATTCCCAACTTTGGGGGTGCCTGGTGGACCGCACAAGATGCTATAGCGGGTGTGACGCTGACAATCCACTATACTCATTTTCCGTTTGAGGACACATCACTCTACGTTGGCTGTAAACCCATCACGACCACAGTTCAACAGTCTTCGGACTCGCGCGCAGCTTCGGCGGCAAGCGAGAAGAACGATGGCAAGCCGACGACATGCAAGGTGGTGGTGACTGTGAAGGCATCAGGATTGTTCTTGACGGGGGGCCAGGGTCTGGGAACGGCAGCTGCAGCCTCCGGCGCGGATGTGTTGACGGGTCTCCTTGGTGGTTCCCTTTGAGCGTTGTGCCGATCCGAGAGCTGAGCCTCGTGGAACGTTTTCGGCGGTCGGACGGCTGCTGTGATACTGAAGGCAAATCCTCGCCCTAGAGCAAGTACGGGCCGCCCGCTATAGCATACTATACAATACTATGCAAGGAGGATACCAGACTACTGTGGTTCTCTTTGCTATACACTACGTGGAATTCGATTCAAAACGCATCGGGCCCTTAGTTTGAATCGATGCTTTCTGCACAATTGCGACGTTTTCCAAGTTCTGACCCGCTACAAGTTACTCGGCGCACAAAAGCAGAGCCTCAGTCCGTACACAAGTGCCTCGCTGTGTATTCCCTCAATCGAGAGTACGGTCCATCAACTGTATGGTGCAACTTCTTAAACTCATGCACCACATGGAGCATTCAGGCTATCAACGGCGCACCCACTGCAGTTTTGGAATGGAGTCTTTGATTTTTCATTCCTTTCGCCATCTGAGGAAACCTGCGTCGACGTGTTAAGGGGAACGCGTGACCTCACCATTCCACTTGAGGCTTGAAACACTTGTAGACTTCGCTGAGCTCTTTTAGTTTCCTAGCAAACTTAACCCGACGGTACGAACATTTGCCACCGTTAATAAGTGATATCGCAAGTGCACTACGCTACGGTGGCAAACCGTCGGACATCGGCGCAGCAACCGTCCTTGTAAAGGTCACCCTGAATTTCCGTCAGCTCAGCTACAGTCCACCCTCGCCATGCCAAATTGGACAATATGCTTGTGGTGATTTCGGCTGGAGACGATAATTGTGGCGAGGAGAACGACACAGCTCCAAAGAATTTCCACGTTTCTGTAGAGGTATACACCGGAATCATGGCCACGCAACGAATCAACCGAAGAGGAAGAGGGCAAGGGTAGCGAATGAGTACGGAACTTGGATCACGTGTTACTCCATAGCGGCTGCAATGGACAAAATGCTGGAATTCGGCCGGGTGACAACGGATCCGTGTAGTATTTCATGGACAGAGGATGATGGGCATCTAGTTACCCGTTCATCAACTTGTGAACGACGCCGCCTTGCGCCTATGGGTCACTGGACGCCAAGCCATTTTCTGTCCGTAGTTGAGCCGACTTTACCGATCCGCCGCGAATTCGTGCGTCCATGTGCTATCTGAAATGAGAATTGCGGATAATCGGCTGCCAGAATATCGCAGATAAGACTGACGGATTAATTTGCCGAAGCGTCACCTGCCCACACTTTGCTGCGATCGCATGCGGCTCGAGCGCTCAGCGCAGCAATCCCTCAAAACAGACTCCTGACGAGCGGCCACTGCACTGTTTAAATCGCTTGGGGGGGCTATGTTGTCTTTCGGTGTGTGTTGTTCATTCTTCACTTCACTGAATGTGATGTGCGACCTGCAAGCCACCAAGGATGGAACGGCGACGCGGAAGCCTCAACTCCAGGGCCCTCACGCTCTTGGCTGTTTGCATGGGGGGAGTTCTATTGGCAGCGAATGGACAAGCCAGTGAAGTCGCATCCGTGTCAAAATTTACTAAGCAAGCACAGGGGGATTTCGGTTTACCAGTCATCTTGGCAAATACTGCTACATGCAGTCCGACAGGCCCTGCAGCAGCTGCCGCCGCGGGCCCAACCAACCTGACGCTGTCCGAGAACCGGCTCAAGATTACTCTGGCATGTGCCGCAGAAAACGCCCAGGCGGTCCCAAAGGATCTCACGGAGGTCTGTCAAGAACAGATTACAGGCGTGAGAGAGGCTGGTGAAAAGTGCAAAATCGGGGAAAAAACGTCAGGCAAACCAGTGTCATTGGCATCCGTCCTCGCGGCGGGCAGTGAAGCGACCTGGCAGCCAAACGCTTCTCGTGAGGGAAACCCAGGACACTCGTGGACGCTGAGCCTGCGCAAAGAGGAACTGCC